>NC_043706.1:15496336-15504750 GCF_006229205.1 Suricata suricatta | reverse complement strand
CCATGGGTGATTACATCATTTCTTTACTAAGATAGTCAGTGTCTTATATGCCATGGGTGATTACATCATTTCTTTACTAAGATAGTCAGTGTCTTATATGCCATGGGTGATTACATCATTTCTTTACTAAGATAGTCAGTATCTTATATGCCATGGGTGATTACATCATTTCTTTAATGGTTACATAGTTCAAGGTCCTTGAAGTAGAGACATGCTCTGAAAAGGGTCATTCTTAACAGGACAGTAGTAAATAACAAAAACAAAGAAGTCATTACAAGAGAGGGATTCCCTAATAATAGTCTGGTTTTAAGCATAAGATGAGCCTAAAGAATTCTACTTGAGGAGATTTACATTCCTTAAGGCCCTTCATCAGTTATTCATGGGCAAGATGCTTATCCTTTAATAAGCAAATCTTTGGCAGAGGATTGTGTGTACTCCCAACAGGAAAGAGCTAGAAAACAAAGTAAGGGAAGGCTTGGAGTTACTGATTGACCCAAGTTGATTCAAAGCCTAAAAGTATATGCCTCTTTGCAAAGCAACAAGAAAATCATAAACAGGATGAACAGAAGCCTCATGTGTGCTATGCGGGAGGTTTTTTGGCCTACTGGGCCCCAACAGAGGGGCACCTCGGTGGTCAGTCGGTTGAGCATCTGACTTCGGCTCAGGTCATGATCTTGTCGTTCATGAGTTTGAGCCCTACGTCGGATTCGCTGCCGTCAGCCCGTCAGTGCAGAGCCTACTCTGGATCTTCTGTCCACCTCTCTCAGACCCTCCACCGCTTGTGCTCCCTCCTCCAAAAAAGTGATAAGAGAATACAGTATACACCTTTATGTAGATAAATGTTAAAACATAGATGACATAAATTTAGAAAAAAATAACAAAATTGATCCAGGAAGAAATAAAGCATGAATAAATTTATAATAATTAAATAAGCTCAATAAATAGATAAAAACCCTTCCACAAATAATGCATCAAAGGTGTTAAAGTGAGTTTTACCAGACTTTCAAGCAACAGAGTATTATAAACTTAACATTATTATAAAGAGATTATCATCAACTTTCTCATCAAGAGAAGGGGAAAAGGGATGCATACACACTTCCTCCTTCTGCTGGACTCAGTTCCTCACTCATGAACAGATTTCAGGATAAAATACATGTGATCCTCTCAGTAGACACAGAAAAATTATATCATGGAATTTAACATCTATTTGTGACTAACAACAAGAGAAACACTAGGAAGGGAGCGTACGTTAATAAAATGTACTGACCACAGCAAAACCAAAGGCAGATAAAACAAATAATAAGCATCATTTTTACTTAATTTTAATTTTTTTTTTAGTAAGCATCATTTAAAAAAATGTTTGTGTTCTATTTAGAGAGATAGCTAGCAAGCAGGGCAGGAGCAGACGGAGAGGGCGGGAAACGATCCCAAATAGGCTTGTCAGTGCAGAGCCCGACTTGGGTCTCAACCTCACGAACCATGAGATCATGACCTGAGCCAAAATCAAGAGTCAGACACTTAAGTGGCCGAGCCACCCAGGCTCTCCAGCATCATTGTTTTTTTAAGTGTGTTTATTTTTATTTTGAGAGAGAAAGATGGGAGAGAACATCTAAGCAGGCTCCATGCTGTCAGCACAGAGCCCGGACATGGCATTTAATCTCAGAAACTGAGATCAAGACCTGAGCTAAAATCAAGAGTCTGACACTCAGGGGCCCCAAGAAGCATCATTTTTAATGCTGAAATGTTAGAAAGCATTTCAAATCAGGAACAAGAATTTCCACTGTTCAGGCTTTCATTTCATCATTCTACCAGTGGCCCCAGATAATTTAGTAAGTCAAGAAAATTGTATGTGATTGGAAGGGAAGAAACACCGCCATTGTTTGTGGACTATGAATTTAGCAAAGCACCCAGCGCTCAGACTAGAAATAATAAAAGTATTGAACAAGATGTGCTCTAAGAAATCAGCTTCCAACCAGATAAAATAGCAATAACACTGCACTGATTATTTTTTTTAATGTTTTTAATGTTTTTATTTATTTTTGAATGAGAGACAGCGTGAGCAGGGGGCGGCAGAGAGAAAGGGAGACACAGAATCCAAAGCAGGCTCCAGGCTCTGAGCTGTCAGCTTAGAGCCCAATGCGGGGCTCAAACCCATGAACCATGAGATCATGACTCGAGCCGAAGTCGGACGCTTAACCGACTGAGCCACCCAGCTGCCCCAACACTGCATTGATTATTGAAAAACAAAAATACTAAGACAATCCAAAAAGGAAATCGAAAGATCTGCAAAAACATTTCGCTAACAGCCGTGCGTGGCACGGTTTTCTGACCCTCCAAGTAGCTGAGCGCTGGGCACAGGTTGCTGGCACCCCTCGGGTTTTGCTTCTGTGCCTTCCAGTTCCCAGAAACAAGGTTGCCCGAAGGCTTCCCTTTCTCCCTCTTCCCTCTGCCAGGAGCTGTTTGAACTGCTCCCATGTGTTGGCTCAAGAACAGAGACCATGGTTACTGTCTTTCCAAAACCTCTCTGTTCCCTTAAGATCTCTCCGAGTTCTCGCAGCCTCTGGCGTGGAGAAAGGCATCTGGTCTGCGGCATCCAGAGAGCTGTTATTGGTACGTTCACGGGAATAACGGCTTGATCTTTTCAGGAGCAGGTGCTCCTTTACTGACCGGATCTGGGGCACCTAGTCAGATCCCCTTCTCCCACCAGAAATGTTGTTCTAATGGAAGATGAGAGTATCCAGACGCTAAAAGTATTAAGAAATAGCAGGAAGATGTTTCGTCGTGTGATAAACTGAATTTGGGGATCCGTAATCCGCAGGTACGGAGTTAGAGCCTAGTTTCTCTAGCTGAGTGGTTGTCAACTGGGGCACTTTTGCTCCCAGGGGACATTTGGCAGAGTCTGGAGGCACCATTGGTGTGTTCCTGGCGTCTTGTGGGGACAGGCCAGGAATCTTGCCAAACGTCCTGTAATGCACAGGACAGCCCCCAGACAAAGAGTGACGTGGCTCAAAATATCACTAGTGCTGAGGTTGAAAAACCCTGCTCTAAAATCAGCAACTCCTCAAAAGTTAGAAATCCAGACTGCCATCACAGCAATGACAATTAGCATTTAGCGAGCACTGGGGACCTCCCAGATGGGGGTAAATACATTGTATATATATCCTCCCAGAGCCCTCATAGCTACTCCTGTGTGGAAGGTGCTATTCTTGTACCTACTTCACACATGAAAAAACCTGAAGCTTGGGGAGATGTAACCAGTGACCAAGGGATAAAGCTGGAATTCAAACTGGTCTGACTCCAGGGCCGGACCTTTCAACTAGGTTGAACTGCTTCCTGAGTAGGGCCAGGGCCCGCATCTTATAGATGAGAGACTGGATGGGACTTGACGTAAGCGTGTTCTTCTTTCAGTCCTACAGCACTAATGATGTGGGACAGGTTTAGCCTGGAATTGTTTTTATCCTATTGTATACATATGCATATACATAATATATACACACACGTACATATACATACACATACACATATACATACTATATCTCTTTATTGTCTTTCTACTACTTGAGTCAACATCAAACGACCTCCCTAAAGCCCTACAACTGGTTGAGGGGGAAACTGAGAACCACCCCCTACCCCATCACACAAACCCCCAGATATCCGTCTTTATGGCACTTGATTGTGTACCCCTCCCCACCCCCCAACAGGAATCCCTTCTGAAGCTGTACCTTCTTCTCCCTTCTGTCCATGTCTTAGCTTGGGTTAACCAGAAAGCAGAGCCTGAGACAAGGGTTCCGTGCACGTAGTTTATTTGGGAGGTGATCGCAGGAAACAAGAATGAGGCAGTAAGTTAGGGAGGAAGAAAAGCCAATGAGAGATGCATTGTTCAGGATGCCATTGGGAGGATTAGGAGCTCCCATCCCCATTGCCTTGAATCCGTGCCTTTCCAAGCTGCACTTGTACTTGAGCTGAGCATGAAAGAGCTTGGGGCAGGTAACAGGGAAATGGCACTGTGCATTGTACGCCAGAGAAGGGGTGATTTCGGTGACACGGGGTTTAGCTCACGTGAAACCGTCCGCTGCAGGTATTGCTGGATTCAGAGTTAGGCCTCAGGGATAGGAACCCACTACTTCTGAGAGGTTCACCAAGTGCAGTGGCAAAGAGCAGGTGCATGGTGATTTCTTGACTAAGCTTGGATATCCTTTGGCTTCCCATGAGTAGGAGAACATTGGCTGGTGTAACGGCTGTCACAGTGTGTGACCAGATGGCCCCTGCACAGTGGGTGTGCTGCCCCCTTCTTGACATTAGCTCTCCACTTTCTCCCTTCAAAATGGTGCCGGGATGATCTGGGGGTTTTGGTACAAGTTCTAGACCAATGCAGCTTTTTTTTTTTTTAATGCTTATTTATTTTTGAGAGAGAGACAGAGTGCAAGCAGGGGAGGGGCAGAGAGAGAGACACAGAATCTGAAGCAAACTCCAGGCTCTGAGCTGTTGGGACAGAGCCCGACGTGGGGCTAGAACCCATGAACCATGAGATCATGCCCTGAGTGAAGCTGGATGCTTAACCGACTGAGCCACTCAGGCGCTCCCACAGGAAGTAGTTGCACAAGAAGAAATCCTCAAGACTCCACTTCTTCATTGCTGTTCTTGAGGAAGTTACTCTTGAAGATAACGGTTAACTAGACGGAAATTGGATGATGTGCACTAAATTAATACACTTAACAAATCCAGCTTGTGGCAGAGTCTGACAGCTGTATTCAGAATGCCAAGTGCAAGCTGGTTATATATCCTGAGACAGGCCAGGAAGGAGAGGTGATATGTACAAGTGCAATTACAAAATGAGAGCCTTGTGACATAAGGAAGCAGAAGACTGCTTAAGTGTATCTTTTATTTTCTTAAAACCGTAGCCAACACTCACGGAGCACTTACCATACATTCAGTCCTTTAAGGCCACCTTGAAAAAATATTATTTTAGAGACAGAACAGTATTTACTTATAGGCAGAAAGGAGGGAATTAGGAAGGAGAGAGCTTCCTGAGAGTCTCTGGAACTGGCAGGGTCTGTTCCTTATTTCCAAGTGGTGGTTACAGATTATTGTTCTGTATAAAAGGCACAGTGCAGGGGTGCCTGGGGGACTCGGTTGGCTAAGCGTCTGACTTGGGCTCAGGTCATGATCCTGTGGTTTGTGGGTTCCAGCCCCACGTTGGCCTGGAGCCTGCTTTGGATTCTGTGTCTCCCCTCTCTGCCCCTTCCCTGCTTGTGCTCTGTCTCTGTCTCTCTCTCTCTCTCAAAAACAATTTTTAAAAAATAATGCGCTATGCGTTCATCTATATATGCTTTTTAGTAAGAATATTTTTGCAATTTATGTACTAATTATCTTAGATTTTTTTATGTTTATTATTGAGACAGAGAGAAACAGAGCGTGAGTGGGGGAGGGGCGGAGAGAGAGGGAGACATAGAATCTGAAGCAGGTTCCAGGCTCTGAACTGTTAGCACGGAGCCCAACACAGGGCTCAAACCCACGAACCATGAGATCACCACCTGAGCCAAAGTCGGTCACTTAACCGACTAAACCACCCAGGTGCTCCTGTACTAATTATCTTAGAGTGAGCAGCAGACGGGGTAAGAGAGAGAGAGAGAGAGAGAGAGCGTGCGTGCGAAAGAGAGAGCTTGAGAGCAAATCCCAACCAGACTCCATGCTCAGCTCAAAACTTGATGCGGGACTCTATGCCCCCGACCCTAAGCCGAAACCAACCCCTGAGCCAGCTCATGACCTGAACTGAAATGAAGAGTGGGCCACTCAACTGACGGAGCCACCCAGGCACTCCTACTTTTGCAATTTAAAGAAGGTGAAAATATCGATACTTTGTTGAACTGTGACTTCTGAGGAGGAAGGAACTGTGAGAGAGCTTTCAGCCTGCTCTGTGCATCATCTTACATCATCCCCACGGCACCCTATCAAGTAGATGACAGTGTTATTATCCCCATTGTCATAGGAGGGAACTGAGGCACACAGTTAAATTACTTATCCCAGGTCGCATTTGTGGTTGGTGACAAGCTTCATTGGGGGGTAGACCTAAGGCTTTCATTTTTTAAAGTGTACAGAGCTCAACAGCCTCTTGGTTTATTCGAAACCTGAGCTAGCCTGCACTCGCTCTGTTATTTACTGACTGGAAATATTTGCTGGTTCTTGGAACCTCAGAACCTTGAAGCCCAGTATGACAAGGGCACAGTGTCCTTGGGAAGAAGTTGGCCGCCATGTTGTTTCCGAGCAGCTGATTTTTTTTTAATAGAAACCTGCCCTTTTCCTCAGCCTTGGATTTTTCCTTTAAATTAAAGGCCACCAGTTGATCATAAGGGCAGAGACAAGTGTTCTGTGAAGGGAAGGTAGATGCTAAAAGACCTCCAAAGGCTGAGGAGCCCTAGAAGACTGAAGGGAAGACAGCAAGTGCAGCTCGATGAGAACTGGTTTATTTCAGGGCACTTAGAATCCTGTCTTGGCTCTCTAGGCGAGTAATTCGCCCCAACCATACTTTTCCTAAACCTGCTTTTGTGGCCTTTTGAGGGGCTTTTGTGGCTGAGGGACTCTGGAAGGAGAATGTTTGAAAATAGCAGTCTGTCCATCAGATCTGTAGGGCTGATCAAGGCGGGTAAGCCCAGGGGGTATACTTACGGGTGTGGTTAAACAAAGGGGAAGAATGGGGGTGGGGAGGGTGTGGTGCTGTGTTCTAGAAGGCTTCCTGTCTCAGAGCGGTCATCATGGTGGAATTGTCCAAGATCGCCTTAGTCAGCTTCACACTTGTTCTCGTGTCTACAGACTTGACCCCAGCAAACTGCCGTGTTTAATGGGTTTGGGGTTCAATTCCAGCTGACATTCTTTTCATCTTAGGTCTTAGATCTGGTCCTTTTTTTTTTTTTTTTTAATTCGGGCTTTTTTTCTGTACTGATGTCTCATTGGATGTGTGTGTGAGAAGGATGTCTATGAATGATCTTGGAAGACAGTTCATAAAGGGCGGTAAATACCAAATTAAAGATACATCCTTGGCCCTTAAAGGGCCACAGTTTGAATCCCAGCAAACATCTGACATGCTTCGTTCAACTAAGCAAGTGTTTATTTGGCATCTGTTTTGTGACCAGTTAGCACTTGTTGTTAAGTTTCACCAAAATGCAGTCTCTGATCTGGAAGGTGGGATACAGGGCAAATGTGTGTGTGTGTGTGTGTGTGTGTTTTATTTTATTGTTTTTTAATTAAAAAAATGTTTTTATGTTGATTTTTTTAGAGAGAGAGAGAGATCGGATATGGACGGGGGAGGGGCAGAGAGAGAGGTTGACACAGAACCCAAAGCGGGGTCTGGGCTCTGAGCTGTCAGCACAGACCGCAACGCAGGGCTCAAACCCGCCAACTGCAAGATCATGACCTGAGCTGAAGTCAGGCACTTAACTGACTGAGCCGCCCAGGTGCCCCAAACGTGTGTGTCTTTTAAATCTTAACTGCTGGGCTTTGAATCGGCGTAACATAAGTTTTCGATAATTCACCTTGGAAGCGTAGCCCACATTTCTCTAATCGCTTTCTTTTTCCTTTATGTTCGTAGTGATTGTAGTGCCCCAGCCTTCTGTCGCCCTCTGGGGACTGTCATTTTTTTTTAAAACACCTTCTTTTCTGTCTTTTTCATTTGCCCTTATGGCGCCTACACCTGGTAAGCTCCCAACAGGTGTCTCAGATAAATTAATGCGCAGCATAGCCTGTGTGTGCAACTCTTGATTTTTGTGAGCAGGAGCATGATTTTAAATACTCTGTTGTATATTAAATCTCCTACTACTCTCTTCCTTAAACCAACATGTAGTCCTCAGTGCCTGGAAGCTAGATGGAATCAAGCCAAAAAAAAATTGAATATTCAGTTAGTTTCTACCCCATGAATTAAAACTTTACAGAAACATTTCAAACTTTACTTAAATGAAAAAGGAAAGCGAACTCAACGTGCTGATAGATTTTCAGCTCTATCCATTTTTACTGCCTGGGGTCACAAAGGCTTCGAGAATGTGCAGGAAGAATTATATGTACTCCCCTGGTTATGCTCAGGCTCTGTGGGTCCCCTCCCGTCTCTCAGAAAGGCCAGAGGGAGGCTTTGGTTTTGGGGAAGCAGGGGAATCAAGAAGCCACTTGACTGAGACGTTTTATCCAAGTCCTGGTGGCTTGTGAAATAGCATCCTTTTCCTGTCCCTCCATGAGGTCACAGCTCTGATAAATGCCCCAGCAAGACCCCCTTTAAGAAGGGCAGTGTGGGGCGATGGAGTACTACATGGCAATGAGAGGGAATGACATATGGCCCTTTGTAGGAAAGTGGATGGACCTTGAGGGTGTCATGCTGAGCGAAGTAAGCCAGGCAGAGAAGGACAGAAACCATATGTTTGCACTCATAG
>NC_043706.1:15428046-15496236 GCF_006229205.1 Suricata suricatta | reverse complement strand
AAAACGTAAAAAAAAAAAAAAAAAAAAGAAGGGCAGTGTGGGGGCGCCTGAGTGGCTCAGTCGGTTAAGCCTCAGGCTTCAGCTCAGGTCAGATCTCACCTTCGTGGGTTCGAGCCCTGCGTCAGGCTCTGTGCTGACAGCTAGCTCAGGGCCTGGAGCCTGCTTCCGGTTCTGTGTCTCCTTCTCTCTCTGCCCCTCCCCCTCTCATGCTCTGTCTCTCTCTGTATCAAAAATAAATAAAACATTTAAAAAAAAGAAAAAGAAGGGCAGTGTGGTACAGTGGTCAGAGCCCGCCACTGGGTTTGCACCTCTGCCTGGCCACGTATTAGACTCATTCTTTTGACGCCATGTCTGTAGTGCTGACACTCAGTTGCTTCATCTGTAAAATGGTAACCAGAGTACTTCTAATGCTAGGTCATAGTCAGGGGACCTAGCCTCATGGCACATGATCAGTCCTGAACAAACATTTCTTCTTCCCTTAGTGAAGAGTTTGTAAGAAACCTCTCTCTGTCTTCCGTTTTCCAAAAAAAAAAAAAAAATTTTTTTTAATGCTTATTTATTTGAGAGGGAGAAGCAGAAAGAGAGGGAGGGGGAGAGAGAGAGAATCCCAAGAGGCTCCAGGATCAGCAAAGAGCCTAATGCGGCACTCGATCCCACAAACTATGAGATCGTGATCTGAGCAGAAACCAAGAGTCAAATGCTTAACCAGCTAAGCCACCCAGGCGCCCCCATGTCTTCCCTTTCCAAGCTTTCTGTTTTTCCTAACTCCTAAGAAACAGAGTATTTTTTTTTAACATCACTTCCCCCCCCTCAAGCATATTTTTCAGGTGATTGAAGTTCGAAAATAAGACTTGTGTAAGGGGAGAAAAGCATCTCTTCCAGAGAAAGTCCAGTGGTAGGCAGTGTGTTTGTGAAAACCCAGGAGATTAATCAAAGCTCCTAACACTTGTTGGGAAATAATAAGGGCATTGGAATTGACCTGGGACTTTTCAGTTGTAAAGATTGCCAATTTCATGATAATCGGTCGCTTATAACACGACTCTCCTGCTGATGCGGACCTTTTCAGTGCTTAAGTGAATGTTCCCTAAGTTGGAGTTGATGCTATGCGAGACACAGGGAATGGCCCCGTCCCCCACGGTCCCCCCTGTCCCCAGATGCTGGACAGACCCTGGAGAAGGAGACCCCACCCCCCATCTGTAGCTTGCAGCACAGAATTGGTTCTGTTTCCATCCCTGCTTTCTACCCAGGAGGAGTTTCAGACCCCGCGTGTGCATGTGCAGAAGCATCAGCTCCTTTGATGTCAAACACTTGGCTATGGGAACACTTCCCCGGAACAGAGGTTTCCCTGGAAAACCTGGCACTTTTCCTTACCCCACGCGGTACTGCTGGGGTCACCTCTGAGGAATCTGAACCGGTAGGGAGACACCCGAGTGGCAAGGAAGCGTGGTTCCCTGCACGGAGGCAGTCACGCCACAGCTCAACGCTGTTCAATCGCGGACTTGCTCACTCGAGATGCACCATGTCAGGAACGTCACATCCACTTGCTCGCTGGAGTACTTGGAGAAGCCAGGGGCCCATCTTGAATCATGACTCCTGGTTAGTCTTGATTCTGGAAGTGCCTTTCTCCTGTTCCCCATGGGGAGCACGCTTCCCCTTAGCAGCATCTCCGGGTTGCAGATCTTTTATGAACTGTTACCACATATAAGGAGTAGATGCAGAACTGTAACACAGGGACTTCCTCCTGGTCTGCAAGCCGGTTTCCTAAACTAAGCTCTTCTTCTCTGCTCACCTCCTTTCCTCCTATCCTACAAGGAAAACAGTCCATTTAAATGAACTGGGAAAACGGAATAGTCAGCAGAATTGAACAGTGAGGCGCCCCACTGCGGCGTTGCAAACCCACGCTGCTGAGATGGACTGCTTGGCCGGCAGAGTTAACAGGAGAATGATGACCTTGAATGAACTCAGTGTAGACTCAGGAAGGTCTGGCTGTTGACGCATGACACTGGCCTGCTTCCGTCCTGACAGGACAGCAATTTGAAGGAGGCATGAGGTTGGGGAACATTGGTTTCCTGTCTTCATATGAGCCCCTGAGCAAAGGACCTTGTTTCTTCTTCTGTAGGCTGTTGTGTTCTGTGCGCCATTTAATCCTGCCACACGAGGATGGTGATCTAGCCGAGAACATGTCACCTTTCCCATCTTTCCCACCACCACCCAGCCATGTGGGGGATAATCGGGGTCTGAGGAAAGGGTTCGAGTCCATCAGGACTCATGCAGTCCTTGTTACTGAGGTCATTTTAAAGTATCTGTTCATAGGGGCTCCTGGGTGGTCAGTTAATAAGCATCTGACTCCTGATTTCAGCTCAGGTCATGATCTCACCGTTCATGGCCCCGCATCGGGCTGTGCTAGCATTGCAGAGCCTGCTTGGGATTCTATCTCTCTGTCCCTCCCCTATGTTCTGTCTCAAATAAATAAAATACACAAATAATCTGTTTGCCTCTTTTGGAGAAAACTTACCCAGCGTTGTGGCACTGGTGTCACCATACCCCTTCACATTTTGTTTTAATGTCCTCTTATTTTTGAGAGAGAGCGAGTGAGTGGGGGGGGGGCGGCAGAAAGAGAGGGGCACAGAGGATCCCAAGCTGCCTCTGTGCTGACAGCAGATAGGCTGATAGGCTGATGGAGGGCTCAGACTCATGAACCCTGAGATCATACATGACCTGAGCCAAAGTCTAACCCTTAACTGACTGAGCCAGGTGCCCTGCTCCCTTCACATTTTTATAATTCCGACGAGTGACCGGTGGTTGAACGCTATCATGCCAGCCCTCTGGGTGGGAAAGAACAGTGCTTTCTGATCTAAAGAGGGTACAGGCTGGGGTCCATCCAGGCAGGTCTGCAGCTCCTCACAAGCCAAGGCAGAACCAGATAAGTGCAGAGTGGAGGCAGGGCTGCCCGGAGGAGGGGGTGCAGGGTGATGTGACCGGAGACCTTGAGCAGCCCTGGGGGAAGAGTGTCCACTTGTGCAAGACGGAGGGTTTCCAGGCTTCTGGTGGAGCCCAGAGTGCTTGCAGGGGACAGCCACAGTGCTGGTGGGATTGGGTGGGGGTGGCCAGAGGGGGCCTGGCGGGGGACACAGTGCAGTGCACAGTGGTCAGGGGCACGGACTCCAGAGCCAGTCTTCCCGGGGCTCACCTCCCGATTGTCACCTAACAGCTGGGTGATCTGGCGAAAGTTACTTAATCACTCTGTTTTTCCTTTTTCCTCGGCAAAATGGAAATAATAATATCTCTTTCATAGGATTCTTGTGTTGTGAGCTTATTGTAGATTATACAGCTTGGATTAGTGCTCGCGTAATGGGTAAATTACATAAGTATATATGATACTATATATAACAGCTCTCTACAGTAGCTACTAAAATGACTATTATATTATAAATTGAAGCTCGGTGGCATAGACCCTAATATGCCAATTTGGCGAGTGGCATTCAATTCATTTTGTAAATAACGGGGAGCCTCGAAAGGGGCTCAGGGTACATTTTCTGTGACCTGACGTGGTTTCTGGAAAATAACCCTGACAACAGGTGACGGATCGATGGGGCCGATGAGACCGGCGGCAGGATGACCCCTCGGGCGCCTCTTTCCGTCCAGACAGGGCCTGAAAAGCGTTGTGACCCGGGCCGCGGCAGCCCACGTGGGAAGCAAGGCTGGGTACGAAGTGACCGAGGTCAGATAAACAAGGTTTCACGGCAGATTGATGAGGGATGCGGGAGAGACTGCGGTCAGATGTGTGTCCTACAAGGTGAAGTTTGGGACTACGGTGGGCTTTAAGTTCATGGATTTGTGCACTTACGTGCACGTGTGTTTGTCCGGATACAAATGCGTGTATATACCTGAGTCTCTTAAGAAAAGCTGCACGCGGTGTTAGCACACACCGTGTGTTTAGGCTGAACGTTTGCCTCCAATCTGCTCCTAAACCTCGTGGCCACCAGCCTTCACTAAGGATTCATCTCCATGTTGGAATATACCCCCACTTTTCTTCTTTCTTTAATTTTTTTAAATGCTTATTTATTTTTGAAAGAGAGAGCATGGGCGGGGGGGCGGGGAGGGTGCAGGGAGAGGTGGAGACGCAGAACCCGAGACAGGCTCCCGGCTCTGAGCTGTCAGCACAGAGCCCGATACGGGGCTCAAACCCACAAACTGCGAGATCATGACCTGAGCCGAAGTCCGACGCTTAACTGGCTAAGCCACCCAGGCGCCCCTCTTTGCCAGCCTTTTCTAAAGAGCGAACAGTCCAGTAACGACATCACTTTTAAAAAATTCACTTTTGAGCAGTTCAGTACATAAGGATTTTATTTTTTATATCAGGTGTTTTGTGTTTTCATGAGTTTTTAATTAGGCTTACTGATTAAACCCCCAGCTACATCTTCAGCTTCTCTATGTAATCATATGAAGTGTCGTTGTCCTGAAGTATGGGACACTTCCTCCATGCCGGGTCAGAGATGAGTTTTGTAAGCGTCCTTGAAATGAAGCTTTAAAAATAGGTGGGCACATGAGCACCAGCTTGCAGGCTGGTGTCCTCAAGTGTCAAACTACCTACATGCCAATTCTGCGCAAACACAGGACTTGACTCTAAGACGTGCTCACGGACTTCTCAGGGTTGCAAGAATCACAGTGACGGTTATTGAAAGGGCACATGAGCAGGCGGGACTTCCTTGTACTAATCTCTCTACTTTCACACACCTAAAATCTTTCCTGTTGTTTTCTTTCATTTTTAAGGAGAAGTAAACTGTTGGAAGTTGGAAGATACTGTTTAGAACTGTTGCCTAGAGAGCATGTGATATGATTTTAGGGCCATGGATCCACCATTAGATCGATTCCATCAGTCAAGGTCATTGTCTTTAGTCTTCTTACAAACGGACAAGGGTGGGCTGTGAGTTTACACAGTACCGCGTACTGGACGGTAGCATGTGTTGGGTGTTTTGGGTTTGGGTCATTTTGTGTAATTAGCTGTCTGCTTAACCACCAGAGACAGAGCATGGGCCTGTCAGGAAATGGCTCATGGCATGAATTTTGAAGAACTAACATAAGGGAAGCTCAAGAACTTAGCAGGTTTCCCACAGAGTGCGGCTCCCAGAACTTGGAAGGAGAAAAGGGTCCCCAAAACGTGAAAGGATACGTTATTTAGATGCTGAAGACAAACATTTCTAATTTAATTTCACCTAAAGCCAGGTCCGCCTGGGTCCAGCTCCCGGGTGGGGATGATGGTTTACAAGAGACTTCTATTGCCTTTCTCCGCTCCAAGTGGCCAGGATACCGCTGTGCTCCCGTGGGAACACTGGCCCCTTTTAAAACAGGAACGTTTTCCAGATGGTGAGAGAATCCACATCGCCTATTTTTACTATTGGAAGAAAAGTGAGCACCAAGTGGGGTTGGCACAGGAATATAAATGGGGGACAAGAAGAGGAAGAGAGAGGCTTAACAGACTGTCCCTTTCTGTCACCCAGGAGCCAAGCGTTGAATGAGGAAAGGCTTGTGATGGGTGCGTGTCTTTTAAAATGAGAGCTGGAAGCGCTCGCGCTCTCTCTCTCTCTCTCTCTCTCTCTCTCTCTCTCTCTCTCTCTCTTTCTCCTCTATTTTTTTAATGTTTGTTTTTTTTTTTTTTTTTTTTTTTTTTTTTTTTTTTTTTTTTTTTTTTTTTTTTGAGAGAGAGAGTGTGAGCAGGGGAAGGTCAGACAGAGAGGGAGACAGAGATTCCAAAGACAGGCTCCAGGCTCTAAGCTGTCAGCACAGAGCCTGATGTGGGGCTAGAACCAACGAACCGTGAGATGATGACCTGAGCGGAGATCAAAAGTTAGACACTTAACCAGCTGAGCCACTGGGCTCCCTGAGAACTGGAAGGTCTTAAATTTAAATCCTACAGCTGGCTCTGCTGGGGTTGGGGGGTCAGGGAATGAGAGTCATTAATATCCTCTGTCAAACTGGCAGCCATCTGTCCTTCTTGCTGATTTGAGGGGGGATGGTTGGGTAGGGTGTTTTGATGTTGTTGACCAGAGTGCCAGTGTCCATAAGCATTCCCCTAAAACACACGAAGCAACACCAAAACAATTGCAAAGTCAAAAAACAATTATGAATTGGGTGCTACAAATGCTGGCCCCATTACACCTCCTTTTTCCCTGTGTCCCCAGCCAGGTCAATGGCGCTTGCATTCGGGCCACCACAGTAGCCTGTGGTCTGAAGGCAGGGGCTGGGGGCTCACACGGTCCCGAGAGGCTGAGAGGCTGCGGTTCCAGTTGCTCGTTTGCAGATGAAGGAAGCAAATTCTGACCTGAGGTCAGATAGTCCAAGACTCAAAAGTTACAAGAGAGGTTGCCATCTGGATTTCGGGAGGGGGCCATATGACTCAAGGAGACAGAATGCCCCCAGTGTCCAACAGGCTGAGTAAGACCCTCATCAGAGAGATCCAAGGGGTCTGGGGGTGTCGCACCACGGGGAGCCTGCTCACGATCAGTGATGCATCCCCCTGTGCCCGTGTCTCTCTCCCCAGTGTTTCCGCACCCCACTGTAGCACGGGGACCTTGAGGTGCGGACGCCGGGGCTGGCCAAGCCAACTGGGAAGAAACACAGAGCTTGACTTCTCCTGCCAGCGGTATTCTCAGACCATGGGGTTCCCTGGGTTTCGAGTCATTAAAAGCAGTTGCAATGTCTGTTTCCATTTATTTTCTTAAATGAGTCACTGAGATAATTACATAAGTGTGCTCCCTATAAAATGAAACCATTCGAGAGCGTTCAAGCGTGCATTCGTGCAGGCTCATTACGACTCAGTCGCTTGATCGGTGTACAGTTCAGCGGTAGCCTGCTACCTGTGGGCGTTCTGGCTGTTCAGACACATTGATTTTATTCCGAGTCACATTGTTTCCTTTATGCCTATAAAGGCCTTTTGATTAAAGACGAGAATTTGTATCAGTCAGCTTGGGTGGCTGTAACAAAATAGCACAGACTGGGTGTTTTAAAAACACAGAAATTTAGGGGCACCTGGGTGGCTCAGTCGGTTGAGTGACTGCGGCTCAGGTCATGATCTCACGGTTCGTGAGTTCAGGCCCTGCATCAGGCTCCCTGCTGTCCTCATGGAGCCCGCTGTGGATCCTCTGTCCCCCTCTCACTCTGCCCCTCAGCCACTCATTTCTCCCCCCTCAAAAAAAAAAAAAAAACCCCACGAATGTATTTTCTCACAATTCTGGAAACTGGAAGAAGCCCGAGATCAGAGTGCCAACATGGTCGGGTCTGGTGAGGACTTCCTGGCTTACGGATGGCCACCTTCTTGGTGTGCCCTCACATGGTGGAGAGTAAGATAGGTAGCTCTTGGCGCCTCTTCTTATTTTTTTTAAGTTTTTTAATGTTTATTTTTGAGACAGAGAGCATGAGCGGGAGAGGGGCAGAGAGAGAGGGAGACACAGAATCTGAAGCAGGCTCTAGGCTCTGAGCTGTCAGCACAGAGCCTGACATGGGGCTCAAACCCAGAAACCAAGAGCTCATGACCTGAGCTGAAGTCGGAAGTTTAACCGACTGAGCCACCCAGGCACCCCACTGGTGCCTCTTCTTATAAGCACAGTAATCCATCATGGGAATCCCTACCCTCACGACCTCATCTAAACCTAATTACCCCTTCAGGACCCCCATCTCCAAATACCATCACACTGGGGGCGGGGGTTAGAGCTTCAACACAGGAATTTGGGATGGCACAAGTGTAAATGTTCAGTCCATGACAAGCCTTGAAATCCAAGGGAAGGGTATCCAGGAGACCTGGTGGAGTGAACTTTGTCACCGGGCTTTCCTGAGACACCAGTAAGTGATGTTAAAGGGGCAAGGACTAGGGAAGACCATAGCAGAGAGAAAAGTGAGCCAACCTTCAAAGCTGGAAAGCAGATGAACAGGCTGAGTGGACCAGAGAAAAGCGGAAATGAAGGGAAGCCACGAGCCAGACCGTCCATGCTGCAGAAGCCCAGAAAGGTTCAGGAGCTGGAGGCTTCCAGGAACGCTAAAGACAGGTGTGTACAGGTGGGCCTGGAGAAGGTGGATTCTTTGGAAGACCTTACAGGAAGCAGGTGGATCCCTGGATCTCCTCATTTACCCCCATACAGAGCAGCACCTGCCTCACCCCAACCCTGGTGAAAGAAACGCAGCTTTCATCTCTGTGGAGGTTGAGCCAGCATGAGTTTGGCCACATGGACCATGCCTGCCGGGCTAGCAGGCCACCCTAATAGATGCTGCGTGGCCTCATGTTAAGCTGTCAAGAGACCCGTCTCCTCCCCCACGTGCTGGGAATGCTGACAGTCAGGACTTGTGTTGTCCAAGCAAGAGACTAGAGGACTCTTAGCTAGGGACAGTCTGGATCCTCTACAAGACAGAAGGGACTCTGTGTGAAGCCCTTCACGTGACAAATGGCCCACTGCTCTCTGTATCAGTCAGTACAGTGGCCTTAGCCACATGTGGCTATTGAGCCCTTGAAACGTGGCTAGTATGGCTGACTGTTTATTTCTATTTCATTATAATGAACCTAAGTCCAAATCATCACAGGTGGGTAGAGGCTACTGTACTCGAAAACCGAGTCTTTGTTTGTCTGGAGGTTCTGACCTCTAGAATTTTTACTGAAGTAGTGATATTAAGTTTTACAATTGCTAGACCATTCCTGAGGAATTTCAGTCTTTAAAGAAATTTTTAAACACATTTCTTTTTGAGAGCGAGAGAAAAAAAAACATGAGTGGGGGAGGGGCAGAAAAAGGGAGACAGGATCCAAAGTAGGCTCCACGCTGGGAGCGCAGAGCCCTACATAGGGCTTAATCTCACAAACCATGAGATTATGACCTGAGCCGAAATCAAGAGTTGGCAGCTTAACTGACTGAGCCACCCAGGCGTTCCCCCAAAGAATTTCCTTTCTGTCAGGTGAGAACATGTACTGGGTAAGTCACAGATCCTGTGCTAATTTTTTGCACCCTTGGCACCACTGGCAAGAACCCCATATTTCTGCAAAAGTGGAGCGCCCTCTGCTGGTGAGTGACTAACCTGCATCTGTGTTGGCAACTCCGTGTGTTCATGTGGGTGTAGATTTGAGCCTCCTCTTACCAAAGAAGAGGCTTCATTCCTTCCACATTTTATTCCTGTGATCAGGCACTGTATTTAAGGCACTGTGATGACTGGATTGCCACCCTGTTGGGGCTTCGTTTGTCACCAGGATCAAGTTGATTGTTATTCGGATTTGTATTTGGGAAATTTACTGGTAATTTGTAACCCCAAAGTCAGTAATCATGGACCTTCCGCAGCCATTTGCTGATGCGTGCAGAGCAGTAAAGAATTTGGGTCCCTCAAAATGCATGCTCCAGCGGGGGTTAAACAGGGCAGTAATCTGCCTTCTTGTTTCAGCTCTCGGATGATCAGTAAGTGTCCTTTCTGCAGTGTATTTTGGCCATGTTTTTTGGCCATGTTTTTTGGGCTTTGGTGCTTTTTACAGGTGGTTTCTCTGTTGAAAATGGCCTCCTAGCATCGTGCAGAAGCTCTGTCTGGTGTTCATAAGTGCAGGAAGGCTGGGATGTGCCTCTGGAGGAGACGCATGTGTTAGTAACCTCATTCAGGCAGGAGTGACCGTGCGGTTGGCCGCGAGTTCAAAGTTCATGAGTCAGTGACAGGTACTGAATATGTGAGAGAATGGATGTATTCCTTAACCCGACTGGGAGGGGAGGATTCTTTGACTACGTCTACATGTACCAAACACTCATGTTGTACTTGTTACGTATCTTACAGTTTCATTGGTCCATTATATATACACCTCAGTAAAGCTGGAAAAAACAAACCAAAACAGAAGCACACATAAAACAAAATTATGTGTTGATCAGTTGACACAAATGTGACCAGAGGTTTGTAGGAATCTGGCGCTGTTTTTCCCCTAAGTGCAATAGGTCAGTTCACAAATCCACTGTTCCTACTGATGTTCTAGAACCTAACTCTCACAAATAACGAGAATTGACTATAATTACTTCCTGCTCTACTTGTTATTTTAGGAGAAATCTCGAAGATTCTTAGGTCTCGCTTTGCTCCGGTATTTATGTGTATTCTTCGATTGTAACTAATGAAGAGTGGCCGTCTTTACTACAGTGGTTTTTATAAGTTGAATTTATCTTCAAGGTCAGCAGCTTTTTTAGTTTGTTCTGGTTTACCTTTCGGTAATTTTCAACATTACTGTCAGTGGAAGAAACCTAATGAAAAATAACGTAATTGCTATTTGTAAGACTTTATTTTCTACCTCCCTTTAACAGGGGGAAAAAACCTATCACTCCTAAAACTCCATAAAAATTTCACTCTGTCGTAAAGGATTTAAAGGAGAAATTCCCAATATTTAGAGGTGTAGTTTTTCTGTTTTTAAAAATACTGTGTTGAAGATAGCCCAGGTTAAATAAATGCCTTTCATATGAAGTTATTTCTCAGAAGATGTCCCCCCTGTGTATCTGTGCCCAATGTTTAATATGAAGAATTTAATAATATTTAAAAGGATTTCTTATTCAAATGATATTTCCTTTTTGGGATTTAGACCACCAGATAACCATGTAAGAAGAAAAAAAAGGCATGAAAGTAGTTCAGATAATAAGACTGAATTAGTTGTGTGTATGTGAGAGCGTGAGAGAATGTGAATTAGAAATTATCTTAGTTTTAAAAATTATCTTACTCTACTAATTCGTGAGGATACTTTATTACCTTTGTGTTTAAGAAACAAGCATCGGGGCGCCTGGGTGGCTCAGTCGGTTCAGCATCTGACTTCGGCTCGGGTCATGATCTCGTGGCTCCTGAGTTCAAGCCTCGCGTCGGGCTCTGTGCTGACAGCTCGGAGGCTGGAGCTGCTTCACATTCTGAGTCTCCCTCCCTCTCTGCCCCTCCCCAGCTTGCTCTCATGCTCTCTTTTTCTCTGTCAAAAATAAACATTAAAAATTTTTTAGAAACGGATCAATAAATATCAGTGTATCTAGCATCTAGTAACTACCAAATACTGAATGTTGTGGAGGGGAAGGAAAAAAGAGAAAAAGGAAGGGAGGGAATAAAGGAGAAGGAATTTACTCAGTCCTTTAAATGTGCAGGAAAGAGGGTAACCATGATGCTCCTACAATACTCTTTGCTAACAGAAGCTTGCTGAACGCTGGGCAAACCTCTTCTGTCCAGAGAACGGGCAGCTGGTTTATATGGAGAGATAGAGGCCCTCCCACTCCAGCGAGGAATGGCCATGAACAAGCTTCTTAGCCCTAGAATCAAGAAGTGTGGCCCGTCACAGTATCCAAACTAAATGCCCACTGCGTTGAGTGTCCATTTGTGCTTTTTTAAACATTACAACCATCCTGTGTGTCAAACATCAGTATTTCTAAACTGTAAACAGGAAAACAGGCTCAGAGAGGCCAGGAAACGTGTCCAGGTTCGCAGAGCTAGTTAGTAATGGTGGAAATGGAGTTTTAGGTCAGATCTGTCAGACTCCAGATTCTCTTTGACCAGTTGTCAAAGCTTTACACATTCAACCCGTTTCTCTGGAGGCCCATTCGATTTAGAGGAAGAGTCCTTTAATATTCTTATTTGCCCTTTCTATCTGTAACAGGTGCTGTTGGGGGGGTATAAAATAATGTATTCTTAAAATACTCTCTACAGTGTAAGCACCTGGCACTATTTCTATGGAAACATATGGAAGTTGGCTGTAGATGTAAATCATCGGTTAGGAAGCTTTTTAAAATTTGGCAGAAATGGAATATGTAGAGAGATTTTAACTCTTGGCCATTGGTTAGTTCCTTCTTGCATTCCCGCTCATCCTACGTGATTCCTCAATATAAGGTCCACCTGAAATGCCTATCAGTTGTTGGGGGAGAATGAGACTGGACGGAAGTGCAGGTGTTCGTATGTATCTGACCTTCCTGAGGTCGATTCTTGGTGTGGTTGGAAGTATCCAGGAGTTTGGCTTTCAGTCTTCGTTTCTAAGTGTCAACCTTGAGCACATACTTCATGGGAATCTCTCAGTCTCCATTTCTTGGAAGGTTGGAATAGAAAATTCTTTTCGTCTTGTCTGTCCATAAAATAATTGATTCCATAGCTCTTGGATGTGTTTCCATATAGACCGATATATTATACTTATAACTTCCAGAAAGAGTGTAAAGTGGTTTATGTGTAGGAAAATATAAACACAGCTGTATCTCTGATGTATGTAGATGATTCATTATACTTGAAGGCTATGGCATTTTTTTTCTGTGCTAGACTTTGCCACATCTTGACACTGAGTGGTTTATACAAAGTATGGCTGGTTCATTTGGGGCCATATGTACGTTCTATTATGTTTGACCAAAGACGACATTACTCATAGTTAGAGAGCCTCACTCTCTCACTCTCTAAAAGATAGATGGCTTTGGTTGACAGCTACTGGGAATTTTAACTGCCACTGGCCTCAGAGATGTAGATTTAAATGAATTTAGGCTTGCTGGACATTATGTTGTGGAATTAGACCTGTCTTCCAGCTTCTTCACTATGAAAGTTATTCTGGACTTTGAAAATACATGCTAGCTGTTGACGTGCTTAGAAAATAGTAACCTCAATCTACCTTTATTAAATTGTTAATTTCTTTGATTGATATTTTTAATCAGGCACTAGCACACGGAGTTATAGCTCTATAGATAATCATGTCTCCGAGTGATTTATGTCAGCTTACATCATTATGGAAATATCATAATGCTTCATTAAGCATTAGGAAATTAGGTGTTCTGTATGAGTGATTTTACTAAAAGATGATCTCTTCTAAATGCCTTAAAGATTTTTTAAAATCAATCTCCATAGAAGTCTCTTGACTATACATGCTTTCCTGTTTCTCCTTAGAGTAAAGTAAACCTAATTTTATGTTTTCTTGACGCTTCAGGGTTCTTATTAAAACATTCTTACCATGCCATGCGCTGAATGATGATGCTCACAGGGGCTAATAAAAGGCATAGGACGATTTAGTCCTTTTTCTTTAAAATCCCCTCCCCCATCTCCATTTCTGTAAGTGACTTCACCCGCCTGCCTCTTGGTTTGTAATTTATGCTTCTAATCTGGAAGGGGCTAGGAAACCAGACTACCAATCCCATTTCAATTGTAAGTACAATTAAACGGAGCTAGGTGTGGGAGTCTGGGGAACTCTCAAAATGATTCACTGCTTGAGTTTTAATGCATGGATTTATTTATGCCATCCATTCTGTCAGCTGCCTTGCTTTTCTGGCTTCGTGCTAGCCAGCTAGAAACTTGAGCTGCAGTTTAGGTAAGTGAATGCTGTGGTGACTTAAAGCCCTGAAAAGTATTCGAAAGTACTTCCTGGAGTCATGGAGGACAGCAATTTTTGAGTGTATTTCAAGTCATTAGTAAAAGTGAAGTCCCTCTCATTTTAAATACAGCACCATAAAGAAACCCTATTAGCTCAGCTTCAGAATCATACTCTTAATCGGATCACCTGCTCTTCCAGTGGTTTCTTTGAATTGGGGGTTGAAAATGACACCGACATGGAAGATTTCATCGTTTAGCTTCAACTCACAATCTGAAGGACTTTTATTTTTCTCGCATATTTTTTTGTTGAGTGACTGTGAGCCCAGAATAAATCCTGCAATTCCACTGAGGCAAATTAAAGTTTTAACTGAACCTTCTCATTAACTGGTAACGTGAGGCTTGGAAGTCATTTGATGACTTCATTAGAAAGTTCATCCAACCTGCACTTTTAAACAGGTGCATTTTTAAAATAACCTTTTAGGCACATTCTGAATTAGCAGAACCCAGTATAGGTCCCCCCACCACCACACCCCCGCCCCGCTACTGAAAGTAGAGCATCCCCATGAATGAAGTCTTTTGCAAACTGAAGTGGCATAAAGCAAGGAAGTAGTTACAGTGGACCCTTGAACAACAGGGGGCTGGGGTGCATAGTAGTAAAAAAAATCCACATAAAACTTTCAACTCCCCAAAAATGTAACTACAAATAGCCTGCTCTTGACTAGGAATCCTACAAGAAACAGAAACAGTTGATTAACACCTATTTTGTGTATTATGTATATCATAAACTGTATTCTTTTTTTATATATATTTTTTACATTTATTTATTTTTGAGAGGCAGAGCACAGGGGTGGAGGGGCAGAGAGAGAGAGAGGGAGACAAGGAATCCGAAGCAGGCTCCAGGCTCCAAGCTGTCAGCACAGAGCCTACCGCAGGGCTGGAACCCACAAACCATGAGATCACGACCTGAGCTGAAGTCGGACGCTCAACGGACTGAGCCACCCGGGCACCCCGCATAAACTGTATCCTTACAATAGAGAGAGCTAGAGGAAAGGAGGTGTTTGAGACAATCCCGAGGAACAGAAAATACCTTGACAGTGCTGTGTGGTGAACAGACCAGTACAGTTCAAACCCATGTTTTTCCAAAGTTATCTGTACCGTTAATCTGTATATTAACATCTTTGATCATTCCCAGACCCCAAAACTAGCCTCTTTAAGCTGTTATGATACCTCAGGTCACACCTAGCTGACGGATGCCCCAAAATAAATGCAGTACACCCACATACACATAACTCAAAGCTCTGGCGGCTGGATGCTGAGATGCTGGGTGTGGTTCCAGGGGCAGGAGCTTGGGGGCGCCACCCCCACTGCCCAGGGTGCACGCTGCCTCTCTAAGGGCATTGGGCAGAACAGAGGCTCAATGCTGTTTTCGCTTTTGATTGACTTTTCTTTTTTCTTTCTTTTGGTACAAGTGAAAATTGTCATTGCATTCTCTCAGTTAACAAAAACAGGCACTAATGCTTCCTAAACGTAAAGCGGCATAATGCAAAGTTTAAAAAGCGAGGGACACCTGTATGCTTCTGATGAAGCCCGTCCTGGGAAATTCCCAGCCCAAATTTGTAAGCTGAGCCTTGGATCTTTTTTTAATCCCGTTTTCCTTGACGAATCTATTTCTTCCGGGTCTTGGTAGTAGAATGGGAAATTCTCTAAGTCAGTTGTACACAGTGTGTATAAAGGAAGTATCCATATAGGATTTAAGCGTGTCATTTCCTTATTTGGAAGATTAAAATGCCGTTCCTCAGCTGTGTCAGTTAGGACATGACAGTAACTTTGGGTTTTTTTGTTTTTTTAATTTTTTTTATGTCTTTATTTTGAGAAAGAGAGAGTAGGGGAGGGGCAGAGAGAGAGGGAAACATAGAATCCAAAGCAGGCTCCAGGCTCTGAGCTGTCAGCACAGAGCCTAATGCAGGGCTTGAACCCAAAGACTATGAGATCATGACCTGAGCCAAAGTCAGATGCTTAACCGACTGAGCCACCCAGGGGCCCCAGGAAAAGACAGTAACTTTTTTTTTTATGTCTTTATTTTGAGAAAGAGAGTGTGTGTGAGTGGGGGAGGGGCAGAGAGAGAGGGAGACACAGAATTCGAAGCACACTCCAGGCTCTGAGCTGTCAGCACAGACCCCAACACGGGGCTTGAACCCACAGATTATGAGATCATGACCTGAGCCAAAGTCGGATGCTTAAACGACTGAGCCACCCAGGTGCCCCAGGAAATGACAGGAGCTTTGAAATGAACATTTAAAAAGGTAAAACTTATACTTTGAATGCAAAGGGCAACATAAAGCCCTTTGCACAGTGTTATTCAAACGATACCCAACTTGGTGTGAAAAGGAATTAACTCTAGGAAACAGGGCAGTTCTATTCCTCACATAGAATGTTGGGAATACCGAGAATTTGTTAAAGCCCACTTTCTTGCAGCTTTGTTTGCTTCCCTCTAACTTCTGAGGAGTATTCTCCCCCCACCCCATCACCATGCTTGTCTCTAAGGCTCAGTGATTTCTCTCCTGTTGCTTCTCATCTAATTTCAATTCCCTGGGAAGTCCCTTCCCTTCCTTGGTTGTGTCTTGAACTCTGGTTGTCTCTTTGCTTCTGATTCCTTGTCACTTCTCCATCTATATATATTTGGTTGACCATCAGTTGTTTTTACTTGCATACCCCAGGTCACTCGCAAGATGATACCATCTCCCCATCCAACCCCCCGCTCAAAGCAGACCCTCTCCCCCCAACCCCACCATCATGGTGAGGGCACCACTCTCGTTCAGTGCAGAAAATAACTTAATTTCAGAAATCGGGTGCTTATATCACTCAGAATGCAAAAGGAACAGAAAATCTGAATATATGGGGGCGCCGGGGTGGCTTAGTTGGTTAAGCGTCCGACTTCGGCTCAAGTCATGATCTCACAGTCCATGGGTTTGAGACCCACATCAGGCTCTGTGCTGACAGCTCAGAACCTGGAGCCTGCTTCGGATTCTGTGTCTTCCCTCTCTCTCTCTCTGCCCCTTCCCTGCTTACTCTCTGTCTCTGTCTCTCAAAATAAAAAATAAAGATATAACAAAAAATAGTTATCTGAATATAGGTAGGTGAATGGGTACTTAAAGTCAGGAAAATACATAGCAGAAACTCAGATAAAGGTCTGAAGATTTAAGTGCATGATTGCAGTCCCTACAGGGGACTTCATAAAGTCAGGTTAGGACTTTAAGGTTATGCTGATTTTCACCTATCATAAGCTTTTTTAAGATTAAGGATCCAAAGTGTGAACATGACCCTAGGCTATTAAATGCATTTTTTTACATGAAAGCCAAAATTTTATATTTAGATTTTAAAGAAATCACATCAAGGAGGTGTACTTTGCCACCTGTCTTTTTCTCTGTCTCTCTCTTCCTCCCTCCCTCTCTTTCTCCCTCCCTCCCTCCCTCCCTTCCCTTTTGCCACAGAAGTTGAATATTTTTCCCATTTCTTTAACCTGTGAGAAAACTCTAATTTTGAAAGTTGTTTCCCTTGGATATTCTACAACAAGGGTTAGCAAACTCTAATGTATAGGCCAAGTCAATCTCCTAGCCTTTTTTTTAAATAAAGTTTTATTGGAACACAGCCAAAATCATTTATTTGTGCACCGTCCAAGCTGAGTGGTTTCCAGAGCATGTGTGTGTCTTTTCCCTTTGCAGAAAAAGTTCACCAACACCTGTGCTACATATTACGGACGGATTCTTTTTTCCATTATAAATACGTTTTCTGTCTGTCTGAAACACAGAGCGGAAGGCTTACAGAATCCAGACTAATACTTTGGGATGGCATTACAGCCCCCCAACTTCCCAAATTATCATCCGAGAGATTCTCCTTGAGTGGCCACAGTCCTATCGAGCCCTAGCAAAGCTTCAAGTGAGGGACCAAGTGCATACCATGCAGCCACTGTCCTCACAAATGAGGGGCTTTGACTCACAGAATGAAAGACCTTCATGCACAGTGGATACAGATATTCTTGGTGAGGCTGCTGTGGTTCCTTAATTGTGGAGAAATTGTATGGATAAGTGTGTGTTTTGAAAATCAAAACAGCTACAATAGCAAACCTTTGTCTGAAAAAAAAAAAATAGAACCTTCTCTCTTACCTGATTCATTCTTTCCATAAAATTCACCCTCAGTTTTCCTCTGAAAGAAAATCAAGTCTTTTAACCCCAAAGGATCAAGAAGGTCTTTAGTTTGTGATAGGATTTCTAGGCCCTCAGGTGAAGAAATAGCAACTTTTACAAGCATTTAAGCTCATGCCCAAATGTCATAGCCCTGGATTCTTGTAATTTTCCCTCTGAGTTTTGACATCTTAAAAGCAGACTCATCACCTCATACCCATTAGGATGGTTATTATCAAAAAGAGAGCGAGAGAGAGAGAAACAAGAGAAGAGAAAGAAAACACAACCCAGAAACTGACAAGTGTTACAAGAATGGGAAAGGGGCGCCTGGGGGGCTCAGTTGGTGAAGCATCTGACTCTTGACTTCAGCTTAGGTCATGATCTCACAGTTCATAAGTTCGAGCCCCACATCGGGCTCTGTGCTGACAGTGCAAAGCCTGCTTGGAATTCTCTCCCTTTCTATCTTGTTGCCCCTCCTCTGCTTGCACTCTCTCTAAATAAATAAATAAACATTAAAAATTTTTTTTATGTTTTCTATTTTAGAGAGACAGAGAGAGACGCGTGAGCAGGGGAGGGTCAGAGAGAGAAGGAGACACAGAATCTGAAATAGGCTCCAGGCTCTGAGCTAGCTGTCCACACAGAGCCCAACATGGGTCTCAAACCCACGAACCATGAGATCATGACCTGACCCGAAATCAGACGCTTAACCCACTGAACCATCCAAGTGCCCCACACATTTTTTTTAAATATGGAGAAATTGGAACCCTTGTGTGGGGATGTAAGATAGTGTAGCCACTGTGGAAAACAGTACGACAGTTCCTCAAAAAATTAAAAGTAGCCGTGTGATCCAGCGATCACACATCTGGCATAGATCCAAAAGAATTGAAGCAGAATCTCAAAGAGCCATGTGTGCTCCCATGTTTATAGCACTGTTCACAGCAGCCGCGAGGTGGAAGCAACCCACGTGTCCATGAAAAGATGACTGGATAAGGGAAATGGGGAGCGCCTGGGTGGTTGAGTCGCTTGAGCGTCTGACTTCGGCTCAGGTCAGGATCTCACTGCTCATGAGTTCGAGCCCCTCATTGGGCTCTCTGCTGACAACTCAGAGCCTGGAGCCTGCTTCAGACTCTGTCTCTGTCTCTGCCCCTCCTCCTCCCCCACTCACGTGTGCTTTCTCTCTTTCTCAAATATAAAATAAAACATTAAAAAAAGTGGTATATCCATACAATGGAATATTAGCCTTGAAAAGGAAAGAGAGGGGCGCCTGGGTGGCTCAGTCGGTTAAACCTCCGACTTCGGCTCAGGTCAGATCTCACATTCATGGGTTCGAGCCCCGTGTCGGGCTCTGTGCTGACAGCTAGCTCAGAGCCTGGAGCCTGCTTCCGGTTCTGTGTCTCCTTCTCTCTCTGACCCTCCCCCTCTCATGCTCTGTCTCTCTCTCTATCCAAAATAAATAAAACATTTTTTTAAAAAAAGGAAGGAGATTATTTTTTCACATTCTACAACATAGATAAACCTTGATGACATCATGCTAAGTGAAATAAGTCACAAAAAAAGATGAATACAATATGATTCCTCTTCCATGAGATACACAGGCCGGTCAGATTCTAGCAGAATGGTGGTTGCCAGGGGCTGGGGACAGAGAAAAATGCGGAGTTGTTTAACGCCTGTAGAATTTCAGTTGTTCAAGATGAAAAAAGTTCTGGAGATCTTTTGTACAACAGTGTCGATATACTTAACACTACCGCACCGTACACTTAGGAGTGGCAGAGATACTGTATTTTATATTGTGTGTATTATACCACTGGGTTTCTTTTAAGTGTTTTTATTTACTTTTAAGGGAGAAGGAGAGAGAGAGAGAGAGAACGCAAGCAGGGGAGGGGTAGACAGAGAGGGAGACCCAGAAGCAGAGTCCAGGCTCTGAGCTGTCAGCATGGGGCTCAGACTCATGAACCACGAGATTATGACCTGAGCCAAAGTCGGAGGCTTACCCGACTGAGCCACCAGGCGCCCATCGCCACTTTTTGAAGATGCAAAGCTGATGGCCTCACTGAGTTCATAGCTTTGACACATCATATGACAGAGTCCAGACGGTTTCTATTCCGATTCCGTCTTCATGGCTTCACAGCAGTTCATTTATTTAGTTAGCTCCGTCAGGTGACAGAGTATTTTAATAAGGAAAAGAAATCAAATCCAGTTGATCGATCTGTTTTCATCACTTGTTCCTGTAATATTGCATAGGTCCATCCTTGGGCAAGATTTTCCATTAACCTGATGATGAGGCTGGCACCGCCCCTTTTGTGGGTTTGCCAGGAAGGAAGACAATGGCTTGATATTGACATTTGCCCTTGAGCGTCACGGAGATGGGCTGTGTTCTCATCAGGGCCTCAGCCGTGCCCGTTCCTCACTCACTCAAGCTGTGGTGGCACGAAAACAATCAAAATTCTCATTCTCAGTCAGTCGCTGCCTCGACCCAGACCTTCGCTCATGTCCATGCATCCCTGGGACTCCGTCTCTGGGATTGGGAAATAGCCAGACAGGCTATGACTGAGCTCCCTTGGCGATGTCATAAACAGTCTCAAGCAAAGGGAAGAAACTGAATTCTGCCCGTTGTACTTGTGAATTCAGGATTGTACATTTGTCAGCTTCCTCTGCGCAGGCTGCAGTTATTTCAGAAGAAGTGCAGAAATGCCCACCAGAACAGAACTCGGAAGTGACGGTCACAAAGGTCGAACACAGAAGGCTGAACATTTATTTAAGGGGCCAACATGCTACCCACCATGTCTCCCTGCCTTGTATGGCTGTGAGGACGGATGGCATTCCGTAAGAGCAAGCGGTGCCTCAAGGAAAGCTTTGAGTGACTTTCATCTAGAACTTTCTTCTAGACCTTCCTTCTCTGTTGCATATGTTAATGAAATGTCTTTTTTGTGTTTTCTAGTTTTTCCCATTGTTGTTAGGATAGGCGTGTGACTTCCAACCACACTATTTAAATATTCTAGGATGTTTTTTCAAGGATGATATCCAGGCCGTAATTGATTGATTTTCCCCCTAAAAATGAATAATGAAAATTAAGAATTACTCCTCTTTGAAAATAATAGGGGAGGGCACGGGGTGGCTTAGTCAGTTAGGCGTCTGTTTTGACTCAGGTCATGATCTCACAGTTGCGGGGGTTCAAGTGCGTATTGGGCTCTTTGCTGACAGTGTGGAGCCTGCTTGAGATTCTCTCTTTGCCCCTTCCCCAATCATGTCTCTTTGTAAAAAAAAAAAAAAAAAAAAAAAAGAAAGAAAGAAAATAATGGATATTTGGCCATATTGGGGTTTTTTTTTTGTTTTTAATATAATGTAGTGCCAAGTTGGTTACCATATAACACCCAGCGCTCATCCTCACAAGTGCCCTCCTCCATGCCCATCACCCACTTTCCCCTCTCCCCCACCCCATCAACCCTCAGTTTGTTCTCAGCATTTAAGAGTCTCTTATGGCTTGCATCCCTCCTTCTCCGTAACTATTTTTTTTTTGCCATCCCCTCCCCCATGGTCCTCTGTTAAGTTTCTCCTGTTCCAAATATGAGTGAAAACATATGGTATCTGTCCTTCTCTGCCTGACTTATTTCACTCAGCATAACACCCTCCAGTTCCATCCACGTTGCTACAAATGGCCAGATTTCATTCTTTCTCATTGCCATGTAGTACTCCATTGTATAGATAAACCACATCTTCTTTATCTATTCATCAGTTGATGGACATTTAGGCTCTAGGAAATCACGGCCATATCGTTTTATCATTAGTTGGCAGATGCTTGAGTGAAGTCCAACTAAAATAAACCCAGTCCCCGTTTCTGGGTGAAGCATCTCATCATGCAAGAGAAGACTGAGGCAGAAATAAAGAAATGTCTTGTAGGCAGAATAGGAGGGGACATTCCTAAGTTGTTTGAACTTCTTAGATTTGGAAGGTTTTGTTATTTAATTATAAGCAATTATTATATGCTTCTTCACGAGCATTTCAGTTCTGCTTTGGTATAAAAGTCTGGATGTAGCTCAGTATTTCAATATACACATCAAAATCCATGTGGCATATTTGCATGTTTCTTTCCTAAATAATTCTCTCCACCTGAAGTGACTGATAAGTACCTGAGCAGATACGCACCTTTCTAAACCTGCATACGCATCTTACGGGTGTGAAATTATAAATCTACACATGACTCTGTACTTCCTCTGGCCAGTATGACTTTTTCCTGAAGTAGAGAGTGGTGATAATGACAGTCACATGGTTTATGAGTTTCGTGTGCAGGGCAGTGTGCTTTGCCTTTGTATATGAAACCTCATTCAATAAGTAAGTAACTGCTGAACTTAGTAAGACAGTTTCAGAAACAATCATAGTTTATAAGCTACAGAATTCTGCCCAGGAAATAGCAAAAATTGTATCTGTAGTTTTTCTGGATATACACTAGAGCCCAGCTGCACAAATGTGTTCGTTGATAGATACACTGGACAATTTAGGAGGCATAGTCCAGGCTTTTAACGACATCGATGGGCAGGATAATGTCATGTTTAAGTGTTTCCCCACTGGAATCACACGGCTTGGGTTCGAGTTTTGCTTTGCACTTTGGGCAAGTTATGTAACATTGTGCTTTTCTGCAAAATGGAGGTGATAGTACCAACCTCGCAGAGTTGTGTTGAGATTTACTTAAAGTTCTACATGGAAAACAAGTAGCTCCTAATGCTGAGTAAGCGTTACCATGGCAATGGAAGGGCGGGGCCCAGGAATGTCCCTTTCAGGAAACCTACCTGTCTGAGTAGGTATCTGACAGGACCATGCTGAGTTATAATTTCTAAAATCTCTGCTCCCAGTTATTAGCTGACTTGGGTTCTGATTGTAGGTATCAGGACAAATAAAAACTCCTGATCTGCTGCTGTCTTTTCCTGATTTATTTATAAAGTATCGGAGAAGTACGATCTTAAAGCCTAAAGGTCTTAATTCTGCCTTCTAGAGACTTCATTGCAGGAGCATTGACATGACCATGGGCAGAAAAAGAAACAGTAAAGCAGGCAAGCTTATTTCCGTTAAGTTGGCACCACAAAACCCGTTGAACAAGGGCCCTATTATCCTTTAGGTAACAGGTGGTCGCCGGGGTGTTCAGCTGTTCTGGGCAGGATTTCAGATTTCCATTCTTCAGTGTCCTGGACTGTACACTTCTGTCATAAAGCGATCAATAATAATTAGGTGTCTGGAATGAAACAGTACAGCATTATGCTTCCTACATCTCAAAGGATAAACTCACATAACTAACTCTAAATCAATGAATTTTAATTTTCCTTCTATTCCGGGGTTTTGGGAGGGGTACTGATAGAGGCAGCAGAGAACACAATTGAAATGTGATTGTGGCTTGGTACGCAGTCACACACACACACAAGTTAGGGGTGATGACACACTTTCCTACAAGCAATGGATGCAAGCCCCCAAAGCACCGAGCCTGTATTTCTGACATAAACACTTTCGTCACCTTGCATTCTCTGTGACCACCGGGCCACCTGTTCCACATTTAGTAAAACTGTCATAATAGGTGATATGTAGGTGTAAGGACAAAGGGAAGGTTGTAAATGGGGCTTAACGTAAGTTAGTTTTCAGATCTTATCGTTTATTAAATCATGTTCTAGCATGGTCCCGTCACAGGGGACCAATAAACGGACAAAGGAATTATTTCTTGTGTGTCTCCTCTCCTAGATCTCGGAGGAGAAAACTGATACTTTGTTAGAATTTGGGAGTTTTCTTAGGCAGATTGGGCGTTTAAGAGCTAGAACATGGAAACTTTCCTCCGCACTGAGCCTGATCCTGGCAAAATTACTTCCCCTGGGGCACCTGGGCGGCTCAGTCGGTTATCACCTAACGTGTGGTTACAAATTGAGGGACGTGCTGTTTAAGGAAAGGGACATGGTCTGCCAGACATGTGGTCAGTGGCCATGAGCAAAGGCTTTTCTGAGGAAGAGACCCACGAGCTGAATTTGAAAGGTGAATGTATACACTCTCGGCAAAGGGCAGTCAGGTAGGGGCTGAGGGAAACAACTTCAGACACACAGCAAGCTGGGCCCTGGCCTCCAATACAGGAACCAGGCGACCCCTGGTGAAGAGAAAGCACTGTGGCCACCGCCACCAGGTGCAGAAGACTCAAGATGTAGACAGAGAGGGTGCCTGGGTGGCTCAGTCGGTTGAGCGTCCGACTTCAGCTCAGGTCATAATTGATCTCACAGTTCGTGGGTTCGGGCCCTGCGTCAGGCTCTGTGCTGACTGCTGGCTCAGAGCCTGGAGCCTGTCTTCAGATCCTGTGACTCCTCCTCTCTCTGACCCTCCCCTGCTCATACTGTCTCTCTCTCAAAAATAAATTTTAAAAAATTAAAAAAAAATTTACTTCCCCTAAGTTGCTTCTTCGTAAGAGTGGTGCATCCTGTTTTCAAAATTCAGAATGCTTCCCTCTGCAAAATTACCTAAAACTTCGGGCTCACTTTCTGCCTCCGAAACCGCTGCCTGAAGATTTGCCAGCCTGAAGAACAGCACGTCCACTTTCTCCTCTGACCTCTTTGAAGACATGACCATGAAAGGAATTGCAACTTTTATTGCCTTATAATCACCTTCCTTCCATTTTCAGGAGATAGTCTGCCGGCCAACTGCATAATTTCATTATATGGTGGCTGAGTTTTTATTCTCCTTCAGAGACCATTGCAGCCGTACAAAGAGAAGCAGAGTTAGGGAGAATGTCCTTTTATTGGTTTTCTTCTTATTTCATTGGTCTGTGTTTATTTATTTTTTAATTTCATTTAAATTTAAACATTTAAATCCAAGCTAGTTAACACACAGTGTCGTAGTGCTTTCGGGAGTAGAATTTAGTGATTCCTCTCTTTTTATTTTTACATTTTTTTTTTTAACATTTTGTTAATTTTTGAGAGACAGGCAGTGTGAGCGGGGGAGGGGCAGAGAGAGAGAGAAGGGGGGAGACACAGAATCGGAAGCAGGCTCCAGGCTCTCAGCTGTTAGCACAGAGCCCAAAGTGGGGCTCGAACCCATGAACCATGAGATCATGACCTGAGCCAAAGTTGGACGCTTAACTGACTGAGCCCCTCAGGCACGAGTGAGTCCCTCCTTGCACGGAACACACGGTGCTTATCCTAACAAGTGCCCTTGCCTGTCCCCCACTTAGCTCATCCCGCCCCCCAACACCCTGAGAAAGTCCTTTTAATGTTTTTATTTTGGAAAGTAAACTACTTTGAGAGAACGCATGAAGCATTTTAACCGGTGCAGTTGAACAGGTGGTTATAAAGCAAACCCCACATGACCACCGCCCAAGTCAGAAAAAAACACCAACAGCCCCTGTAAGCTCCTGGATGTGCTTACACACAAGGATCTGGGCGCTCCATCTCACAAACCTTGAGATCAAGACCTGAGCCGAGATCAAGAGTCAGCCACTTAACCGACTGAGCCCCCCAGGCGCCCCCTGATGTGCCTTTCTTTACAGTCTCCATCAAAGGTAGACACTGACTCGATTTTTATTGTGATTCTATCCTTGCCAGTGTGGTAGCAGGATTCTTGTGCAGGCTTTTCTCTCCAGGAAGCAACTTTATCCTGCCGGCACCACTCAGTGGGTTTGTACCAGAACTGAGTCCCCATGCGCCATATGGCGTAGTTTTTTTTTGTATATTTTCTACTTCTTTGTCTCCTATGTATGGTGACACACAAACATGCAGTCTGATGAAGTGGTCTCCTGTTACAAGGTCATGAGGGCTGTTGTCACGTATGCGCATAGCCAGGTTACCTTGAGGGTGGTTTTTTGGGGTTTTTTTTTTTTTTTCATTTTTTTCCCCTTAGTGAAGGAACCCTACCACAGTATCTCTAGTTTTCAAGGTTAGAGATGCATCTCAAAAACATATATTTAGTTCTGCCCGTCTCTGAACTTGAACACAGTTGAACACAGTATATGTGTTTTGTCTTGTTCTTTTTTTTTTTTTTTTTTTTTGGTTTATTTGTTTCTGAGAGAGAGAGACAGTTTGAGTAGGAGAGGGGCAGAGAGGGAAGGAGACACAGAATCTGAAGCAGGCTCCAGGCTCCGAGCTGTCAGCACAGACCCTGATGCAGGGCTCAAACTCACAAACCGTGAGATCATGACCAGGGCTGAAGTTGGACACTTAACCGACTGGGCCACCCAGGCGCCCTTGTCATGTTCTTTTACTCAGCATTACTGTAAAGATCTGTTCCTTTGGTGTGTTTGCTTTCTACTGTGAAAATTTTCAAACATAAGAGACATCGAGAGACTTCTAGAATGAAATTACTGTATAATTGTTTAGTTTTCACCTAACAGTTGCTGAGATCTGGCCATATTTATTGCTTTGTTTTCCTCTGAAGTATTTTACAAAGTTAATTACAGGCGTTTCTAATCACACGTCTCTAAAAACTAAGGGAAAGGACTATATAATCACAGGACCCTTGTAACTCCCTAATATCTGATACCCAGTCCATATTTGTGTTTTCCTGACTGACTCCAAAACGCTTTTATGGCTAGTTTGCTCAAACCAGAATCCAATCAAGAGCCGGGAAGAATATAGTTTTAACAGCCCAACTTACAGCTTACAGTGAGCCTGTGATCCTGCCTTTTTCCCCTCAGTCAGCGGCTAGAGCTCTCATGAGACCTGCCCGTAGGCACTTCGCCCCCAGGAAAGAGGGAAACGAATCACCTCATCTCTGCTAATGACAGGCTCCTGCTCTTCTCTCTGAGTCCAGAGGAAATTACACTGTCTGAATTACTGTCAGAAAGAATTGCCTCATATCAAATATGTCAAAGCCAAAATTGTTATTTTGGACAGATACTCTGTGGTACTGGTCTGCTCAAGGTTAAAAAAAAAAACAAGACTAGTTTTCCTTAACTGGGGGAATGGATGGGTGGTCGGCCCATCGGGGAGCTCACTAGAATGCAGCTCCGGCCTCTACCAGGACCACGAGAGGACAGGTAGATGGATGGCTGGTCTCTTTGCTCTACTAGGGTCTTCCTGGTCAGTCAGGCCTTGCTTGCTTGGTATGGCAGGGCCTTGGGTTTTGGGTTGTGTTTGATTCATTTGCCATAAAGCTCTTTATGAGGGAGCTTGGCCCTCTGCGTCCCTGCTGATGGAAGACGGGCTGGCCTCCCTGGTTTCTTGTTGCAAAAGAACACCACATTCGCTCCCTGCGATCTGGTCCGTATTCAGTATTTCCCAGAAGGTTTTCCTCGGAACAAAAGTCCCAAAGCACTCCATAAAAGGATCATCTTGTCAGATGAGTTTGGGGGAAACGCCAGGTTAAACGGAGTTAAGTTGGTTTCTTTCCTGTAGGTCCTTTGTGCTAACGAACACTGCGATTCTTTCGTGGGACCTGGCGTTTCCCCCAAACCGTCGTCCTCAGAATCCTTTCCTCAGAGCATCGCTGGGGGTTACTGTTCTGCAGAACGGACTTTAGAACGTGCTGATTTGGGGGATTTGGATGGAATCACAAACAATAATAAATAGTCTCATCTACCCCGTGGGCCATGAAGGCCTCATCCAGGCCAGCTGTGCAGCACTGCATGCGAACCCGGGCCGGGCTGCCGTGTTGGAGCTGAGGATCGCTGCTCACGGCCCCTCCCCTCGGACGCCCGTGGAAGTTTATACGGGAACAATGTGGGAATCCAGATCCGTGCGTGTGACGAGGACAGGTCTGCCCTAGAATCTATCTTTTAGATGAATTTCCACACGGTTTGGATTTTTAGAAGGGAGAAAAGTTCTGACCTGGTCAGCCTCTCTGGTTTTGAAGAGCCCTTGATCCTAATAGCCATTTTAAAAAATTTCATTTTGAATTCAGTAAGCTTTCAGGATGATCAAGCGATCAAACCTTGTTGCTCAGCTGTACACATTTGGCAAAATGTTTGCATATTCGTAGGGCTCAAGCCTCTTTGTTAGTAAGAGACACAGTATTTGGTGACCCTACTGTTTTGTTTCTAGATTAACATGACTTCTTGAATATGTTGGTCATGCTATTCTGTTTGAAATTAGACATTTATAGGTGCATTCGCTTGCACTTTTTCTTCGTTTTCACGATAGCATTTAGATCGACAACCCCATTGCTTTTCTCATTAATTTCCTTCCTAAAAAGCTGACGTTTGCCATCTGGTTTTTCAAAATGGAAGGTCTCAAGGTGCCTGGGTGGCTCAGTTGGTTAAGTGTCTGACTTCGGCTCAAGTCATGATCTCACAGCTTGTGGGTTTGAGCCCCGCATTGGGCTATGTGCTGACAGCTCAGAGCCTGGCACCTGTTTTGCATTCTGTGTCTCCCTCCCTCTCTGCCCCTTCCCCACTCATACTCTGCCTCTGTCTCTGTCTCTCTTCCCCCCCAACAATAAAAAAAATCTACAAACTGGGAGGTCTCCGGGTGTATCCTACTTCTTCAAATTCTTCCCCCCTTTCTCTCCTTTTATATATTGTACATATAAATTTATTTTGAAACAGAGTCTCCTTTAAAAAATGAGAGCATTTTGTGTGGAGATAGTTCGCATGTGGGTTGATTATGTTGTGCTGGGTTTCCTAGGCTATAGTCGTTGCATTATATTAATAATCCTCATTTTTCAGAAGTCTGATAGGAAGTGGAGGTCTGTTCTAGTCTCTTGAGGTTCATTCCATTTATCACTTGAAGATTTCTAGACTAAATTCACATTCACTGGCATTGTACACTTTCAAAAGGATAAAAGTCTCTGATTTTATTTACAAGTTGACTATTTTAACAACCAGAGGTATAAGGCTCTGCAGTGAGCTACTGCAAATTTCATCATTGCTTGATTGTTTTTCCCACTCGAAATTTCTAGCTCCTCCGGAATGTAATTTAAAGGCAGTTGAGCAGAGAATTCAACAGAGATGGATTATCCTAGAGGACAATCTGAACAAGTCCCTGCCTCGTTACTCCGAGGAGACCCAAATAATGAGTTCTAGCATTGATATTGCTTCCCCCACCACTGGCCATGCTCACGCTCTCTCTTTCTCTTTTTTAATAAAAAAGCAGTAGTTAAAAGTTATGAAACGTTAAGTGTTTGTCTTCCCTCGGTACTGGGCACACATAAAGGATGCACTGCCCAGAAATTGTACATCTGGTGATGTGTTCTAGAAAATTCTTCCACCTGTTCACATGCGTGCTGGAAAAGATAGGTTTACGGTACCAATGTTTGTGTACCCCGCATTTGAAATGACTTAAATTTCCTTCAGTTGCAGATGGGTAAATAAATTATGGCACTTGAGTCATTCAGAGAGAATGGGACACTTCCGTGTGCCCTGATGGGGAGCGCTCTGAAGCATGTTGATAAGTGAGAGGGAAGAAGGAGTTGTAAAATAATACGAGCAGAACAATCTTGTTTCCATTTTTAAAAACTACATTTAGGAGCGCCTGGGTGGCTCAGTTGGTTGAGCGTCCAGCTTAGGCTCAGGTCATGATCTCACGGTTTGTGGGTTCGAGCCCCATGTCAGGCTCTGTGCTGACAGTTAGCCTGGAGCCTGGAGCCTGCTTCAAATTCTGTGTCTCCCTCTCTCGCTGACCTTTCGCTGCTCACACTGTCTCTCTCTCTCTCTCCCCCTCTCTTTCTCTCTCTCAAAAATAAAAAAAACATTAAAAATTTTTAAATAAATATGTGGGGGAAAGTGTGTAGGAAGTGTGTAGGAAGAAGGGAGGAAAGAAGAGACAGAAATAGAGAAGGAAAATATCAAAACAGGGCAGATTTGGGGAGTTGTATCCAAGGAAGGGGGGGCAGTGAATAAAGGACTCTTTTCACTATATTTCTTAAATTATTTACAGAGAAAATATTTTTGTAAATGAAGAGAAAAAAGCATATGCAATAAAACCTTGGTTTGCGAGCATAATCCATTCTGGAAACATGCTTGTAATCCAAAGCACATGTATATCAATGCAAATTTCTTCATAAGAAATAATGGAAGCTCAGATGATTCATTCCACAATCCAAAAATATTGACATAAAAATGATCACAATACTGTAATATACAAAATCATAAAACACAAAATATAAGGAAAAACAAACTAACCTGCCCTACCTTTGAAAACCATCCTGGCTGGTGTGAGGGAGACGAGAGAGGAGGGTTATCTTGTAGGACGACTTTCACTGTCCCTCACACAATCACTGCCATCTGTTGGCTCATTGAAATCTTTTTCTTTCCGTGCAACTTTAACAAGGAACCTATCCAATGACCTAGAATGAAGGAAAGCTTATTCCTAACCTTCCTCTTGTCTGGAAAAGCAAAGGACTGTCCATAGGTGCTTTGAAGTGACAAAAAATACACTAGGGCCAGTGGTGGGCACCTTCCATTGTTCTGAAAAATCACTGATTTCTGCCAAATACTGTGGCCTGAGACCAAGCATCTGAGCATGGGAGACGATCACCCACAAGTCCACAGTGAGAGTGAGAGAGAGAGGAAGAGAGAGAGAGAGAGCAAGAGAGAGGACCATTGGCTTAGTTGTGATCACGTGACGTTCGGCAAGCCATCACTCGTTTATCAAGTTAACATGCATTAGAAATGTTTGCTCGTCTTGCGGAACCTCGCAGAGCAAATTACTCGCAATCCAGTATTTTACTGTATATATGTGTAAGCACACACGTCCAAAATAGTTATTTTTAACAGATTCTTCCAATCTGGACATTCACTAGGGAAAGCAAGTCCACCCAAGATGTCTGTTTTAAGTTCATCGATGTTGGAGAATCATAAGATCCTGGGCTTAGCGCACACCTGTGTGGCTAGGGAGGCTGGGAGAGTAGATGGGGGGAGGGGGGATGATGCTGGGGAGCCGGCTTCTGGTAACTATGGCACAGACCCCCGCCCTGGCTGGGAAGAAGAGCTCACTGGAGCACTTGGATTGGAACCACTCCATTGTTAGGGTCGGTCTCCGGGCCTCAGTGGAATTTACTGCCAAGGATCAGTTAGTTCTTCACCAGGCTCTGCATTTCTAAATCATTTGCTCAAAGGGGAGCAGACTTCAGAACAAGAGGTTGGAGTGTAAACCTGTGGATAATACCCCTAGTTTTTCCTTTGTTTACAAACCAGAGCAAGGACAGGTGTGCTTTTGTTTTGGTTTTTACTTTATTTATTTTGAGAGAGCAAGAGCATAAGCAGCGGAGGGGCATAAAGAGAGAGAGAGAGAGAGAGAGAGAGAGAGAAAGAATCCCAAGCAGGCTCTGTGCAGTCAGTGCAGAGCCTGACGTGGGGCTTGAACTTAGGAACCTGTGAGATCATGACCTGAGCTGAAATCAGGTGTCAGGCACACAACTGACTGAGCCACCCAGGTGTCCCAGGATAGGTGGGTTTTTAAGACGTAGTTGGTTATTGTTATTTGAGGTGTGGTGAGGCCAACAGGTCAGGAGACAGCTGCCATTGAAAATATGGTTATTTGCACTCACAGAGCTCAAGAGAAAGGGCCATGCCATAGGGGACCGTGCAGGAAGCACCGGGCTGGGTCAGCAGGCAGAAAGAGTGGGAAGAAAATGTGGGCAAGAGTTTTTGGCTAATAGGCAAGCTTACCTGGCTGGTTTGATAATTTCCCCAGGCTCTGGCCACAGGGACCGTCTCCAGTGGTCTGGTACCAGGGACTGGGGCGATTAGGGCAGGGGGCAGTGGCCTGTGGAGTAAGAACCCCATAAAGGAGGCAGTTGGGGGTATGGGCTCTGGGTTGGTTGGTTTGCACATGGAAGGTATGTTCACCGGCTAGTCAGCTGCTGTCTGTTGGAGTTGGCTAGTCCTGGAAGAGACCGTCTCTCCAGAATCAGCAGGGCCCCAAGACTTACGTGAAACTAATGTAGAATTGTGTGTGGTGTGTATTCAAATTTAAAATAAAAATACGGAAAGTAGAAAGACCTGATGAATAGATGGTGATAAAGATGCAAGAATTCTGCTTTTCAAGGTTTTCTGCATCGATTTTCTATGAAAGCCAAGTTTGATGGCAAACTTTGGAAGTCTTCCCTGGACACACTGACCTTTGATGATGTTGGGGTGGCATTTGGGGGGTTACTTGTAATTCAGTAATTGAGAAATCCCTCTCCTGTTCGTTTCAGGCAAGAAGACGATGGGAGATTTCTTTCTGTGTATTTTGAGCTACTCAACGGATTCTTTGTCCGTAACTTCCCCCCTTTCCCTCACCAGGCTGTCTCTTTGGTTGGGTGCAGGATTTTAGCCCTTTGCTGGTCTTGGCATGTTTGATGTTGTTTTTGATGCTTCACTTGCCACAGGACCACCCCGAAAGCCTGTTACAGTGCCGTGCACTTACTGCAGCCCGAAAATGGGTTCTTTTCCAAAGATCCTTGGAGTTGCGTTGCCACTGTCTCAGCTGAATTTTCATTTTGGGGGCGGGGATTCGATACTTGCCTTTTCTATTTTGAGTCTACTGGTTAGAGCTTTAGAAAAATGTTTTTAGAAGTTTACCTTCAAAAAAAATTTTTTTTGAGAGAGAGCACATGCAAGTGGGGGAGGAACAGAGAGAGAGAGGGGGACACAGAATCTGAAGCAGGCTCCAGGCTCTGATTTGTCAACACGGAGCCCGACACGGGGCTTGAACTCACAAACTGCGAGATCATGACCTGAGCCAAAGTCAGACACTTAACCGACTGAGCCACCCCAGGTGCCCCCTGAGCAAGTTAATTTTGCTGAGACTCAGGTCCTTCTGAAAAGTGGGACTTCAGAGGATTGTGGTGGGGATTAATTTCAATAACATGACCCGCCACCCTTCTCACAATGATCCGTGTATCCCCTGTGGGCACAGACTTCTGTACCAGGAAATGGACAAAGCCAAAGAATAAATAAGCCATCTCTTGCCAGAATGTCAATTAAACTTGGAAACTGGTTGGGGAGGCATGGGGGTGGGGAAGGAATGTATTATTTAAATAAGAGCAGATCTGTTATGTGAGTTCCACCTTCGTTCTTAGGGACAAACTCAGTATAGTAAAGAAATGGCATGTTTGGGACAGCCAGCTTCAGTCCTCCCCTCGGACCCCCAGGCGGTCTTGCTTTGCCATTAGGAGTGCGTGTGTGTGGAGAAGTGGGAGAAGCACTGAAGAGAGCCCACCAGAGCCCCTGCCAGTATAGCGCCATCTAGTTAATGTCCCAGCCTTGTTTTAGAATGTATTCGGGTACATTTCCCCAGCAGGTACTAGATAATTAGCTCTCAGGCATGGCCAACATCGGGATCGCCATCTTCCCTCCCAACCTACCTCTCGTCCTGTGCCCCCGTCCCCCGACCTGAGTAATCAACACCAGCGCCCGTTCAGCTATGCAAGTCAGGAGCCAAGCAGCCGCCCTTGACCCCTCTCCTTCCTTCAATCCTTAACTTGATGCCAAGGCAATGTTGCCACCTTCCCATGACTTGAATGCACCTTTTGCCTGCATCTCCGTCACCAGCATTTTGGTCCAAGTGACCATCGTGTCCTGCCTAGACTAGGTAATCCCCTAGAACTGGCCTCCCTCCAACTCGTTCTCCATGTTGATGGGGGCATTGATCTTTCAGATACTCAACTCTGACTGTTTATTCCCATTGCCTGTAGAATAGTGTGGTCCCTGAGGCCCTGTGTGGCCCAGCACTTAACCCCCTCCATCCCTCTGTCTACATCTTTTTTTTTATGTTTTTTATTTATTTTTGAGAGAGAGACAGTGTGAGCAGGGGAGGGTCAGAGAGAGAAGGAGTCACAGGATCTGAAGACAGGCTCCAGGCTTTGAGCCAGCGGTCAGCACAGAGCCCGGCATGGGGCTTGAACCCACAAACTGTGAGATCATGACCTGAGCTGAAGTCGGACGCTCAACCAACTGAGCCACCCAGGCGCCCTCTCTTGAGTCTTCTGCACCTGGTGGCGGTGGCCACAGTGCTTTCTCTTCACCGGTGGTCGCCTAGTTCCTGTGTTGGGGGCCAGGGCCCAGCTTGCTGTGTGTCTGAAGTTGTTTCCCTCAGCCCCTACTTGACTGCCCTTTGCCGAGAGTGTATACATTCACCTTTCAAATTCAGCTCGTGGGTCTCTTCCTCAGAAAAGCCTTTGCTCATGGCCACTGACCACATGTCTGGCAGACCGTGTCCCTTTCCTTAAACAGCACGTCCCTCAATTTGTAACCACACGTTAGGTGATATTATTTGATGACCATCTGAACCAATCTTAGTCTGTCAACCTGTGAGTGTAAGGACTGTCCCTTCAATCACCATCATCCTCAGCCCCTGGAAGAGTGCCTTTCACCAAGGGCAGGGGGTCCTTGAATGAGCATGGTGTGACAGCCGGAGTCCTCACTGCTATGTGGTAGGTCTGGGAGCACCCACAGTTACTGAAACCTGCTGTCTCAGCCCACCAAGCCCGTGGCTTTGCCCACCTTGCTGCCGACACTTCCTTTAATGCTGGGCATCAGGTCCCTTCCCTGGTCTCTGGCTTTGAAAAGCCTCTGGGAAGCCTCCTTTTGTCGAGAAGGAATCAGTCCAGTTTGTGGCTCAGTACAGGACGGGCAAGGTGCCTTGCTCTGCGCCTTCTGCGTGGCTTCACGTCACCCAAAGTCCTTGCTTAAAAACCCTGCTTCCCTGGGCCTATGCAGTCTTCTCCCAGGTCTCCCAGCAAAAGCAGGCGGAACTTTCTAACCTAACCGCATGCAGTTCTCTCTCTCCTAACCTAACTGAATGCAGTCCCTTTGGGCACGGAGAACACCTCTCTGCTCTCCTGCCGTCCCATCATATGATCTGATAGGAGCCCTGAAACTCCAGCGAGTTCTACCCCCAGCTTTCTGGCTTGACCTCCGTACAACCCTCCTGCCCTCACTTCTGCGCGTATGTATTTCTACGTATTCACGTTATGACTCACCTGTTCCCCGTAAGCCGTCTGTGAGCGCAGCCTAACCTCATATTTATTTCCCTGTCTCATACCGCTGACCTCATTAGACGTGAAGAGGGAGTTAGGATACTTTAAAAATAGTAAGTCCCAACATATAGAAAAAGGGATTTTCAACCTTGATATGACAGAATAACCCAGTGAGCTTTTTATTCCAGCATAGATCCCCAGGTCCTACCCTGGACCTATTAAATCGGAGACGCTGGTTTCCTCAGACAGGCAGAGGGACTTGACCAAGATCACACAGCTTGTAGGTAACAGCAGCACGTCCTCATTTCCTTGCTTGCTTTCTAGTGCTTATTCACATTCCTTGGACTCAATCTACTGAGAAGTGTGTGTGTGTGTGTGTGTGTGTGTGTGTGTGTGTGTGTGATTAATCTGTATCTGAATTTGTCTGCATAAAAGTTGCCTTATTTTATGACTGCCCCCCATAGCTGTGTGCCCGAAGAATGTGGACATTCTCAAGCTGACAAACGCTAACAAAATACTTCTCACCGCCTTTACCCACTGTTTACCCAGAAACAGGGATGTCAGCTGCTGCGGTGGCTCGCTCACCTCTGTGGCTCTGCCGACTTGCCCCCACCTCCCCTGGAGCCACAGGCCTGCCCTTTGGGCGGCTGCGGCCTCTTCCGCTCCTGGGCTCTGCAGACACTCGAATCGCCCTCCGTCTTGCCCACTGATCCCGAGAGAAACGCTCCCTCTCCCTCCAGCCCCACCTGCCGGAGGGTCGGGCTCAGATGAGCAGCTGGGTCGCGGTCGACGTGCATTTCATAACTGGGCAGCCTGCTTGGATTTGGAGCCTCAGAGAGGAGCGCAGTGGGCATCTGTACCGTGGGGGCCACTACCTACCTCCATCTCTCAATCCAGAGAGCTTCACAGGAGATATTTTCAAACTATGTTTTTTTATAGTTGGGAAGAATTAAAAATTCTCAGTGACATCTATATAAACTAATTTATAGACAGAGAGAGAAAGGGAGGGGATGGAAGGGAAGGAAGGAAAGAGAAGGAAGAGAAGAAAGGAAGGAAGGGAGAAAGGAGGGGAGGGAGTGAGGAAGGAAGGAAGGGAGGGAGGGAGGAAGGAAAAGTAAAGAAAAAAAAGGAAAGAAAAATCCCAGCTACGAGGACTGGCCACAGTCAGGAGGATGCGCTGGGACACAGAGGGTGAGCCGGCCTTGGAGGTCGCACTTCTGGCATTGAATCCTGGCTTCTCTTCTCGTCGTTTTGTGGCTCTGACAAGTTGTTGAATTTCTTTGTGCAACAGATCACTCCGCCGTACAGGGGGGTGAAATAAAATGAAATACGAGGGCCTACCTCTTAAGGAGTTTGAAGCTTGTTTTGAAGATTAAATGAAATAACCTGATGGAAATGCTTGTTCCTGTATCAAAAAATGTTCACAGATCTCAGTAAGGTACATTAGTAAAACAGTAACTTACAGAAGCTTCTCCGTATGTTACTTTTTAATACATATTAACATATGATTCCTCTTAAAAGCCTCTTTGGTACTGACTCACACCTGCTTCTCTGTGTTTTGCTCTAGCCCTGGAAAGGAAAATATCCATGAGGCAAAGCAGAGAGGAGCTGATCAAGCGAGGGGTCCTGAAGGAGATCTATGATAAAGGTAAGGGCAACTGGTCCCCTCCGCAGGGCCCAGAGAGTCACGCGTATTTCTTGAAGTCGGATTCCATTTTCTGCATCACTCTATCAGGATTTAAACCTTTTAAACCCCTGACAGTTCTGGGGAGAAAAGAGAATTTTGCAGACCACACCAAAGCTCTCAGGATTGTATTAGCGGGGAGAAATCAAGCTCCCTTTTTCTCACCATTGGAACCAAACCACGGGCTGCTGTGAAAAATGATGTGGCCGCAGGACTGATGGGGGCTCCTGGTTGGGAGCCTTGGGTGTTTGGATACGCACAGCTGGGGTGAAGTTAATTGCTGAGGCTCTTTTGGGCACTAGGGGTTCCCAAGACAAATGTGGAAAACCTCCAGGTGCCTAGAACATCCTGAACAGATTTTTTTTTTTTTACTGACCGTCTGTTTTCCCACAATAAAAAGAGTCACAGTGGCGAAAATTAGAAAATATGGCCGTACACATAAGCTATTTTGAACAATAATATTGACAGTAATACAGATGCTCTGAATGTATCCACAAGTGTTTGCCAGTGAATACTGTGTGTCTTTGGCTTCTTGAATGACTGTCTTTAAAGACAGATGTATGCAGTGATTAATGCAGAACATTAAGTGTTCTTTATTTTTATAAGAGCTTTGTTTTTAAAAAAAAAAAATTAGTGTTTGTTTATTTTTGAGAGAGAGAGAGAGAGAGAGACAGAGCGCAAGCAGGGGAGGGGCAGAGAGAGAGGGAGACACAGAATCTGAAGCAGGTTCCAGGCTCCAAACTATCAGCACAGAGCCTGATGCAGGGCTTGAACTCACAGAGTGTGAGATCATGACCTGAGCTGAGGTCCCATGCTGAGCCAAATGAGCCACCCAGGCGCCGCCCCCTAAGAGCTTTGATGTTTTTAATTAAGCTTTCTCTCCTTCTCCCTCCCCACTCCTACCCTCTCTCCCCTCCTCCTTTCCCCTCCTCTCCTACCTTCCTCTCCTTCCTTCTCCTCTTTCCTTTCACTCTCCCCATTAAGACTCGCAGCAACGTGACAAACTGTCATCTTTCAGTCTCGATACAGGCATTACCATTAATTGTTTCAAGCCTTATGACTGTTTGAAGCAGGTGTTTGGTGGTGGGCCAGATTATTAAAGCGCAGATTCTCCTCCAAAGAGGGATCCTGATGGTTCAGGAGCCCTCTACTTCCGCGTTCCCCATTTTCTGTGAGTCTTCCGCAGGACTGGCGTGCGTGGGACTGGCATGCGTTGAATTTCTTACGCTGGGACTTCCCACTGATCACACCGTTGTCAGAGACTCGGTCCCTGCACCTCGGGGTACATTTCACCTCCTCCAGTCTGGTCGTGGGACTTCACGCCCGCACCCTTCCAGGACTTTTTTCTGAAAGGCTAGTAGGAGTTGGCCCTGTCCTCGCCCTGCGCTGAGCTGCAGGGGGCGCTGGAAGTCAGGTGTGAGGTTGGGCTCCTTCAGATGGTCAGGCCCTCTGGGGGCCCAGAAAGCCCTTTGGTGAGCCTCTTCGTCCTTTCACTTCTGGGTAAGGCTTTACCAAAATACAATTCTTTGGATGACTAAGCTCTCCAGGGGAAAGGAATCCACAACTTGGTTGCTTTCCTCCTATGTCTTTCTTTCTGTACCACACCCACCTCCCAATCTCTCCTGCAGCGACCTTCAGTCTTCCTGCGTTTCTCCTTGTCACTCCCCGGCAGAGATGGCTGGAGTCTGATGACAGGGATGGTGTGAGCATCCACATAAGAAGCATCTGCTTGCTTAAATACTCCCCTCACGTTTCAAGCCTGCTCGGATCTAGGGGCGCCTGGGTGGCTCAGTCAGTTAAGTGTCCGACTTTGGCTCAGATCACGATCTCCCGGTTTGTGAGTTCGAGTCCTGCGTCGGACTCTGTGCTGACAGCTGAGAGCCTGGAACCTGCTTCGGATTCTGTGTCTGCCTCTCTCTCTCTCTGAAAAATAAATAAACATTTAAAAAAAAAATTTAAGCCTGCTCAGATCCAGTTAAATGACCCCTTCCCCTCCCTCCTATCTTCCTGCAACCCTTCTATCCCTTACTGTTAACCTTTGGGAATAGTCTACAGAACGTATTTAACTGTAGCATGTGTCATTCCTGTCACACCTGATAACTGGGTGAGGGTACATACTGCCCAAGAAACTTCTGACTTAACCCCAGATGCCGTAGGTTGTGAGAACAAAAGCCTCATTTTCCAGAGACAGAAGTGGGGGTGTTGAGGCTGGGGCCTCAAGTGGTGTTCCCATTCGCTTTGTCGGTGCACTCAGTCGCTGGTGGTGGCGGAAGGGCCCGGTTTAGCCTCCGCCTGCCGCTGCAATGTCCCCACTCATTTGTGCGCTGTCACTGTTTGGACTTCCCTGTTTAGTTGTTGGCTTTCCTTACTAGCATGGGCCCTGCAGGAGAACACAGACTTCCGAGGCTAACCGCCAGGCCTCCCCGCCCCCCCCGACCCCCGGCCATAGAAAATGCTTGAGAGAGATAAGGCTCCCAGACATATTTATTGTTTGGATGAAGGGAAGAGGAGGAAAAGAGAGGGATTAAAATTAAAATCCAACTGCACACTGAACATGCAGAAGTTTGTATTTGCTCTGGGTTTTTCTGATAGAAAGCATCCATTTGGGTCACCATGGATTAGGAACATGGGCCCCGGTGTCAGATTGCTTAGGTTCCATTCTAGTTCCACTCCTGACTGGCTGTGCAGCCTTAATCGAATTGCTTACCTTCTCTGGGCTTCTATCTGAATAGAACGAATGTGGGGGTGATGTTGTTGCAATGCGGATTACGTAAGATGGCACCCATTCGTTAGTTTGCGAGGGCTGACACAGCAAAGTGGCACAGTCTGAGTGGCTCATGCAACAGGGATGGACTTCCTCACTGATCCGGAGGCTGGAAGTCTGAGATCATGGCGTCGGCAGGACCGATTTCGGGAGAGGTCTCTCTGCTTGGCGTGCAGATGGCCGCCTTCGCACATGGCCCTTCCTCTGTGCCCGCACACTCCTGGTGTCCTTTCCTCTTCTTTTTCTTTTTTTCTTAAGGTTTTATTATTCTATTCATTTTTGAGAGAGAGAGAGAGCGTGCGCGCAAGAGACAGAGCATGAGTGGGGGAGGGGCAGAGAGAGAGGAAGACACTTGATGCAAAACAGGCTCCAGGCCTCGAGCCGTCAGCCAGAGCCTGATGTGGGGCTCGAGCTCAAGAGCTGTGAGATCCTGACCTGAGCTGAAGTTGGACACTTAACCGCTGGGGCCACCCAGGCGTGCCTTTGCTAGCCTCCTTAGAAGGACGCCCGCCCTATTGGATTAGGGCCCCACCACCCTATGACCTCTTGAACCTTAATTATCTCCTTCAAGGCCCTTTCTCCAAATATGGTCACATTGAGGGCTTAGGCTTCCACATACGGATTTGGGAGGTGGGAGGATCCAGTCCAGGCCATGACAAGCTGTAGAATAAGCTGCTGTCATCCCATAAATGCTCAAGAAATGCCATTATCAGTGGTCATCCACATCATCTTTTATAGGTTTTGAGATCCAAGAGTTAGGAAGGAACATCGCTGCCTCCTTTTATCTAGAGGTGCACGGTCTGCAACCCCCCTTACCAGTGTGGGGGCGCTGACACAAGACCCGGATCCCCCTCGCACCTCCACGTAGGTTCTCCTCTTCTCCTTCCCTTCCTAGGACATCATGCACCATGTGGGAGCTGGGAACCTGGTGGCTAAGACACAGAAAACTCTATTGGCAGAACCTGAGTGAACAGCACTTGGCAAAGGGACTTTATTCGTTTTCCAAGTTGTGTGTTCCCAAGAGGCATTTCATGGACTGGGAGCAAGCCTTCCATATTGCCTGTGGTAGTGCCTCCTCCCGCACCACCTCCTATGTGCGCGCCGCTCACGACTCACCTTGAACCTTGATAGAGTCCTCCAGGGGTGCATGGACCCCAACGGCGGCCCGTTGATTTATAATGACCATGTCTGCCCATCTGGTCACATGGAGCCTGCAGGGCTGACCTCCGTCCACGCATGACTACGCTCTGTCCACCTGCACTTGCTAATGTAGCGCAGACCCGTTTAACCTTAGTTAGGCCACTTTTCTTTTTCACCTTCTTTACGTTACTGATTTTGCTTAATAATACCCCACTTGTTCGTAGAAAGCATGAAGGTTACCTGTGGGAATGGGAGATTTATCAATATGCAGGCAGGGCAAACTCAGAATTGATGAGGTTTTATTACTCTTGACATTTCTTCTCAGAATTCTTTTCATGTTGCTTAGCAGGTTAAAAATCCCAAACTGGTGCATAAAAGGTCAAACCCAGCAAAACAAGAGCTGGGGTGAAAGAGGGAGAAATGTCTCAAATGTCTGCCAGGAACAAGGTCAGGAATCCTGCATTTAGTAAAATGTGTGGGTGGTAAAGAGCATGAGGTAGTCAGGGGCTTGTGTGGTTTTTTAATTGATTTCCATACAGAATCACATGATGTTAGAATCCAGAAGGAAGTTTAGACAGAAAGGTTTCTTTTTTTATGTTTATTTATTTTGAGAGAGATTGAGCATGTACCAGCATAGCAGAGGCAGAGAGAGAATTCCAAGAATCCCAAGCAGGCTCCAGGCTCAGTGCAGAGCCCGATGTGGGGCTCCGTTCCACGAACAGAGCTGTCAGATCCTGACCTGAGCCAAAATCAAGAGTCGGACGCTTAACCGACTGAGCCATCCAGGCGCCCCTACCTAGAGGTTTTTTGGTTTTTGATGTTTTTAGTTTATTTTTGAGAGAGTGCAGGCAGGGTAGGGACAGAGAGAGGGTGACAGAGGATCTGAGGCAGGCTCCAGGCTGACAACAGTGAACCCAACATGAGGCTCGAACTCATGAACCGTGAGGTCATGACCTCAGCCGAAGTTCGATGCTCACCCAGCTGAGCCACTGTGAGATCTACATAAAAGTTAAAATCAGAGAAAATGGTTGATTCTGTGGGTATATTGAGAAGGTAGGATGCTTGGAAAACTCCATGAACAGATAATTTTTCATTGTTAACCGTGGTGTGGTAGGTATGTGAAATCATAAACTCTTCCTCCTGTTTTCCGAAATTTCCACAGTTTGGATGCAGCAGGTTTAGGGAAAACACACTATAAACAATTAGAGGAGCCATTATCATTCCAGTCATGGTGGAAAATAATCTATAATTTGATAGCTCATTTTTTAACAATTTATTTCCCAACCTTGCAGCTTGTTTGTTTGAATCAGAAACTAAGGGTTTTCTTAGACTCTCTGGAACATTCCTTGGTTCATTCATCAAATTGGCACTCCATGTCCTCTCTATGCCACGTGGTCTCCTAGGTTGTGATCTATAGCGCAATCACCAAAAGAGCAAAATCCTCACCTTCTCAGAGTTTATATTCTACAAAAGGAAATAGGAAATCATTAAATACACATATGATATATTGGCAGGCAGTTATAAGCCGTACGAAGAAAAACAAAGCAGCAGGCTAAAAAGATAAAGTCATAGCTAGAGCCATGATTTTAGATAAGCGCAATCCTGGAGAACTTCTGGAGGAGGTGATACACAGAGAAATTAAATGAACTGTGCCTGAAACCCAAGCATTGGCCCTACTGCCTCCTTCCACAAAACTTTAAATGGACTCAGTATGTTACTTTAGAATTAAAACCTCTGTAGGACATTTGCCTCTCTTCGTTTTCTGTAAATCAGAGCACACCGCCCCCTGCTCAGAGCTTGCAGTGGCTCCCCATTTCACTAGGAGATAGTCCAGGTTTTTGTGACAGCCTGCAAAGCCCTTTATGCTGTGCCCTCCAGCCCCTAAGTTTGCTTCAGCTCCGTTGCCATGCTGCCTCATAAGTGCCCCTTGGTGACACATCTCTAGGCTCGCTTTCTAGCCCGTGGGGTTAACACTCCCTTTCTTGGGGCCGTTTTCCCCCAGCTGGCCACCCACATAGCTCATCTTATCAAGCCTTTGCTTAGATGTCACCTTCTCCACGAAACTTACCATTCAACAAGCAGACGTTACATTGCCGCGTCCTTCCCGAGGTCCTTAGTTCCCTGCCCTGTTCTGCTGTTTTCTGCCTTTTGTAAGTTCCTGTCTCTTCTCGCCTTCAAACGGGCTCTTGAAGTTATCATTTGTTGTGTTGCCGTTTTTGTCACCGGTCTCTTCTCACTGGAATGGAAGTTCCACCAGGCAGGGTAGGATCTTGGTCTGGTTTGTTCGTGGATGGAGCCTGAGAGGTTCCAACAGTGCCTGGGACATAGCTGACATGCAGTGCACGTGTGTTGAAAGAACAGCGCGTGCAAACCAGAAGCTGGCCCTCAGGTTCTCACCACTTGCTTTATTCGCTGGTGTTGGTGAACTTCCCAGTTCTCTGATCTCAAATCCTTCCCAGTTCTCTGATCTCAAATCCTTCCCAGTTCTCTGATCTCAAATCCTTGTTCAGATTTATGGTCCGTGAAACTTCATTGCCAGTTACTTAAATAGCCGATAACAGATTATGTGTCTATTATGCAGGGATAGATGCTAAGCACTCCATTTTCATATAGTGGTTTTTAAAAAAATTTTTTAATGTTGATTTAATTTTGAGAGAGAAACAGAATGCTAATGGGTGAGGGGCAGACAGAGAGAGAGAGAGACACAGGATCTGAAATAGGCTCCAGGCTCCCAGCTGGCAGCACAGAGCCCACAGACCAGGAGATCATGACCTGAACCAAAGTCAGACACTTCACCGACTGAGCCTCCCAGATGCCCCACAGAGGGCGCTCTTTTAAGGAGAAAAATATCCTGAAAATAGTGAATGGTTTGGCCATTAGTAAAACAATGATGATCTTCCTGTGACTTAGCAAACATCTCAGGAGGCCACCTGGTCTCCTACTGTTATTTTTCCAACATAGAGATGAAGGAGAGGAAGCCCGGCAAGGTTATGCCTTGTGGAAGGAAGGGTATGCAGCCTGTGAGTGTGGACTCTTACAGCTCCTGCTAGGACCGTGTGTCCTCCATTTGGAATTTATAGGAACACGGGAAAACTTTCTAACACGTTGCCAGTTAGTGGTCAGATGATCGTAGTAAGTCTTGCTATTAGTGTCATTGAAAATAATCTCTGCAACTAAGCATAATGCTGGACTTAAGGAATGTTAGGCTTGGGGCACCTGGGTGGCTCAGTCGGAGAAGCATCCGACCTTGATTCAGGTCATGATCTCATGGTTCGTGAGTTCAAGCCCTGTGTTGGGCTCTGTGCTGACGGCTCAGAGCATGGAGCCTGCTTCGGATTCTGTGTCTCCCTCTCTCTCTCTCTGCCCTTATACTTGCTCGCTTGCTCGCTCTCTCTCTCTCTCTTTCTCAAATAAATTAACATTAAAAAAATTACAGAAAATTAAAGAATGTTAGGGCTAACAGTGGCGATGGTACCGGAATGTCCTGGGAAACCCCAGTTCTTTCCCAGGGTCACCTGCTCCATGCAGGATGGGCATGTGGATGTATTTAGCTGTTATCAGGAGGGCGGGCCAGGGAAGGGAGCTGTCTCTGTGCTGTGGATTGATACACTGCACCTGCATGTGACCCTAAGTGGGAACAGGACACCAGAACGTGCAGGCCTGTAGCTCAGGCCACGGCACCCCACCCCCCCGGGAGTCTCCCCGGCAACCCCCCTGAAACCCCAAGAAGGAGAGACCCCCCCCAGGAGAGGAAGAGGAAGAGCAGGGCGCATGTCAGCAGAACTGACGGCCCCCGCGGGCAGCTCCACTTCCCGCTGTGTGCTGGGAATTAGAGATAACATTTCACAGCAAATCATGGTGCACCGAGGTGTGCTCTCTTCCTTAATTGACTGAGAGCAACATTTTGGAAGGTGTTATTTTTAATTATTAGCACAAACAGAAGCTCACCGAAATGGACAGGTCTTTTATGCAAGAGGCTGCATTTTCCCTTCTCTGGCATTCCAGAGCAAAAGAGGGCAAAAATAAAAGCCTGATGCTTAAATTAAAAGGTCATCATATTTTAAAAATACACATAAAAATTCTCCAGCGTATCGGAGGACACAAACCGTAGCGGTTCTTAAGTCCCGTTGTTTATTGGCAATCCGGGTGTGTATGCTTCGAAGTAGGAGTTTGTGGGAATTGCTTTTCACAGTCTCTGCAGGCACCGTGCCTTTGTCACATCCTGAGCTGTTTCCCATGCCTCTCCTGGACGCGGCATCTTCTGAAAGCTGCGTGTAGAGTCGCTGTGTGGAAATAAAAGGAGGGTTTACCTTCAGCATCAGCAATATGTACTTGCTGCCCTAGCACCTCTGAGCCCAGTACAGGGGATTTTGCCCTCATAGTTGGAAAATGGTTTAGACAGTAAAGAGAATAAACAGAAGGTGTGATCCAAATTCTCTTAAGCAATAGGGTTCTTTCAAAAAAAAAAAAGTCACTATCCCAAGCCAGAAAATGATTGAAATTATTGTTACAGCCACAAGCAAGCATTCCCGGTAAATGCTCATCGGTTCCCTGTTGTATTGTCGGTGCCAGAAATACTAAGGAGGGACAAGCCAGCCTTTCCTGGCTAACAGAGCCCACAGTCCTGGGAGTGGGGTTTGGACACTCAGCAGTCAGGGAAAGTACAGGTCTCTGGGGGCACAGGGAACACATCCCCCACCCACGTCTGGGGGCTTAGGGAGGGCATCGTGGAAAGAGGGTGTCACAGAGGAAACCTGAAGTGTGATGAGATTTATCCTTGAGACACTGGATGGGGAAGGGGAAGAGCTGGCCCCTGCCGAGACACCGAGCTGGGGAAGAGGGAGGGAAAAGATAGAGTGAGTCCAGCGCGTCTGTAAGATGAGGGGGAGGTGGGGCGGATCCTGCAGGCAGGAACATGGTATTCGTTGTTGGTTCTGCTTCCTGAGAGTCATGAGGGGCTGTCTAAGGGTTTTCTGCATGATAAGATCTGCGGCCTCCCCCCTCTGCCTTTGGGGAACCATAACTTGGAGGGAGCCCAAGACATGAGTCAGGGTGGCCAGATAGTGACTGCTCCTGGGATTCAGTGACCTGATTGCGGGGGTGCACAGAAATGGGGGTGGCGGGGAGGAAGGACAGACTGGAGAACTCGAGGAGATGGGATTGGGAGGGTCCTGCGACTGCGTCGATCTGGGGAGTGAGGGGAGGGCATAGGCACGGCAGACACTCGGGACTGTGCGTTGGGTAACTGGGCGAGCAGATACAGGGGCCGTTCACGGAGCCGGGGACCCAAGGCCAAGTGAGCTCCGGGCACAGGAGAGAGCCATGGTTTGACCACACTGGGTTTGAGGTGCCCAAATATCCAAGTAGATCACGAAATATACAGATTGGAAGCTCAAGAGAAAGATCCGGGTTGGAAATGTAGGTTTGGAATAGTCGTGTAAATAAATGGTCATTAAGTCATAGGGGTTGACGATTGTTCTCAGAGAAGATGGAAGAGGAGGACATAAATGGTCCTGATAGGAAACTCCATGGAGTCCCAACATTAAATGATCTAGGAGTAAAGCAGAAATGGTCTGGGGATAAGGAAAACCCTCAAAGACTGAGAAGTGGACGGGAAAATAGGAAGTAAACTGGAAATGCCTATCAGTATGGAAGCAAGACAAGGAGGCAGTGGTTTGTGGGGGAATGGTCTAAAGTGTCAAATGCAGACATACCAACGGAGATACGGTCCACAAAGTGTCTTTTTGTTTATTTTTATGCTGTTCAGTTGTAGGCTTTTAAATGACCCATGAAGCCAATGTGCAGCCAACAGGGCAAACGTTCAAATGCTTCTGATTTCTGTTAACAAGAACTTATGGAGGGTGAAACCATAAGCAAATTCAGACCAATGATCTTTGTGTGTTGGGTCCTCTGTAGTATTCCAAGTGCATTGAGCAATGCTTGACATTTCTCGGTGCTTATTTAATATTTTTTGCATGAATGAGTGAGTGAATGAATCTCCCATAATAAAGCCCAGTAGTAAGACAGCTCTGAGCCTGGCTGATTCATCAGATCAGTAACAGGGCTAAGGGATGCCATCCTCAGGCTACAACGCTTCATGGTAACAACATGGCTGCATTAGTGCCAGCATCACATAGAGCCATAGTATCCAGAGGAAAGAGTGACTGAATCAAGGGACACCTGGGTGTCTCTGTCAGTTAAGCGTCTGACTCTTGGTTTCAGCTCAGGTCCTTGAGTTTAGCTCCACGTCGGGCTCCATGCTGCCCGCATGAAACCTGCTTTAGTTGTCTCTCTCCCTCTCTGCCCCTCCGCAACTCTCTCTCTTCCTCTCAAAATAAGTAAATAAACTTTAGAAAAGGAAAAGAAAACCTTTCCTGACTTGCCTAGAACTTGCGTAGATTTAGACAAGTAAGCATTCAACCTTGACCCCCACGTAAGTATCTACAAAACAACGACACTCAGCTAGGAGCACCACACCCAGGATCCCAGTCCCCGCCTTCTCCTCTTCTGTGTGTACAAGACACAGGGAAGCTTTTCATCTCTCGGACTCTGCTTGCGGAGTGAATGCAACCCCAGGACCCCGAATGCACCAGCCAGCAAAGCCACGCCTTCCTTTATTCCTTTCTCTCTCTGCCCGGTCCCTAGCCTGCTTGCTTGAAGGCCGTCTCTGACCAGCCAGGTGGCCGCCCTATGGAGCTATTGGAGGATCTAAAGGACATCGCCCAGTTTGGCCTCTTAGGCCATCGCCTGTGCAGAGGAAGTGCTCAGTGAGTGCTAGCGATGGCCTCTACCAGACTTCTGGCCTATGCAGCTCTTATACCTTTTTGTTGTTGTTGTCCATTTAAATTCAAGGTAGTTACCATACAGGATAGTCTTGGCTTCAGGAGTAGAACCCAGTGATTCATCTCTTACATTACACCCAGAGCTCATCCCAACACCTTCCTTAATGCCCATCCCCCACCCGGCTCCCCTCTGGCAACCCTCACTTTGTTCTCTGTATTTTAGAGTCTCTTATGGTTTGCCTCCCTCTGTTTTTATCTTATTTTTCCTTCCCTTTCCCTATGTTCATCTGTTTTTTCCTCAAATTCCACATATGAATGAAAACATGATATCAGTCTTTCTCTGCCTGACTTATTTCACTTAGCGTAATTTCACTTCACTACTTCCATCCACGTTGTTGCAAATGGCAAGATTTATTCTTTTTCTTCACTGAGTACTGTTCCATTCTCTCTCTCTCTCTCTCTCTTTCTCTCTCTCTCTGTCTGTCTCTCTCTCTCTCTCTCAGTCTTTCTTATTTGGGCTTTTTCCATACTTTGGCTATTCTTGATGGCACTGCTATAAACATTGGGGTGCATGTGCCCCTTAAAGTCAGCATTTTTCTATCCTTTGGATAAATACCTAGTAACGCTATTGCTGGGTCATAGGGTAGTTCTATTTTTAGGTTTTTGAGGAACCTCCATACTGTTCTCTAGAGCAGCTGCACCAGTTTGCATTCCCACCAACAGTGCAAAAGTGTTCCTCTTTGTCCACGTCCTCACCAAAATTTTGTTTTCTGTGTTGTTAGTTTTAGCCTTTCTGACAGGTGTGAGTTGGTATCTCATCGAGTTTGTATTTCCCTGCTGATGAGTGACGGTGAGCCTCTTTTCATGGGTTGTTGGCCATCTGGATGTCTTCTTTGGAAAAGTGCCTATTCATGTCTCTGACTGTTTCTTCATTGGGTTGGTTTTTTTGGTGGGGGGATTGAGTTTGGTAAGCGCTTTTGTTCTTCTTAGCTGCCTGCCTTCTCTCAGTTGCCTCCCTTCACTGGAGCCTAGACCCCCACCCCCATCCCCAGTGCCATCAGGAGAGCTGAGATTCTATCGGGAGACTTCGGGACTTCTCTGAAAGCCATGCCCACGTCTGCAGCTCTTGGCTGCTGGTCTCAGGGCTCCCGCCATCCATCTGCATGCGCTCCAGAGCATGTCTTCACCCCCCAGCCCTCTCTTCATTTCTCCGGAGGAAATACTATCCATTAAACTGACCACTTACTGCTATGTGGCCCAGGTTAGCAACATCATTTTGCCTTCCTCGTTCCGGAACTGGACTCACTCACATTAGGGCCATTCTTGTGACTTTCAAGTCTGTTACACGCAGTACAGATCAGTAGACTTTTCAGCCGTAACAGAAAGGTCCCATCATCATCTGTGCTGGCCACCCCAGCGGCCTCCAGCCTCGTGTGGTTGTTAAGTTCTTCAAGTGTGGCTGGTCTGCCTGAGCAGGATTGCATGTTCAAGTTTATTTAGGTTTGCCTGACTAGTAGTAGCCACTTGTGGCCGCCAGGTACCCTATTGGAGAACTGAGCTAGAGAAACAGAGCTACTTCCATCTGGCAGCCACTGTTGTTCCCCTCCCCCACTCTAGCCACTGAGGATTTTTTTTTTTGATCTTGGATTCTAGTTTCAGCCGGGCTGCCCCAGTATGCAGGGCCTTTGCACAGAGACGCGGGATTCTGTGAGAGTCATGTGATTGTATAATAGCACAGGAGAGAAAATGACATCCCATGCATTTTATATTCAGTCCCTGTCCTGGTTGCATTTTTTTCTTTGTATCAGAATGCCCAGGAATAGCAAGATAGTAAATCCTCTTCCGGCTACAAACCTTGGAGCCTTAGTCGTTGTTTGGAAATAGTGGTCGGAGACCTCCTACTCCAGCAGGATAGATGATGTGAGAACACGTGGTCTTCGGAGTGAAGACAAGGAAGGGGCAGCCTTGTGCCCAGTACAGATGAAAGGAACAGCTCGGGGCGAGGAGACCCATGGCTCGACACAGCCAGGCATTTGTGGTCCAGGCCAGCGACTGAGAGTCCACGTGAGCTCTCGCGGGCTGACCATCAGGTCCAGTAAAGGCAGGAAACGCTGATCGATCCAACAGAAAACAGCTACAGGGGAATGCAGCCCGAACAGCCTCCCGAAGGTCTGTGCCACTTATGGGTTTTGTTTTTTTTTTTTTAATGCTTTTTACTTACTTTTGAGAGAGAGAGAGAGACAGTGCGAGCAGGCAGAGAGAGAGAGGGAGACACAGAATCCGAAGCAGGCTCCAGGCTCTGAGCTGTCAGCACAGAGCCTAATGCGGGGCTCGAACCCACGCACTGTGAGATTGAGACCTGAGCCGAAGCCAGATGCTCAACCGACTGAGCTACCCAGGCGCCCCTGAGCCACTTTTGTGACAGGAAGTCCTTGCACCTCATGTATTAAATGATTCAGGCAAAGGCCTCTTAATCACTTCAAAATAGGATATGAAGTCCAGAATAAAAAAAAGCGGTTCTCCAAGCCCAAAAGCAGGCGCCGCTCCATTCCGTATATGGGCTTGTCTGGAGTTACCGCAGAACCAATTCTATTCTGAGATTGAAATACGTCGTGTACAGATTTCCAAGGTAATAGGTTCAAAAGGACCCTGAGTTACAGAGATGCTTGTATCAAAGGAAGCTCATGACTTTTGCAAAATTGTCTTCTGTCTAAGCTGGCCAGAGTAATCCAGAGACTTCTAGCTATAAGTAGAGATAAAGTGGAAGATCCTTGTAAATTCCTAAAATACAAGTTCCCCGATCCTACAGCCCCTTCCAGCATTTGCCGAAAGTCCTGGTGATACGCAGAGACTTTTAAACATGCACGCTCAAAATGAACTTTCCGTGGTGGAAAAGAAAACCCACCAGAAGAAAGAGAGAGGAGACTATATGGTGTTTTGTTTTTGCAAAGATGTTCAAGACTTTTTAAGTGCTCAGGAATCCATTGCACTCATTCCCAGGGTTTAATAGGAATGTAGTGCTTGCTGTGTGTGTTTAAAATTCTACAAAATGTTTTCTGTAGCACCATTTAGATCAACTACATCTATTCCCTGAACTCAGGCAAACTGAAGAAAATATCTCCAGTGAAAGTTGACAAATGCCTGGGGAGCCATTTCTGACTTCTTAGGTCTAAAGCTTTTAACCTTTTTATAAAACCCTTAGATAAATCGTTTCTTAGCTAACTGTTGCTTGGGAGATCATCTGACCAGGAGAGCAGCTAGTGGCGTTGATTTGCAATGATTTAAAAGGTTATTGAGATTAATAGAAGCTTTGCCAGAATCCTGTATGTTGTTCTAAAGTGAAACTTTTGTAGGTTTCAAAACAATGCCTCTATCCCCTTCCTGGGTGGATTTTTTTCCTACTCTAGTGGAAAAAGTATATCAATGTCAAGAAGAAAAAAAAGACGTTGATGACGTCTGTTATTTCGTAGCTTATTCATATTAGGCCTGCCAGCACCTGAGGACCCCTTCTTGGAAAGCACCTTCACGTTGAACTCATCAGCCATTCCTTGTGCAGGTGCCATTTTGGATCAAAGAGCACGTCTGGCGAGGGAGCTAAAATGAGAACATGCATAGGCTGAACAATAGCTCTGGTCTCAAAGGGGAAAAAACAGGAAATGCTGGCATGAGGCTCCTCTTACATGTCTTGACAAAGGTAATTTGCTGTAACATCCGTAGCTTCACCTTTTGGTGTTGCTTTAGTGATAGAGCCCTTGGGGATCACCCATATGTGAAAATGTGTTTGAATTTTCACGAGCTACATGTGTAGAATCTACACGCACATTTGCATTAGTAACAAAGATGCAGTTTACTGCTTTTCCTCTTTCAGGCCTGAAATTGCCACATGATGCTTCCCTTACATAGTAATTTTTTGTTTGCCTTGAAGCCTAAATGATTGAAGGTTGAAGTCACGGTTTCATGATGTCATTCACTTTTCTTCCCTATTGTAACAGAATTGGACTTTTCACTATGACATCTACATGACTTAGCTATAAAGGATTGCTGTAGTGTTCTTTTGCCATCCTTAAGGAATTAAAATTTCAAAATGAGTCATTTTAAATGAGATCACACAGCCTCACCACTTACTAGCTCATTACCTACCAATTATGTGACTTTCCCCAAGTTGTTTAAACTGTCTACTGCTCACTCTGCTTTATGCAGTGAGGATAATTTTGGAATCAAACCGATAGAATTGTTTTATGTCTATATTAAATGAACAGGTACCTGGCTCATAATAAATTTTCCAAAATATTGTTGAAGAGGCTGTTATTATTATTATTCTTGTAGATATAATGTCTGTCATTGTACTTGACATTGAAGATGCTCCAAACTACTTAAAAATATTTCTTTGACTATCTCTTTCGGGGTCCAATCCCCCCCCCACCTTGTTTTTCTACTGAATCTAAAGGTTTTATATGTGGTGCACAGGCTTCTAGCTCTATGCTGAAGCTTTACTTAACAGTTTTGTTAATAAAAACATAAAACTGTATTAGTGAACAATAGGCCTGAAATTCATCAATGTATTTCCTGGTTCTTGCTGTGATAAGCCCACGTAGAGTAAGTCAAACAAGGAAAAGGAAACCGAAGTGGAAAATGGTCTTCTGGTTTAGCCTATCTGTTATTTCAGGCTTATTTGCAAGTTTGGGGGAGAACTTAATCTCATTTCTTCCAACTGTCTGACATGTAACACTTTGGTCTGTAAGGAAGCTTGGCACCAACATCCTTTTTTTTGTTTGTTTTCAAGGGATGGAAGTCCCAGATGTTGAATGCCTTGTTGCAAGCTAGCAATAGCAAAAACAAGAACATGGCTCTCCCCACGCTCAGAGTCTGGCTCCTTTGCACTGTACCTGCTCCTTCCGTCTTCCGGCCCAGGCCTCCTGAGAATGAGTTAGGGACAGACAGCATGTCAGCTTCCTTTTTTTTTTTTTTTTTGGCCTGAGACAGAAAAAGCCTTCTCTTCCCTTAAGACCCCAGACTCTTGTCAGTTCTGAAGCATCCAATATAGAACTCTTGTTATAGGCTAGTATAGAGGAAGTCATTGATAGGACTGACAGCTCATGCGCTTCCCCAAGCCTGGACCCCACATCAGCTCACCAGGAAGAAAGTCCGAGTCCTGGATCAACACTGGTCCAGGGAACAATGCAGAGTACTTTCCCAGTGCTCACCCTGTGGGGAGATTTACACCGTCCCCTCCCCCCCCCCCAGTAGAGAAGCAGGGACCTAGCAATGATAGCAATGATAGCCAGGCTCCCCCCCCCCTCCAAATAAAAGAGCTTAGGGAAAATCAATGCATTCTTAAGAAACCAAAGGGGCGAGGAAGGGTTTTTCTCTCCAACAAAAACTACTCTTTTTTTAAATTGAATGTAACAAGGCAGCATACGATTTGTGTTTGTGTTTACAAATATAAGCATCTTGACAGAAAAAAAGTTAATGATCATTAAACTCCACTTCTTATCTTGCCAAGTTTATGTCAGAACTTTGTCACCCTGCAGACATAGTTCATATTGATGTCCTCCTGACCCACATGTGCGAACCGTCCTCCATTTCTGCTTCTGTACTTGACGTTATTTCAGACCCATTTTTTAAATGTTTATTTACTTTTTGAGAAAGAGAGTGTGAGTGGGGGAGGGGCAGAGAGAGAGGAGGTGACACAGAATACAAAGCAGGCTCCAGGCTCTGAGCTAGCTCTCAGCACAGACCCCCAATGTGAGGCTCAAACCCACGAACTGTGAGATCATGACCTGAGCCGAAGTCAGATGCTTAACCTACTGAGCCACCCAAGCGCCCCCAGACCCATTTTTTTAATGTCTGGGCACATTGACATTTCACTTGCGTTTCTTTGCTTCCCAGCGGGGTTTTGCATTTCACAAGTGGCATGTGGCATTTGTTTTGTACAAATACTGCTCGTTCTTAGAATAATTGGTCTTTTATTAGCTGTGTTTGGCTCCTATTTCTCCCCTACACTGTTCTTTTTCTTAACATTTGGTGTATAGCACTTTATTTTGCAGATTAAAAATCAAAAAAGTTTTGTGAGTCAGTCAAAAGCTCTCCATCTGGCTTCCCTCTTACACAATCTGAATAAATAAATGTGTGCACACATTGATTTATACTATTCTAGTTTTGAAGTTTTATTTTTCTGATCCGTTGTGAATGCGTTTCCATAATGGTTCAATGGATAGGTATAAAGCAATTCTTGATTAAGTAGGCTCCATGTCCAGCATCTCATTACCCTGAGATCAAGACCTGAGCTGAGATCAAGGGTTGGATGCTTAATAGACTGAGCCACCCAGGCATCCTATAAAGCAATTTTTATACTCATAGTCAACTATTATTTATTAAGTAAGGATGTCTTATCCAACTAGCAATACAATTTTTAATTTATTTTTTAATGTTTACTTATTTTTGAGAGAGTGACAGAGCATGAGCAGGGAAGGGGCAGAGAGAGAGAGAGAGGGAGACACAGAATCCAAAGCAGGCTTCTAGCTTTGAGCTGTCAGCATGAAGCCCAATGTGGGGCCTGAATCCTCAAACCAAGAGATTGTTACCTGAGCCGAAATCAGATGCTTAACCTGTTAGGCCATCCAGATACCAAAATACATTTTTAAAATGTAGATTTTATAGAAACCATCTGCATATCCTGGAAAATCAGATTGAGGGGTGAGCCTAAGTTTATATTCAAGTATTTTTTCAGAATTAAAATTGATGTTTGTCTTCCACTTCAAAGGGCCATCAACCCTGAGCCTTTTCAGAACAAAATCTGTACCTTTCATGCAATTTTAAATGTTACTTAATGTAAATGTTATTATTTGGTTCTCCATGAGAACCTAAAAGAATTCCTTTTACCCATTTTCTATGTGGCATTCATGTGTAAAAAAAAAAACCAAACCAAAACAAAAAAATCCTAGCTTCAGTTAAGCTTTGAGAAAATTCCATTGCTCAGAAGGTGTCAGTCACCCCAAAACCAGAGTATTCCTAAAGTAAAACGATCGAGAAAAATCAAAACAAATAAACCCTTAAATGTCATCACAGAGGTGACATCCAGCTGTCAGTGGAAGCAATCCCTGAACAGACCAAAACAAAACATTTTTTAATGCATCTTTGGAGCCAGTCGTCTGGAAGATAACTTTTACGTAAATCATACTTTCAGAACTTAAAGAAAAATTCCACGTGAGACCAAATCCTTTTGAAATACACGGGCTCCTGCATTCTGAACACGGGTCTTCTGTCTCCTTTCAACCCTTCCTTTTTCTGCGTCTGCTTCTCACTTTGCTTCTGACTTTGCACTCTTGCTCCTTTTTCCACCTCTGTTGCTGGCTCCTCCCTGAGCCTGCGTTTCTGCATTTCTTCGTCTGTGTTATCTGTGTTCTCCTCTGCACTTGGCTCCGTGCCTGGCTTATGGGAGGGGAGGCAGGGCGGGCTGTGGCAAAGCTCTGGGGTTGGGGGGGGAGGGGGGCGCGCAGATGGGGCAGGAGTTTCTAAATGTACCATAAGGAGCTGAAAGCAAACGTCTGCCTTACAAGGTTGGGCTGAGCGTTTGCGGTTTCCGGTTCTGATGCGTGTTGTTAATTAATTACAGGGTCTCGACAGATGTTTCATTCTCTGACACCTCTCCCTTCACTCTCCTTGATTTGGCAGTTAATCCAACTCTACCAGCGTTTTCCTTTCTTAGGGGAAGAAGAGAATAGGCTGGTACAGTTTCCGTGGCCAGTTCTGTACCTCAGATCCGTGGCCTTCTGTGTCTCATCATTCAAGACGTCTGACCTTGACTTGCACTCACGTCTGCATCATGCTCCCTGCCACTTCTGTGATGTGATTTTCCTTTGTTAAATACGTTTGCATCTGGCTCACGTTTTAATCTGCCACTCCCCAGTCCCATGTTCCTTTGTGACAAGTTCATAGTCATGATGCGTGGTTAGACCGTGCAACCTCCTGCTTTCGTGTTGTCCGTCCTCTTCGAGGTTTACACCAATAGTCTCTGTTCCCCGTTTGCCACCTACACGGCATTGCCTGCCTTTAGGGCATCTTGACAAGGTGCTTTTGCCCTTCCAGGCTCCTTTGCCTCTCTGATTCCTACCCTCCAATGCGGTGGGTCTCGAAGAGTGGAACCCTGATCAACAAAAGCAGCTCCAGCATCCCCCAGGAACTTGCTAGACCTGCATGTCCTCCGTCCTGCCCCAAACCTTCCAGCTCAGAAACTCTGGGGGTGGAACCCAGCCCCCCACTTTAACTTGTTTCCAGGAAGCCCTGTTATCCACCGATGCCGCCAAGGCACTCCCTCGACTCCTCTGGTCTCATGTGCCTTCGCCTTTTCCCTGCTCACACGGCCATTCTGGTAGGAAACTGCTGGGCAGTTGTGGGCCATTTTGAAAACCATTATTACAGATAATTTTAGAAGATCATGTAAAACATCAAAATAATTTCTAACATTATATAGAGTAATATAATTACTCATATTATTTCTAATATTAGTATAGAGAGTAAACTCTCATCCATGAAAACAAGAGACAGTGATGTTCTGAATAGACGGAGGTACAGGGGTACCGGGATGGCTCCGTCAGTTAAGAGTCTCTCTTGGTTTCGGCTCGGGTCTCAGCCTCATGGTTAGTGAGTTTGAGCCCCACGTTGGGCTTTGTGCTGACGGCGCAGAGCCTGCTTGAGATTCTCTCCCTCCATCTCTCTCTGCCCTCCCCAGCTCACTCTCTCACTCGTTCTCGCCCTCAAAGTAAACAAACGTGAAAAAGATTTAAATAGATGAAGGTACCAGCAATCCGCGAGACTCCTCTTGCTCGGGAGGGTTAAGTTCTTTCTAAAAAAGAAAAACACTTTTTCTAATAATGCTAATTAAAAGGGCCACTAAAGAGGCTAATAAATAGTGCTGATTAATAGAAAGGACATGGCGAGTTACATAGTCTTCAAACTAATCAAATTAGGAATTCCCAGACATTAGGAATTCCCAGCTATTTATTGAAATATTCATACACATAAATTTCATCTCTTAGAATCTCTCCTAAAAGGGGAGACTTCCGTTTTCCTTTTATTTTTTCTTTTGAAGTTAATATTGCTTTATTTATAAATGCTTCATACAATGTAACCTTTTTAAAACCATGATTTGTATCCCTTTATGAAAAACAATGTTTTTAATTTAAATTCAAATTAGTTAACCTACAGTGTCGTCTTGACCATTGGAGTAGAACCCAGTGACTCAGGGGCGCCCGGGTGGCTCAGTTGGTTGATTGTCCAACTTCAGCTCAGGTCATGATCTTGCGGTTTGTGAGTTTGAGCCCCGCGTTGCGCTCTCTGCTGACAGCTTGGCGCCTGGGACCTGCTTCAGATTCTTTGTTTCCCTCTCTCTCTGCCCCTCCTCCACTCGCATGTGGTCACTTGCATGTGCACTCGCTCACTCTCACAAAAATTTAAAAAAAAAAAGGAGCCCAGTGATTCATCTCTTACATAGGATACCCAGTGCTCAGCAGCTTCTTACTAGACATGGCTCCGGAGGCAAGGGAAATAAAAGCAAAAGTGAACTACTGGGATCTCATCAAGACCAAAAGCTTCTGCACAACGAAGGAAATAATCTTTTTCTTTTTTTTTTAAAGTAGGCTCCACACTCAACATGGAGCCCAACGTGGGGCTTGAACTCATGACCCTGAGATCAGCACCTGAGCTGAGACCAAAAGTCAGACATTCAACCCACTGAGTCACCCAGGTGCCCCGAAAGTAGGAGAATTCTAATTGCAGAAAAGACTTTAGGCAGGGAGGTAATCAACAGAGTCTCCTTTCTTCTTCTCATGAAACACTAGAAATCCCTTTATGAACAGCCATAGGGAGATAGCTAAGTAAATGCCAGTTTATTCATCCAGTATTATCAGCAAGATGATAATTATGCAAATTATAGTGTTTATAATACTTTAAAAAAAGAAAGAAAGAAAAAAATAAAAAGACCAAGTCTGATGCATACTAAGACTACAGCTCTGAAAAATATGTACAGAAAAATAAACTATGTCTGTTAGGGTGGTGATATGATCAATGTCTTATTTCTTTTTCCTCCTTTTTTAACTTTTTAGTGGAAATGTATATTTGGACATTGTGACAGTGGAATTCTCCAAAGTGGTTTGGGCCTTTGTGACTGAGCAAAGGCACCTTTAATCTCCGGGTAGCTACATTTTTGGACAGTTGCTGTGTCCAAGGAGTGCTTCTCCGTTAACTAGCCGAGCCTCCAGCCCAAAGCCGACTGTTCTGATGAAACTGAGATTCAGAGAGTCTGGGGAATCCAGTGACGTTGTATCTTTTCCCCACTTCTGCTTCTATGGTTCTCTTTAAGTGTTAAAAAGGACAGCAGGCATTTGATTCCACTGTTGCCCCCAAAGAAGCAGAACTTGGCCATCATGCTGAAACCCTTCCCCCTCTGGTTGTCTTACCCAGCACTTTGATTACACGGGGAACGTCAGAAATCTGAGTGATTTCCTAGAGGTGTGTTCAGCTGAACGGCAGCTGCGTCGTTCATTATTCCACCAACTGGGAACCCAAAGTGATACTTCTTCCCACGGCATCCGTGTGAACATGCTAAATTAAAGCACGTTAAGGGGACTGGGGACCATTTCTTAAGGGACGGCAATGCATTAACTCACCCCTGCAGCCCTTCCCTCCTGAAGACGGTCAGTTCATCTGTGCACTTCCCATAGCCTTGGCCTTGCAGTCTGCACTGCTCTTCTTCTCCGATGAATGAGGAGTCATCCTCATTTTGTTAATGACGGTTATACTGACGGCTGGACCATTCCAGGCATTCAGAAAGGCCGAATGAAAAAGAAAAGGGAGGGGGGGAATCTAGAATCTTAAAGCATATGAGTGCTTTATGTCATCTGCTTCAGGTGATTTTTTTGGTATTGTATTTTTTTCTATGTTTATACAAGATTCAGGTCAAATGCACTATGTCCTTGAACCATTTGCTGTCTAAAGCCTGTTGGTTTGTAGGTTACACTGTTGAATGTACATTTCATCAGGCCAGTTCTAACCAGGGAGGAAGGGGGCAGACAGAGCATCCTTCACTGTGACATACTGTTACGTATAAAAATAAAGCCTTGGGAGTAGCATAGCCAAAGAAAAGGATTATTTATCCAAGATTAACCTGGGAGTCATTTCGCTGTTTCACTTCTACAAGTCAATCATCTTTCTTCCCATCTTAAGGCAGGTAATTGCTTTGCTGGTGTCTGTATTTCTGACTAAGCATAACTTAAGAGTCTTTCATCAGGATATTTATTCATCTTACTGGAACAGTTTTCAGTCCTGTTTAAAAATTAATTTGACTTTAATGCCTAGTTATTTAGGACTCCCCTGGGCTAGGATGAAAGCACGTTGGGGAATTTTGATTTGACAAATGGCCATTGTGTGGGCGCCTTTGATCCTCAACCCTGGTGTTAACTAGCTGTCTGCCCCTTGCTTTGCGAGAGCTTCATGCAAGATCAAAGCCTGCTTGCCCCCAAGGCGTGATGGCTGGTGGACACTGGGAATATTGGGGTACACTTCCCAGTGTCCTTAGGCCACTGCAGCCTTGTAGTTGGGTCTGAAGCCCTCTGAACTGTCACTACTCAATCCCTTGTAAGGTTTGAAGAAGTTGGTACCTCCCAACAGCCAGTGAGGAGTGGTCCCTATTGTCAGGAGGCAAGCCTGGGGGAGCTTTGAGCCCTCCTAAACATTTACCTACCTAAAGAAATGGGGTGCCAGTGGGAGGAAGGAGAAAAAAGGGTGAATTTTCCTTAGAGCCTTAGGGAACCATTTTGCTGGCATTGAGCGGTATGAAACCCTTCATTCCCTAAAGTAGGAATTCCTAGTCCTGGTTTTCCAGTCTCAGAAGCCTGTTCAGTTTTTCTAGGCTTTTCAAAATTATGAAAAAATGTTCATTTTAATTCACTTTCATTAAAAAAAAAAAGCATACTAAGTGTGGTGATTATGGTTAGGAAGATGGAGAGCAAGAGGTCCCCAGAAATTGCTGCCATCGACTGTCACTCCGGATGCCAGAGGTCTAAAAATAAAATAAAGGTCTGAAAAGCGAAAGAACACGTGTAGGTTTTGCCTACTGACCTTGATAAAGATCATTTGGAAACGTTTAGACTCAACTAGCAGACTAACTGTCGCCCTTCCGTGGAAGGCAAGCATGGTCTCATTGTGCAATGTCTTTCTCACACTTGCAGACGGGGAGCTTTCCATATCGAATGAGGAGGATTCGCTGGAAAACGGACAGTCCCTGAGCTCCAGCCAGCTGTCTCTGCCTGCCCTGTCCGAAATGGAGCCAGTCCCGATGCCCAGGGACCCCTGCTCATACGAGGTGCTCCAACCTTCAGACATCATGGATGGGACAGGTAAGGCCCCTGGTAGAGCTGACGAACAGGTCCCCAGTATGGAGGCCGATGTGGGGCTCTGTTTTGAACCACCTGGAGCCTAAGAATCTCCTGGAAATGAGAATGAAACGGCCCCATCGGGACATATTTACATTTATTGTCCTATAGTTTTTCGAAACCTTTTTTGTAATCTTACTCTCTTCCAAGAAGACAGACCTTTTTTTCTGTCTAATGGAGGATTCAAGATGTCATTGGTTTGTTTGTAACGCTCATTTCCATTAAGCTCAGTTCAGGAACCCTACACTGGGACATGGTTCCTACCTAGGTCACGTTTGTAAAGCCCTAGCACAGCCCTTAATCGAAGGCTTACAGCCCAGCTAATGATGGTATCAGTTTATTGTACACAATCGATGTGTTAATTGGCTATTGAATCGTATACAAGTTACTGGTTAACTCGTAGGCTGCTGACCAATGATGTTTGGTACCACCGACTGGCACTCCTCCTTTGATCCAGAGCCCTCTGGGTGGTCAATATTCCTCCCTCAGAAGATTTGCAGAAGGTGGGACCCTCCCAATGGCCAGTGAGGAGTGTCGGCAGGAGGCGAGGGGGGGGCGTGGGGGCGGGGTCCTCTTGGAATTTCTGGAGTATGGCCACAAAGGCCATATCCTTTTTCCACACCATAGGCAAAGTCTGTACCAGCAGAGCTCAGGTGGGAGCACGAGAGAGCTAGCATCCCAGGGGCCATGCCAGGCTTGGGCGTGGACCTGCTGAGTCATGACTCCATTAGCATGTCCAGTGCTGACAATGATGGTGTCCTTGAGAGAGGGGGGGAAAGTGGGTGCAGTGAAGGTCATTTGCAGGGCTTTGCTGCAGGGGACACTGAGTTACATTCCCCGCCCCCCTACTCTCCCCCGAGGCTGAGAAGACTTTTCCAACTGTAGCAGTGAGTTGTGTTTCTGATCCAACCTGCCCGGTGACATTCGAGTCACATGGCTCTGACTATCACAGGGAAATCTGTCATCTCCCTGAAATCAGAGTTCCGGTCCTGTTGGCCAGGCTGCCATCTTGGGATGAAGGCCCCGTGCTAACCCCACCCCTGGCTCCGGGACAGCTTTAACTGGAGCCAGTCGGGTCTCCCATGGTGGGAAGGAAGAGTCACACCCAATGGGGAGCAAAGAGAAAGGGGGAAGTCAAACAAGAAAGCCACAGTGCTGGCACATGAGAGGGGAGGCGGGGAGACAGAGAGGTGTTGTCTAGGTGTGCTCTCTGCCTCATCGAAGTTCGGGGGGACCCCTAAAACTGCAAGGTGCCTACAAGGCTCCAGAGTCCTGAGGAGCACGTCAAGCCTCTAGGCGGATGTCTTCGTTCTGTGGTGTCCCACACACCGGGAGACCCGGGGGGAAGACCAGAGCCCAGCCTCGACTCTCTCTTTCTCCCAGCAGAGGACAAACTGGCCCAAAGGAAGATGCCAGCGTTGGTTTGGTTCATTCAGACGGGGCTCTTTGTCCCTGGTCCGCCGTACCGGCCATCTGTTGAGTGTGGCAGTGGCCCCATGAGTCACACTTGAGAGCACTCACAGAATTTGTGGTGTAAACGCCCAGCCAGAAATGGTGAAGCTTGGGGTCATTTTGAGAAAATGTCCACTTGCTGCCCCTCCCCCCCGTCCCTTTCTGCCTCCCTGATGTGTCCCCTCCACCCACCCCGTGCCCTCGCTTTACTGTTTAACACTCTGCACGTCCGTGCCAACCTGGAGCAGGTGCTCTGCTGTGTTGCTTACCTACATCCCTGTCCTGTGTGCTCCCGCCAGCCTCCACCTGCGCTGCGTTTGTGTAATGTCACTTGTGTGTCGTGTGGTTGTCCCCTCAGTGTCTGAAGAGAGTCCCTCTGCCAATGAGTCTGGAGCCCTCCTGTCCCAAGATCCTTCAGCCAAACCAGTGCTGCTACTGCCCCCCAAAAAACCTGCTGCTTTCTCTGGAGACCATGAGGACACCCCAGTGAAGCAGCTGTCCCTTCTCAAGCAGCCCCCCGCCCTGCCTCCCAAACCCAGTGCCAGGATTGCCAACCACGTAACAGGTGAGTCACGATGCCTTCTGGAAGCGTGCAGCCCTGCCTTCCCTTCACGGGATGATCTCTTGCTCTCTCTCTCTCTCTCTCTCTCTCTCTCTTTCTCTTTTTATCTGAGGCCCATTGCACCTCTTCGGTGAGGTTGCTCTGTGAGGCGTCTGGGTATTTCCACGTACACGCAGTCACGACCTGGGTTTGTGTGTGTTTGTCAAGAAGCATTCGATGTTCGCCTTGCCAGCCGTATGCCAAGAGCCTTTGTCACGTGCATCTGTAAATATGTGCTTTGGTATTTATGTGACTGGTTCACAAGTATTTGCCCATCTAGGTGAATTAGCTTCAATGTCAAAATCTTCGCAAAGACGAAGAGGAGTACCTTGTTCCCTTCATAAGGAGTTTGCCAACACTTTAAATTTTTTGTCTTTAAATTATTTATCTGAAGCCCAGCCTGTTTCCTTTATTAAAATTCATGTCTGTGCTGTTTGTTCTGTTAAAAGGAAAACAAAAAAAGACAGTTTGCAAAGTATTGTGGGAAGTACTCTCCCAAGAAGAATACGTTTAGGAATGTTGTCCTAAAAGGCTTCTTATGTATTCATGTTTAAAGTGTTAGTGAATGTGCCCAGTTATCAGGCATCTCAGGATGTACTAGTGATTGGGCATCTAGGAAGGACTTCACTGCACACGATGGGATACTACTTTTGGATTTAGAGTCCTGGTTTTGGAGCACGTGGGTGGCTCAGTTGGTTAAGCACCCTACTTCGGCTCAGGTGATGATCTCATGGATCGTGAGTTCGAGCTCTGCATTGGGCTCTGTGCAGACAGCTCAGAGCCTGGAGGCTGCTTTGGATTCTGCGTCTCCCTCTCTCTCTCTGCCCCTCCCCTGCTCATGCTCTGTCTGTCTCTATCTGTCTCTCTCTCTCTCTCCCTCCCTCAAAAATGAATAAACATTAAAAAAAGATTTATGATTCTAAATCTAGAAATCAACAATGTGCCTTTTAAGAGCTAGCAGATTTGGAAGGTTTTGATGCCGGATTTCCCTGAAGATTAAATATTGCAAAATAAACTCCTGCCTGTAGTTCATATTTATTCATCATACTTCACGATGGAACACTGTGCTGGGTATCAAAGCAGATGCAAGGCAATGAGTTTAGCAGATGTGCATGCACACGTGTGTGTGTGTGTGTGTGTATGTATGAACACACACACAATAGAGCACCAAAATAACTACTGTCAGGAGTATCCTTTGGAGTTCAGTGTGATCTGAGAAAGGGGCATAGGAGGGCTGAAGCTTGAGCTGACCCTTCGAGCATGAAGGGCATTTATAGAGAATGAGGGAAGAACATTCCAGAAAAAAAAAAAAAGCCCAGGTCAAAGCCCCAGAGATGGCAGTGCTTCGGGTCCATGATGAGGTCACTGAGCTGGGGGCAAGGGTCCTTCTCAGGATTTATTGAGAAAGGGCTCACTAGGTAAGGCACATGAGTGTTTAGATTTTGTTCCCCCGGCAGCAGAAACCTGGTTTTTGAGCAGAGGAGGGATGCAGTGGTGATTAGCCTTTAGAAAGCCTTCCTGGAACACCGTGTACAGTGAACAGAAGGAGAAAGTTGAAGGCCTGAGAAGGCCAGCCCTGTGCCTCATTCCCCGGCATCACTAGTTGAATTAAACTGAATAATTTAAATTATGTGAACAAGCATTTGGCCGATCTTAGCGAGAGGAGAGAGGACAGTAGGGAAAACATTTTAAAAGAAGAATTGACAGTTTCTTATCCAGCAACGGCCTCTCATTTATTTAGTTATCTGATTAGTGAAGACACCCTTCATTCATTCACAGCTTCTGCCAGGAGCCGTGACCTTGGGTGGCTTGTTATCCACAGGACTTCTGATCTATGAGCTACCGAGGGTATCCAAAATTAGCCCAGTCTCTCTGGCTTCCCGCATCCCTTCCCCAGAAGAGTGGATTTATCTACTGTCTGTAAACCTCACCTCCGCATAGCTAAGATCAAAGGGAGAAACATACATAAGAGCTAATAATCCTTACACTGATGTATCTGGTAGCCTCTTAAATAGGAGGAGGGCAAGACAGGTGGAAAGTGGAGATGTGTGTGGGCTGGAAGCCTGGTGCTGTCCTTTTGGGCTGAAACTCAACCAGGCATGCTTAATTTTTATGAGTGAACAATCAGTCATAATAAATCTGCATCACCCTGAGGCAGCTACATTAACCCTGTTCTGTTCCTAATTACTCTAGAGACATCTGGAATATGTCAGAAGGAATTAATAAGCTAGGAATTCTAGAACTCTAACATTGAGGCTTAAAGGTTGTAGCATGTTCTTGCTGCTGCTCTGTCGATATTTTTGAAAGAAAACACAGGACAGATTGAAAGACACCAAGCATGATTAGGAGAGAGAAACGGTAGTTGATGGCCCGGTAGGATGCTAGAGGAGGAAGCATGAGCCCAACCCAGATCTACCTCCAAGTATGCAATCAGGCAGAAGTGAGTAGAAATCTCTCTGCTTTGGCATTTGGTTCCATTTCATCTGGAAACCACTATAAACTGGGAGAATTTCTCATGAGTCTTCTCAGTTCTCCAGCAAGTAGAGCGAGCCTTCTTGCTCTCCCAAACTGTCTTCTTCCATCATCATCTTCTTCCTTCTTATCTTCTCCAATAGCAGCATCAACAGGGGCTTGTAACACAAGGGTGCCAGATTCTTTTCCAGTCTGGAAGTACTGTGCGTGTACCAGAGCTGGTCGCACAAGGCATGTGATCTGAGATGAACGATCGTGAAATGGATCCTTCTTGGAAGGATGGCGGACCCCGAAGGAAAAGAGTTGATTGAGGCAAAAACAAAAAACAACTAGGGAAAAAAAAACCTCACTGTTGTCTCCTCTATCTTTCTAAGTCTTCATCAGTCATCTCTCTAGCCATCCTAGCTCTAGGAGTCAGATATGAAGTGCTGCATGAATAATCCATGACTCTGCGTAAGGTACCTATGATTAGGTCCCCCGTAGGTGCCATTTGAATGAAGGATAATCAACTAACGTAAGAGCTAGTCTTCACAGTCAGGCTTTCACACTTGGGTGATAATAATGGCAGCTGCCATTTTTTGAGAACTTTCTGACATATCATTTAGCGTCATGGAGTTGATACTATTATCATTATTCTCTCTTTTTCCTGGAGGGGGAAAATGAAATTTGATTAAGTTAAATGCCTTCGTCATGGTTACATAGCTACTAAGTGCCAGAGATGGACTCAGCCCACTTTGTTTGACTCGGGAGTTCTGACTTACAACCATTAGTTTCTACCTCACTAAGCTACCTGTTTTTAAAATTCAAAATAAGAGAATCACAAGCTTCCTTTGCATGTTTTTGCCTGTGCATTCCTGTTTAGGAAAAGAGGCTTCTTTATTTGCGTAACTCAAAGACAACAGTGTATTTGGTCTTTCAAACATAAGTCATATTCTCAAGACATTGGATTATAAAGAGGAGGACCCAAATGCATGCAGTTGGGGTTGGGTTGGATTGGGAAGAACATGCTAGAAGCAGACAGTCTGTAAGAGTCAAGAACAGTGCAAACGACGTGCATGGGAAGCATTTGGCCACAGTTAGAGACTGGCAGTTTGGCAAAGAAAGGGCAGTATTGCTGATGCTTAAAAACAAGTCCTTCTGCTAATGTGAAACCCACCCAGGGCTTCTTTGCACTGTCTTTAGACGCCGGAATACAAGGAAATTTCTGTGGGTTGATGGCTAGTTTCAACATCCCGAAGTTTTTGCAACTGCAGACGTACCTGGCAAATGACCTCCATGCCCTGTGGTATTTCTCAGCTTTCACGGGTCTAAAGAGAATCTTCTATCCAGAGCCTATCACCCCAAAACCAACATTCCTGCCTTGGCCATCTCTAGTTTTGTGGACACTGGCCTTGGCAGATTCTTCTGCAATCACCGTTTGACGTGTGATTTTGGTTTTCCTTACCGCTCCCTTTCCTCTGTCCCCATTTCTCTCCAGTACCCCACCCCACCCAACAGCCTACTTCTCCACCCCTACAAAATCATGTACTTTTGCCTCTATCCTTGCCTCCTCTCTCTGCCTTCTACTCTGAAGGCACAAGAAAAGGTGTGAGTGGACCCCTGTGACCTTGAACCTCATCTCTGCCTTAAATGGAAAATATGAACTATAACCCAGAAGCCTCAGAAAGAGGTTGAAGGTTCAGTCTCTGGATAGTTGATACCTTGAAGACATGGGAAATATACCCAGATTTCATCTGAATACCCAGTTTTCTGTATTTTTCCAGGCTCGGTTTCCCTTTCTTAAAATGCTGAAATTCCTTCTTGGTGCATGTGAAGACTTCCTATTAACAAAAACATTTTTTTTAAATAAATGCTAATATTATTTTTATTTTTTTTTTACATTTTAAAAAATTTTTTTATTTTATTTTTTTTACTTTATAAAGTTTCATGTTTTTTTGACATATGCAATTATTTTCCATCATTTACAATACAGTAGTTACAATGACACTCCAAACAGAAAAGCAAAGTAAAAAATCAAAACACCAACTTCTGTTTCATGTAATTAGACTTATACAGAAATTAGAAGGTTAAGTAACAACTAGTTAATCACCTAATTTCACAGCTATCTGAAGTGGTGATTGTTATATAGCAGCTTATCTATGATACATTCAAGATACATGATACAATTTATTACTTGCCCATAAGCTACAACACAGCCTGCTTAATCCCTTTCCTTAAATTCCACCTCTATACTACAATATACTTGAGGTCCATGCAAAAAAGTAGCTACCTTTTATGTAGGAAATGGATGATTAAGTCTTTGGTGTTGTAAAAGCAACTTCATTTAAACATAACCACCCCCACCACCAAAAAAAATAAGAGAAAAAAAAAGTAAAGAAAATAATAAGGGAAAAACCCTCTGATCTCTGTGATCAGCATGTAGATGACAGCAAAACACCTTTTTTTATGTAACACTATTAGAGATTTCATTCACTTGGCACTTTTTTTTTTGTTGTGAAAACATAACATAAAATTTCCCTTCTTGAAGCACCTGCGTGGCTCAATCGGTTAGGCGTCCAACTCTTGATTTTGACACAGCTCATGATCTCACGGTTCACAAGTTCAAGCCCTGCTTTGGACTCTGTGCTGACAGCTGAGCCTGCTTGGGATTCTCTCTCTTCCTCTCTCTGTTCCTCCCCCAACTTGTGCTCTCTCTCTCTTTTTCTCTCAAAATAAATAAACTTTAAAAAATGTACCCTCTTCACAGTTTGTAGGCGTGCAACTCAGTAATGTTAACTGAGTTAAGGTAACACCACAATTCACATGGTGGCGCAACAGATTTCCAGAACCTTTTCATCTTGCAGAATTCAAACTCTGTACCTATTAAACAACTCCCCCTTTTCTTTTCTCCCTGCTTCGTCCCTGGTGATACCATTTTATTTCTTGTGTCTCTGAATTGGAGCTACGTTATAAAAGTTCAATCATACCGTACTTGTCTCTTTTTAAAGGCTTATCCATTTTGCACAATGCCCTAAGGTTCGTCCCTGCCCTAGCCCATTTTCGGATTTCCTTCCTTTGTAAGACTGAACGGCCTGTGCGTTTTGAGCACATGCCACGTGCTTTTCCAGCCTTCATGTAATTGATGAGCAGTGTTCCCTCCCCAGCTGTATGGGTAGTGGGCAGTTAGAAGTGCAGGAGATGCTTAGTACGAAGATGTGAAACACGGTTCTAAAGATATTCGTGTAGCAAGAGACCCACATGCTTTTGAAAGACTCAGAAGAAGCATGAAAGCATCATAAAGGACGTATTTAAAACAGGCCTTCAAGTTAAATTTGCCAGGTAGGGATGGGAAAGGAGGTTGTTGTAAAATAGGAAGTAAAGTACCCAGAGGCACCTAAGTATGAGGCCTAGGGTGTTCGAGAAATAGGGTGCCCGGGTGGCTTAGTTGGTTGAGCGTCTGACTCTCTGATCTCAGGTCATGATCTCTCGGTTCACGGGATGGTGCCCTGTGTCGGGCTCAGTGCTGACAGTGCAGAGCCTGCTTGGGATTCCCTCTCTCCCTCTCTTTGCCCCTCCCCTGCTTGTGCACACGCACACTCTTTCCCTCAAAATAAAACAAAGCAAATAGCCCAGCTTGGCAAGAGTGCAGCTTTCTTGTAGTGAAGCATCAAAAGATCAGGAAAGTAGAGGGTTGAAGGGAAGCCGTGGAAAGCCTCGAAGGTGGTGACAAAGGACTGAACTCTGGAGGACGAAGTGGACATTTAGCTGCAATTGCTTGATTTCAGCCAAGCCTGTCTCCTCGATGTTCTCGTGGATTCGATGGACAGTAACGCTGTGGATGGATTCACAACGGGATGTCTAAATGGATGCAGGAGATGGCCGTTGTCAACCTGACATCACAAAAGGCACCGGGCTGCTGCCCCTGCTGGTTCTTCCTCTTGAACATCGGTTCCGTGTCCCAGGGGTCAGCCCGATAGTGGGGATGTAGTCGGGCTCGTTCCCCGCTACATGTGGTCGGCAGCCCCACCACAGGAGGGCTTGTGAGGGAGAGAACCGCCTGCAGCTGGAGGAGGAGCTCGATAACGATTTGCCCACAAGTTCATAGCCGGATACTTGCTCTCAGGCTCCGAGTTGTGCCGGAAACACGTTTCTGTCGTGTCTGAAGGAACCGAGATCCCTACATGGACAAGTGAAAGAACATGACAGGCATCCATCAGTCAGACTTGGGGTCCAGACCTGGGCGTCCGAGAGCACACTGAGAGTTTGAGGGACAGTGGACATGCCCTGGTAGACCACCGACTGCAGGTGGGTAGACCAGCTGTCCCCATCACTGTCAATGCAAGAAATTGGAGTGTGACCCCCAACAATGATCAGTAGCGTGCCTTAGGTAGATGCACAGTTGGAGATGAATGGTCACCGTCCCTATGTTGCCCTTATACTATCTAAGGATCTAGCCTGGACATATTTGTCCCTTCACCATGAATGTTCTACCTCTTCCTCACTCCCTAGGGTCTATGCAGTAGCTCATTCCATACGACCTCAGTTAAC
>NC_043706.1:15355138-15427946 GCF_006229205.1 Suricata suricatta | reverse complement strand
ATGATGTGCTTATGTACAGATGATTTATAATTTCCAGCAAAATGCTGATGTCGTCAGCAGGTGTTGGCTGTCGTTTATAGGGACACCTAGAGTTTTAACTCCTTAAGAGCAGTTTCCTGGTAACGAATCATGGGCCATATTACTTGTAAAAAAGTTGAATTTATTTTTTTAATGTTTGTTTATTTTTGAGAGACAAGAGTGTGAGTGGGAGGGGAGGGGCAGAAAGAGAAGGAGGCACAGAAGCCGAAGTAGCTCCAGGCTCCGAGCCGTCAGCACAGAGCCCGACGCGGGGCTCGAACCCACGAACCGCGGGATCATGACCTGAGCGGAAGTCGGATGTTTAACTGACTGAGCCACCCAGGCGCCCATAAAAAATTTGAATATAATTGTATGTCCTACGAAGGTGCCAGGTGACACAGCTGTGACCCCACCCACTGCCCAGCATCTCCAGCTCAGCCAGGTGTGTCCCTCCCTCCTTGTCATCTGCTGCCCGGATGGTCTCGGGAAGGAGGCAGATTTTAAAACAACATGCTGTGTTATGGAAAGTGACTCAGAGACAGAGGCAGGTGCTGGTGATGTGTATGCTATAGTGGCCCTCAATGTTAGGATTCTGGAAGGTCAGGATGTATTTGTGACAAACATCAGGTGTTTATGGTAGTGTCTGTGTGCTGGCCAGCTTAGGGGAGAGCAGGCCAGGCTTAGGGCATTTAACACAAGTCAGTTCTCTGTTACCCGCTTCCTGCCACACCTTCCCTCTCACCACAAGGGCTCCAGAGATACATTTTGCCTTTCCAGGCATCTGACCAACAAAAAAGGCCCGACGGCCTGAGAATCCCTAAAGTGGTCTGAAGGAATTGATAGAACTCACCTGAGCTTCTTTGTCACAGCGTCGCTGCCAGAGGGAGTCTGATTCTAGGCTCTGGTGATTCTGGACTCTTGTTTAAATTCTAAGTACTCTTTCTAGACATTCTGTGTTCGTGGGTGAAGTGTCTCTTTCTATAAAAGGGGATCAGAGATGCTAACCCACTGAGACCAGGTGGCAAATGACTGAGCAATTATAACAGCACCTATGTTCATTGAGACGCTAAGTGCTACTATCATGGACAAATGCTCTAACGCATCCTCGGTTATAAATGGGCTTCTCCTGCAGGTGTTAGTAAAATAGTGAGAAGAGAGGCTAGGGTGTGTTCCTTTAGCCCAGACTGGTTCTCTTATATGGTACGCTCCTCTGGCCTAAGAATGGACGACAGAAGTCATCTGGGGCTGTCGTGTCCTTGTCTGAAGTTGTCGGCCAGAGCAGTGTCACGTTTGGAAATACAGCCTTCTTGGGTTTTATGGCTCTGTGACGCACACACGCAGTTGGAGTTTATGTTCCTTGCTCTCTGGAACTGGTTGTTTTTTGCTTTTTCCACTCCATCCGCATAGACAGGTTTATGAATATACCGCATCGCCATCAGTCTGGGTGCACAGGACTCCTCCGTTTCGAAGGCAGGGAGCAGAGAGCTCTGTGCGGGTCCCAGCACGACCAGCCACACGACCAGCCACCGTCATCGTCACAAATGCAGAAGGTAGAGCGAGTCCCCCATGAGCACCACACATCCCCTAGATGCAAAGTATTTTATTCCGTGAGGTGCTCTTAAGGTAAAGGAGACGTTTTTGATTGCCGGATTTGTAGAGGTAATCCCTCCCCGCCCAAAAAAGATTAGCTGTCTTTCCGAGCTACTGAACCCAGAGAGTCTGGATTCTGTCCTTCCACGTTCTCAGTTCTTTTCTGCCCAGCTGTCAATACTGATGGAGGGCGGCAAGCGTTAGAACAGCACCCTGAACCCAGATGGCCGTGCCGTTTTTTTCCCGTCCCACACCGCTTTGCTGCAGGCCTGGAAGGCTTCCGGGACGGCCCCTCGGAAGCTCTCGATCCCATTACTTGGTTCGCTGGCAGCTGGGTTTTGCCTGCTGACTTAGGACCACCGCGCATTAAGCCACCTCTTGCTTCCCACCCCAGACGGAAAGCATCAGGCTGGGGGCCGGGGGGTAGGGGGGCTCTCCCAGGGTTCAGCATGTGCCCCGTGAGTAATGGGACAGAGGTATATGGTGTGTCCGCATTGTCCAGCCCTCACGAAAACCCGTGGGGAGAGGCAGCAAATATATTATTTTTTCAGAATCAACAAAGACTATATTCGTTAAACTCCTTTTACATATCAAGGACTCAGCGGGAGAGATTTTACACTCAGACCCTCTGCTCACTGTTTGGGGACTTTATACAGTTATAGAAAGTTATTTCTTAAAGTTATTAAAAATTATACACAGGTGCCCTTTGGAAGAATGAATTTATAGAAGGCTGCCCCTTCGTCTGGGGTGACTGCCCTTCCCAGGACAGACCTCAGACTGGATTTCAGCCCTTTGATTTCAGCCTTCTACCCATGGAGAAGCTGGGTAGACATTAAGGTGGGTTATGCTCCCTTTGTATAGATGAGCAAACTGAGGCTCAGGAAGGCTGTTGTCTCAGGCAGAGTGACAGAGCTTCTTGGACTGGGCCTGGGATTAAACCCCAGCTCTTCTGAGATCTGGGTGATGTCAAGACCTGCAGTAGAAGCCTCCCACCTCCCCCCTGCTGAGGGTTCAGAGAGCAGGTGCAGGAGCGGAGTCTCCCCCAGGAGGCCCTGCGCATTTGGCGTTTTGCACAAGGGAGCAGCCTCTTCGCAAAGCGGTGGCCCTTAGAAGATAGCATATCAGAGGGGACAGGTGCAGGGGACTTTGTCAAGATGCAGATCCTGAATCAGAAGGCCTGGGCTGAGCTCTGAGAATCTGCATTTCTGACTTGCTCCCAAGAGGCTCTGCTTCATGCCGGTCCACGGACCCCCCCACCCCCACCCCGATTAGCAGAGCCTTCTCGTAGGAGACTCTGGTCATTAAGTTCTACCTTTTCTCACTGCTCCGAAGACGTGAGGAGAAGAAAAACCAACAGATGTTTATGGAACACTTGCTATACACTAGACCCACTTCCTGTCCATGGCCAGGTGAGGAAACAGCCACACCCAGTGGGATAAAAGCAATGCATCACTTATTCTATCTACTACAAATAAAAATCGGCAACAAGTCAAGAAGAATGAAACAGATTGAGTGGCTCTATGGGAGATGCTGTGATAAAAGGAAATACAGGGCCCATGAGAGCCTAGTGATGGTGTCCTATCCAGCCTTGGGGAAGATGACTGAACTCCTGAAGAAGCAGATCCATAATGATGAAAATGATAGCGACCCGAGTCATAGCGAGTATTTATTACCCGAGTGCCAGGCACCGTGCCACATAGGGTGTCTACCTTACCTTCTGTAATTGCACAAGAAGCCCATGACCTATTAATTGCTCCCCATTTCACAGATTGGAACACTGAAACTGAGCTGGATGAGTGTTTGATTTTACAGTTTTTCCTCTGTGTTTAAACTTTTTAAATGTTTTTATTTATTCTTGAGAGAAAGAGACAGAGTGTGAGTGGGGGAGGGAAAGAGAGAGAGAGAGAGGGAGACACAGAATCTGAGGCAGGCTCCAGGCTCTGAGCTGTCCGCACAGAGACTGACGTGGGGCTTGAACCCACAAGCCGTGAGATCATGACCTGAGCTGAAGTCAGGTGTTTAACCGACTGAGCCACCCAGAGCCCCTATCTTCTATGTTTAGTGTGAGGAATGCTGGAAGCCATTTTATGCTTCTTGGGGCTCTTTCTCAGTGTGGTCTCGACTGAGGGCACCATGACTTGTGTGTGAGCTACCATGCCAAGCAGATTCCGGGACCTCGTCGTAAATGTGCTGAATCTGGGTCTGCAAGTGGGGACCAGGAACCTACCTCTGCCGTACCTCCCTAGTGAGGTTGGTGAAATCACTGCCTTAGGAATTTGGCATCTTGGAAAGAAAAAGTGAAGTCACTCAGGACCTCCCCCAATCCATTCATCTCCGTCTGTCATCCTTGTTACAAAAAAGCCAATGCCTCATTAAACAGAAATGAGTACTGGGTATATACAGCTCCTCGTGTGTTGAATCACTGCCTACAGCAGTACGCAGAGGGCGTATCAAAATCAGCAAGAAAGAAGCAAGAGGAGTCTCACGCACTGAATCAACTCGGCACGAAAAGCTAACCATCTGATTAAGTATTTATTGCTTGAGACAAAATTTTGAAGACATGCTCTTTAGGCAAACTTGTCAGAAATGTTCTCAAAGTATTCTAAAGCAAACAAAAGAGAAAAATTCACCCAGAAGGATGTAAGAAGTCTTTTCATTTGCAAGATGCTCAATGATAAGTGAGATAAAAAAGATAAAATGAAATTGGGGGTGCCATTAAACAAATTGGCTTAAAGACAGTTGGCGGGGAGTAGGGTCTTCAGCTGTGCTTTGAAGGGTGAATGCAATGTTGATCAGCAGGTGGGAGCAGGGAGGGTGTTTCAGGGGCACGGGCCTGACAGGGGCCCCCATTGAGGATGAGCATGGTTCCTAAGAAACCCAGTGTGGAATCTTGGCCTGGCCGGGGACATGTAAGGCAGGAGGCACCTGCTGGGCTGGGCTAGATGACCCGTAGCTCTGCCTGGGGCAGGGCGTCCTCGCATAGGACCTCTGACATGACATGCTTTAGGGAGATGTCGGCATGGGGTGCAGGTGGATTAGGAGGGTGGACCCTGCTATCCACCCATTTAGAGGAGACGAGGCCCCAGACTGGTGGAGCCGTCAAGGAGGCAGGGAACACAAGAAGTGTGCAGGGGACAGAAAGATAAAGTGATGGACAGAAACCCCGAATGGCAGACTACGTACAGCTAGCTCCAGATCCGGTACGAGCTATGACTTGGTATTAGGATGTCATCAAGATATAAAAACAGGCACTGCAAGTGGCTGCCTAGGCCCTGCTCGTGTCTGCCATGTTGGAGAAAGATGGGGGTGGCTGAGCAAATTTCCTGGAAGCTGATCACTCCTCCTGCTTTTAACCTTTTTCCCAATTTCCTCTCTTTTTACCAGATCTACCGAGCCAAACGTTGTTTTAAATAATTCATTTTCATTTCTCACACCTAGTTAATTTATGAGCGCATAGAGTGAAACGACCAGAAAGGAGACGCAGGAAAAGAGAAAGGGTCCTCCAGGACATCAGTATCTCCTTTCTTGAGCAATGAAAGTAACTGTGTCCACTGGTTTAGTCATTACATCCTTCCGGTTCTGATAGAATTCCGGGTGTCCCCTTGGCCATTTTCCTAGTGAAGAAACCAAGTAAGCTTTGCTGCAGTAGCAGTGACAGGAAGTCGCAGGGAGGGTGTGTGCAGGAAGTTCTAGGTTATCAAGATGGGTAGAACTCAAGGTAATCACTCTTCCTTCCCAGGGAGACCATTCCACGCTTCCTTCCTGGCTCCGTTTCCTCCTGCCCAAGCGAGTGAGCACCTAACTGCCTTAGATCTACAAAGGAAGGAATAATGGGTTAAGGGTTCTTGGATAGAAACCCTTCACACTTCCGTACACATTGCATTTGCTAGGTTTGTGTGAAGGCTTCCAAGAGTCGAGAGAGTGGGCCCTTCAGTAGCAGGAACTGGACAGAGGTGGGTGGTAAGCTTCTGATTCTCAGCCACTTCGCAGTGAGCACCATTGGTCATGCTCCTGAACGTGGTTACCCTGTGTCCTGTGCTTGGGGGCTGGTGACAAACAGGGAGCCTTTGTGGAGGAGCATGAGAGCCCCGTGGTCATGATTGGCTGGCATTTCAGTATTAGCGGGCTGTCCTGTCAGGCTCCTGAATTATTAGCCTTCCCTGTACCTCAGCTCTGGGATCCACAGTATAGTGTCCACACACCCACAACTCCATGGTCGTGAGCTTGGTATTCATTGTATGCTCCCATTCTTCCCATCCCGAGAGTATCTGTTTCTGAGGAAGGTAAGAATTCCTCCCACAGCAGAGCCTCGTAGCGTCAACCCGTTCTATAAACATGTTGTGAGCCTCTCGCTCTGTGAACTGGGCACCCTACAAGATGCCAAGGATGGAATGACAATGACACATTATCCGAGGTCCTTGTTCTCCAGGGGACGAGGCAGCTACGTAGACAGGAAGTGCCTTTGGGAGTCTTCAGAGTCCGGTGTCATTGTCTATAAAGTGAGATGATGATGTGTCTACGCCACAGGCTCCATGTGAGGATTAAATTGAGAAGTGCTTAGAACAGTATCTGGCACGTAGTAAGCATGGGATAGGGCAGCTGGTGTTTTTTTCTGTCCTCTGTTGTCCCTGTTGCTATTAGGACTGTCATACCTCATGCCGATAGTAGGCCTGGCTGGTGCGGGATGGAAAGAGTGAAATAAGGACCCAGGAAGCTCCTTCATGGGAAGCCATTTTTGAGATGGATCTTTAAGGGAGAGGAGGAAGTGACCAAGAAGATAAAACACAGCAGAATATTCCAAACTGAGGGAAAGTGCTGCAGGCCCAGGGGTGTGCAAACTACAGGGAGTTTGGGGAACCCAGTGGCTCTAGAGGGAAGGAGAGACCTCACGTGCGCACCTTGGGTTTCCCTGTGATGCAGGAGCTGCTGAGTGAGGGGAGTCTTGAGGAGACCAGGGAAGACCGTGACAGCCCCATGTGGAGAATGTGGGGGACAAAGGCCACCCTGTGGGATGTAGGGGAGGGTGGACACTGAATTTGGGGACCGGCAAATAAATAAAATCCACAGGAGAGAAATAGGCGATTCTGATCTATAGCTTTTCAGATATGATAGGAGAGGCTGTTTTTCAGGAGGTAAAGTGTGGGCATAGAGAGAGGACCTAAACACCACAGACCACAGAAGCCATGGATGATAGGTCGGGGTGATGGGCTTTATTCCTGTTTCTGGAATTTCAACAAAGGAGGGACAACAGGTTGTCCCTTGGGCAGAACTGTGGGGGTTAAACTATAGAAGGCCACACCCGAAGCCGACACATAGTTGGAGAAAAATCTCAGCCCCTGGGAGGGAGCAAGACTCAGAGCCCTGCGGTGCTGCCTGATGTGGATCCCAGCTGTGAAGTTGGGAGCCCTCTGTCTGCATCACACACATGCCGGTCGGCCTTCCCTCTCCCCCGTCTTGCTCTTGGTGGCCATGCTTCTCCCAGGCAAACCTGCAGCCCACAAGACCCAACCATGCCGACACCAGGGCTAGATTATTTCCTGGAGTTTACAAGGCCATCCCAAATATCCCCCAAGGGCTGGTCTGTCCTGAAGATCCCCTAAATTGGGAGCCATTTTTATGGAACCAAAGGGTGTTGGGTGTATGCATGGCCCACCAAGGGCCAAGCATCTGGTGAGCCTCCCTCCAGTTTGAATGGCCCAACTGTGGATGCCACATGAGTGGACTGACCAGCCCAGCCCTCATGCTCAGCCTTCATGGAGGTCAAGTGTGGACGTGAAGAGATGAGCTAAAGAGCACAAGCCTTGACTCCATCTCCTCAGGTGCCCTGTGACCACGGATCCTCATAAAGCATCATCCCCAGGCTCCAGATGTGGAAATTAAGGAGAGCAGCACTGATGTCACTTGTGCAGGGACATACTATTAGTGGTCTTAACCGAGGGTTGGCTCCTAGTCTCATGACTGTTAGAAAGTTCCGGCTGAAAAGGATATTTTCACATGACAGTGGTAAAATGGTAGACACACGGCATTTCCTAGAGCGAGTCTCTTTAAAGTTCCATGGGTTTCCGTGATCATATAGAGTGCATTCGTTCCCCCTTCCCGCTGCTGGTGAGCCTTACTTAGCCTGATGGCTGTGTGGCCGACAAGGCCACTCCCTGGGTCCCTGAGCGCCCCTGAAGCCGCACGCTGGGGCGGGAGAGACCAGAGTGGGTGGGTGCTTGACGGCAGCACTGACCCTGCTGGTGTCTTCAGTGGGTGTGTGTTACCTCAGGGCCTGTGTCGGTGCCCACAGTCCTGAGGTGGGTACGAGTGGTGGTCTAGGTTTCTTCCGGGGCCCCCCAACACTCACATGTGCCTCTCGCCCTCCTTGTGCTGCAGATCCTGGCGCCCCTGTGAAATTGCCTTGTCTGCCAGTGAAACTGTCCCCTCCGCTACCTCCAAAGAAAGTCATGATCTGTATGCCTGTAGGGGGGCCAGACCTCTCCCTGGCGTCCTACGCGGCCCAGAAGAGCGGCCAGCAGAGCGGGGCCCAGCACCACCACACGGTCCTGCCATCCCAGATCCAGCACCAGCTGCAGTACGGCAGCCTCGGCCAGCACCTGCCCTCCGCCACTGGCTCCCTCCCCATGCACCCCTCCGGCTGCAGGATGATAGAGGAGCTGAACAAAACGCTGGCCATGACCATGCAGAGGCTGGAAAGGTAACTGGCGGGGGATGGGAGGGAGGGCAGGAGGGGGTGGTCTTGCCTGGGTGGGGGGTTGGGGATCTGACCGTGACTGAGGAGTGTCAGGACCAGGGTAAGGGCTCATCCTCACTGAGGGGGTGGGAGTTTGAAAGTAAAATCAAACCACAAACTGAATGTCAAGGGAAGTGTAGAAGACAAAAAAATGTTGCCTATCATCAAACTATAGAACAGTCACGTTTATCAGAAGGAAAAAGTGGGGCGTCGGGATGGCTCAGTCGGTTGAGCAACTGACTCTTGATTTCAGCTCAGGTCATGATCCCAGGGTTGTGAAATCAAGTCTCACATCAGGCTCTGCACTGACAGCATGGCGGCTGCTTGGGATTCTCTCTCTCCCCCTCTCCCCCCACCCCTTCCCTCTCCCTCTCCCCCTGCTTTTCTCTCTGGAAAAAAAGAAAAAGTAGCATATATGGATACACACATGTATTGTATAAATAGCATCTGTGGAAATACATAAATACATAGATATGCATTCAATATATATTAAAGATTTATAACATGTTATATATTATATAAAATATATTTAACATAAATTTTAAATATAAATGTATTAATATGTGTATTTATATGTGAGTATATTTAAGTATATAAATATATATAAAGAGTAACATAGGTGTTTCATATAGGACACAAGCTTCTATAACTCAACATTTTTTGAAAACATAGACATATAATTATTAATAGTGGCTACCCTCAGATGGGGAGATGGAGAGAATTCTTTTACTTTTTTATCTCCTATCTTTCTGTACTGCTAATTTTGTGTATATTATTTTTATGATGGAGAAAGACAATTTGAATATAAAATAAGAAAGGATGAGAGATAGCAGCAGAGAGAGGTAGAAAGGCACACCCTTGTTCTTGCCGATGAAGGAAGCAGGGCGCCATTGATGTTTAGCCATGCCTGATGCAGCCCCTTCCTTCTCCAGAATCTTCCTCCGGTAACATTGCCAGGAGATCTGCAAAGAGAATCTGAAGGACTCGTTCTGAATTGTGTGTGTGTGCATGCACACGTGCTCAAATACCTCCCCACTTCTGCCACGTTTCCCAATATCCCAAGGCGTGTTGCTTGACCCAGTTCCCTGGCATCCCAGGAAGAAAGTGTTGCACTCCACCGTGCAGGATGGATCTGAGTCTGGGACTGTCTGTACCTGTCCCAGAGTAGTGACAGCTGTTAGCTGGGTCCTACAGATGCGAAAATCACAGCCCAGAGGGCCTGCTGGTCACCAGAGGGCCAGAGGCAAGATGGACGTGGTCAGGAGCTTTCTTTTCTAGTGTCCAGACTCTCAGCCACATATTCTAGGTTTGGGTTCTAAGTGATTCCAGAGGAAGTAGTCGTTGCTAGGAATTCTGACTTGATTGTGCATTAATATCTACCTTCCCTGAAAAAAGATTGCTTTGGTCCCTTGTTATCCCACTGTTATTGGTTTTTTTTTTTAGTGTTTTATTTCTTTTTGAGAGAGAGAGAGAGACAGCTTGAGCAGGGGAGGGTCAGAGAGGGGGAGACACAGAAACGGAAGCAGGCTCCAGGCTCTGAGTTGTCAGCACAGAGCCCAGCACAGGGCTCACGAACCATGAGCTCATGATCTGAGCCAAAGCCAGACGCTCAACCGACTGAGCCACCCAGGCCCCCCTTAACCACTGTTATTGTTAATAAAGAAGGTAGTTATTTCAAAATTGGATGGTATTCTTTAGTCTTTGATAGACCTTTATTTTCATCTTAATCTTCACGTCAGTTAGGGAGGCTGGGTTAGTAGAGAAACTAAGGAGGGCTAAGTGAGTTCCCCAATGCCGTCTTCTCAGAAGAGGGGTCCCCAGAGCGACTGCTTGTTGGCCATCTGCGATCCTACAAGTACAGAAAACGAGAGCAAGCTTTTAGACACTTTCATAGCGTTTTGACAATGATTTGATGTCTGTGGAATATGATCATAGAAAAGGGTTTCATTTTTCATATATTCTATGTTTTACAGAATTCATTTGTGATAGATTGAAAATTAAAATATATAAATATCCCAACCAACCAGCCAACAAAACTGGTCCTTCCTCATAGATGTTTTGGAAAGCACCATCCCATGCAGTGAGTCAAGAGGCCACGTCCTCAAGCCTGGGTCTTCCTAACGCAAATCCAGAATGCTTCCCCAGTAGGACAGCCGTTTTCCTGAAGATGGCTAATAGTCAACATCGACCTCCACGCCCACTGTGTTATCCAGGACGTCTTTGTGTCTCACAGGAACTTTAATCAATTGAAAAAGATTCTCGCAGGAGCTCAGGACAGCATGTTAGTTGCTAAATACATCTCTACTCAGAGTATGCCATTTTAAGAGATTCCATGGGAAGGACTAACCAAGTGATACACTGTTCTTCAGTAATTTCTGGGTGTATTTGTAGAACATTTCTGTCGAATGTAGACCAACAGAGAGGTCTGTTGGACCCAAACCAGGTCAGATTCTTTACTGAAATGAATAAAAGAAAACAGATTTGTTCTGTTCCATAACATCACAATATAATATGGGCACAGGGGATGAGAAGGGGACCAGCATGACCAAGGCAGCCTCAGACTAAGACTTCCTGTCTCACTGCCTTCCTGCCTTGGGTTAAGACACAGGGTTGTTCCGATAGACCAGCCAAGACATAGGGAATTCCTGTATATATCACTCTAACAGGATCACCCCCCAGGGAAAGAGAGACCTACCCCCCCAACAAGTAAAGGTGGGGAGATTTGGGGGCACCTGGATGGCTCAGTTGGTTGAACACCCAACTCTTGATTTTGGCTCAGGTCATGACCTCACATGGGTTTGAGCCCCTCATTGGACTGTGTGCTGACAGTGCAGAGTCTAACTGGGATTCTCTTTCTCTCCCTCTCTCTCTATTCCTCCCCAACTTGTGCTCTCTATCTCTCTCTCAAAATAAAAAAAAATTAAATTTTTTTAAAAAGATGGAGAGATTTTTCTGAGCCTCGCCAGCTGGGTCTTCTGGGACTCCTGGAAGGATCTGAAACATTGAGGTCACAGACCACCTTCTAGGTTAGTGCAGGATCTACTGCTGTCTCCGGTGATTTTACTGCCTAAAAATTCTCCCAGTTGACTGTCAGCATGATTTCATTCTTGCTCTAACGAAACTTAACACAGAAAGAAAGAATTATTTCTCTCTTCTCTGGGCAATTTTTGGCGATCCCAAAAAGCACCAGAAGGAGGAGGAAACACTACCAAGCCCTTGTGCATGCCACCTGCAAAGACGGGGTCTCTTGGGGTGTCACATGTTGGGCATTGGTGCAGACCTGGATCTGACCCCGATGGTACGCTATCAGTAATGTGAAAATGAAATGAGGAATTAAGCATCGTTCATGCCAGACTTTGGGCCATAAATCTGAATAAATAGTCATGTTACAGTTAAAAGGGACCAAAAGGAGCATCCAAGCAGCCAGCCCACTGGATGGCCATGTGTTCCTGACCGCCTGTCCTCACTCCTCACGAGCACAGGAACCTCCCCAGGTCCCAAGATAGCCCATCCCGTTGTCAAGTAGGTATGGTGATCACAAAGTTATTTCTTACGTTAGGTTAAAAGTTTTACTTCTCATAACTTATACCCCCTCATCTAGTTGTACTTCTAGTCTTCCTTTCCTTTGAAAAGTTTCCAGAGCTTTGAAGGTAGCTACCACTGACTTTATTAAGGGCTTCTCTCTTCCACATGAATAATCCCAAACTCATTATAATAATCATTTATTGAGATGGTTTCTAGACCCTTTACCGTCTTGTTTGTGGTCTCCTAAGAATACTCGAAATCCATTCCAAATCCGTTCTTACTCATTACTCTAACCTGAACCATGTAGTTGGTTACTGAAAGCACTGGCTTGCCCATCCTGGGGAGAGGGGTGCAGGAGGAGGGAAGGAACTAGAGACTAAGTTGTAGCAAACTTGAAGAGTGGAGGCGGCCCCAGGGTGTCCCAGCAAGCACCTAGGACCCAAAATCATAAACTGCTGGGATTTTACCTTCAGATACCATTTCTTTTTGCCTTTGAGTCTTCATCCATCAAACAGGGATAATAATACCACCATCAACCTCATTAGGGTTGTTTATGAAGAACGAGGGGCTTAATCCATCCAAATCAGCCGTCTTACTGCATGGCACGCACTGAAAGTGTCCAAGAAACAGTAGTGAATGTTACACCAAATTCCATAGAAAGTCACCCTTCAGGGGCCCCTCAAAGGCATATTTGCAAATAGTTTTGATCCGATCTTGTTGGAGATTTTGTTTGTGTCAGTTTCCTGAAATCAAATGGCCTTTGTTTTCTTTCCTGATGATTCATATCTTTTTTGAAAGTAATGTTTTATCATTCTAGGTATCATGCAGTTTTTAATATCTTACTACACTCTGTGATCTGGTTGACCTAAATCCTGGAATTCGAACCTAAAATCCTAATCAGCCACCAATTTTCTCATCTGAATTCAGCTCGTCAGTTCCTTGTCCTCTGGCTTCGCTATTAATGAAATGAAGATTGGAGGAGCGCTTGGGTGGCTCAGGCACTAGAGCTTCTGACTCCCGACTTTCGCTCAGGTCATGACCTTGCAGTTCATGAGGAGCTTACTTGGATTTTCTCTCTCCCCCTCTCTCTCTCTCTGCTCCTCCCCTGTGTCCTCTTGCACACACACATTCTCTCCCACTCAAAATGAATAATTAAACTTTAAAAAAAATGAAGATGGGATATGTATCCTTGTTGACTCTGAAAGAATTCGAAACTTCTTAAGGGAATACACTTTAAAGAATGTTTTAATGTTTGTTTATTTTTGAGAGAGAAAGAGACGCAGAGTACAAGCATGGAAGGGGCAGGTAGAGAGAAAAACACAAAATCCAAAGCAGGCTCCAGCCTCCGAGCTGTCAGCACAGAGCTTGACTCAGAGCTTGAACCCACAAACTGTGAGATCTGACCTGAGCCACCTAACTTACTGAGCCACACCAGGCGCCCCTTAAGGGAAATACACTTTAAAGGATTCCTGCTTAATTAAGGAAAAGGAAAATTCATACTTCCAGTTGCTCAGGTCAGAAATCTGGGGGTCACCCCGGACACCCTTCTTTGTCTTGTATTTCATTTCTGATGGGTCTGCAAATCCTATCAGGTCTACACTTGGATGAGCCACTTCGTACCTGCTCTTGCTACCCGACGGTCTGACCTCCTCTGTCCCTCCTGCCTGGTCTCCTTCCATTCCTGCCCCTCCAGTCAGACAGACGTGTAACAAAAATCAGATCGTGACTGAATTTATTTGCAAGGAGAGGCGTCACAAGGGACAGCAGACAGGAGCGCTTAGACAACAGCAGTTCATGTGCTCCCAGCTCTGGAGGCTGGAAGTACAAGGTCAGAGTGTCACCGGGCTGGTTTCTCCTGAGACCTCTCTCTCCTTGGTTTGTATATGGTCATCTTCTCCCTGTGTCCTCACGGGGTCTTCCCTCCGCGTGTGTTCGTGTCCTAATGGACACGAATCATTTGGTTAGAACGTACCCTAATGACCTCATCGTACTCAGTCACTTCTTTAAAGACACTGTCTCTAAATGCAGTAACATTTTGAGGGACTGGGATTAGGATTTAAACATAAGAATTTTGAGGGGGATATAATAACGCATGATACCGACTATGTCCCAGCACCCTTAGGAGTAAAAAGCAGACAAGGCCTGGGGTACGTGGGTGGCTCAGTCGTTTGAACATCCAACTTTGGCTCACGTCCTCATTTCACAGTTTGTGAGTTCAAGCCCTGCATCAGGCTCTCTCCTGTCCGTGAAGAGCCTGCTTGGGATTCTCTCTCTCTGTCTCTCTCTCTGTCTCTCTCTCTCTCTGCCCTTCCCCAAATTGCATACTTGTTCTTGCTTGCTCTCAAAAATAAATTTAAAAAGTTAGAAAAGCAAAGAAGGCTGGCATGGGCTGGACCCCTATCATCTCCGTGACTTGCTGTCTGCACTGCCCACCCTTTCCCACCACAAAGGCCCTCCTGCTCTTCCACAGCCTTGGGCGTGCTAGACGCCCTCTGACAGAGGGCCTTTGCACAAGCTGTTCCCTCACTCTAGACTGCTCTTCCCTCAGATAGCCTCTGTGCTCCCTCCCTCACCTTCAGTGGGTCCGGACTCAATTGTCACTTCCTCAGGGAGGGCCTCCCTGATCTCCCCACTTAACACTGCAACCCTCCTCCCAACCTAGCTTATTCTCCAGCCCCTCCCCCCCCCTTATTCGTTTTGTAACATTTCCCCAGCTAACATTCTAATCACTTGCTTTTCATTTTGCTTATTGCTATTCTCACCCGATGGAATATACCATCCACAGAGGTGAGAACTGTTTTGTCAGGCTTGTATCCTGAGTGCCTAGAACAGGGCCTGGCTTATAGACACTGTAGGTGCCTAATAAATGTTGAGTGAATGAACAAATGTTTGAATGAATGAATGAATGAATGAATGAATGAATGAATGAATGAATGAAGAATCCTTTGTAGCCACTGTGGTTAGATTATTAATCTATTCCTGTTGATGGATACTTGGACTGCTCCTGATAGCCTTTGTCACTGTTGAGCTTTGAGTTCTAACAAGACATATGTTGTATAAATATGTGGTGGTAGTGGTGGTAGTGGTGGGGACGTGTCCTTAACCTTTCGTACTTTTCTCATGATCCTAAAATTATGAATGCTCCCTCTGTCTAGATACATTCTCCTCTCCTCTACCACCTACTCCACCTTGTTTTGCAAAGCAGATTCTGCTTATTTTTCAAGAACTATCATATCCTCCGTGAGTCCTTCGCAGATTCCCAAAGGAAGCTATGCCTCTGTCTGGGATACTCCATCTGCACACATGACTTCATGTTGCGAGTGTGGAAGTTCTCTCTTAGATGTGGGTAGGGACCGTCCTTGTCTTCCCATTCAACCCCTAGTCCATCATAGTACCTGTCATGTAGGAAGTATTCAGTAAACCATTTCTTAAGTGAATGTTCTTGAGAGTTCTTCTCATCTCTGAATAGAAAAGTATTTTAGCCTAACATTTAATGTGTTATTAGAAACTCCCTTAATGATAGAAACAAGTTTTATTTAATTATTTTAATGTTTATTTATTTTTGAGAGAGAAAGAGACAGAGCACGAGCAGGGGAGGGTCAGAGAGAAAGGGAGACACAGAATCCGAAGCAGGCTCCAGGCTCTGAGCTGTCAGCACACAGCCCAACGTGGGGCCCAAACTTACAAACCTCGAGATCATGACCTGAGCTGAAGTCAGATGCTAAACCGACAGAGCCACCCAGGCGCCCCTAGAAACAAGTTTTAGTTGTAGGTCCACTCATAATCTGATTGATGAACTGTATGAATTTTCTTTTTGTACATACCAGAAGGAAAGTAAAAGTTTCTTCCTTTAAGGCTGGACATAGCTCTTTGCTTTATCACACTGACCAATATCAAACTTGAGTTCAAGGCGCTGTAATGTTGATTATGAACTTCACCCACTGAAGTTGTTGTCCATTCCATTCTCTTGGACCATATCCATCGTATACGGAAATGATCACCCATAGCTCTTCCAGAACACTTTTGGGATGTAGGGCTTCCTATTGGATCATCCAGCTGTTCGGTATCCTCAGGCTAAAACTACAAATGAACTTTCAGAAAAAGAGGAGCAAGCAAATGAAAGGTGGATGAGGGGGTGTCTTGGCAGGTTAGAGGAAGGGGAGTGGATTCACATGGAAGGAATCATGGAAATCTCTGGGTGGAAACTAAAAAAGCAAAAAATTCACTTTATTTTTTTTTTTTTACTATTATTGCTCGTGTATATCAATCATTGATATTTCTAATGCTATTTTATTTTCACCCATTGGGTTTTATCTTAGGAAATTTTAAGAACCATACCTGTAGTTCTACAGAGATAAGTTTGCGTACTTCATATAGGTCTTAAAGTAGACAAATAAGTACATCTCTAATAAACTCACCCTTCCTCTCTCTTTTCCTGCCCCAGAACCCCTGAGCAGCTAGACTAGGAAACCTCTGACATTTGCCAGGAGAAAATTTCCTGCATTTGTTGCTGTTGAGGGTTTATATGCCCTGAGTGAACAGCCAGCCTTGCAAAGGATAAGGAAGGTACCTGTGTTTCCTTCGCATCCGTAAGATCATTCCAAAAGTTTGTATTGATTGCTTTTCCTGGACTAGACTCTGCTTGATCTGGGGATACAGGAATGCGGCAGGTGTGGAGGCCTGCTGGCCTCCGTAGGGTACAGCGTCTGCTGGTGGCATAAACTGGGCAAGTCCTTACCAGGGAGGGTGGAGGGAGCGAGGACAGCCGATGGCAGGGGGCCAGCTGGTAGGTGGGATTCGGGGCGGGCTTCTCTGGAGAGCTGCATTTCAAGTGAAATCTAAAAGACCCAAATAACCAGATGAAGGGGGAGAAAAAAAGGGGAGAACATTCTAGGCATTCTAGGCAGAAGAGAGGAAGGATGGTGAGAGTTTTATGAAAAGGCAGGAAGTTGGCAGTTATTGTCCCAAGGTTTTAGAGGACCAGTCATTGAGGGTGAAAGAAATAATGGAAGATTGTAATCCGACATACGGAAGAACCCAGGAACCACTGGAGAGGGTACTGGAGGTCCTGAAGAAGGACAGGCTGACAGCTGTCTCCGATGCCTTACTCATGTACTACTTAAAGAAAAATCTAACAGTGAGATCGTCTGCTCAGGACCCATCCACCCACCCACAAAAAACACTTCTATTAAAAAAAAAAAAAGAATGTTAAAAAAAATAATTTCAACTCTGGAAAGAACCTGAAATCAGTAACCACCTCCCCCTCCCCCCTCAGATTCCTTCAGTCTTTCAAATCCTATTATTCCATAATTACTTTCAGACCTTTCAAAGGGCACAACTGATTTATAGTCCTAGCATAAACACATTCCATTGTGACAATGACTTTTTTATCGTGTGGCCTCCAGGGTCACAGGAAATTCTGAAGAATAATTCATGGTCCTGAACTAGACAATTTCCAAGGTTTCTTGTAGCCATAACAGTCTAATTACTGCGTTGGCTTGTGTTAATAATGCTTCTGGCTGCAAATCACAGTGTTCTGTGATGATAAGCAGATGTGCACTAGTGCCCTGGCAAGAACGAACCTGAGTGCCTACATGTCATTTGCTTGTGAAGTAGCACTGGCTTGGAGAAGCTCAGTGTTTTGTTTGTCATATATAAAACAACGTCCATTTTTAAATGTGTGTCTGGGGGAGGATTTTCCTCCTCGTATTGATGACCATTCGTCCCTGACCTCTTGAAGCCAATAATTGTCAACCTCTTCCTTTAGGTCATATCTTTGATTGTGAAGCATACATTTATCTTCAAGTGATTGCATGTCGATAGTGTCTTAGAATTTAGCTGTGATTCCAAGGGGGCATGTTGCGTTCTCAGCACAAGGTGAGGTCATTGTGAGCAAGACCCATCCTCCCTACGAGGTGATGTGCAGACTGAAGGGAAGGTTAATGAGACTGTGCAAACCATTTGCATCTTTAGAAGTCTTCAGAGGATAAAAGGGGAAGTGTGTTTTCAAAAGAGAATCTGCTCCTGAATTCGTACGTGTGCATCAGTGGAAACCTTGCTCTTGCCCGACGCATGACTGTTGAGTCTTTCATCTTCTCAGAAACTATTGTCAGAAAGATTTTTCAGGTCAAGATACAAAAACGCTAAAGGAAGCGTTTTAATAAGTTCATGGATGAGAGCCATAATGACTGGTCTATGATAAATAGCCAGTGCTTAAGCATATCCTGAGTTAAAACAGCCACCCCCAGCCTGGACCTCTAGGAAGTGCACCACACCAGCATTATCCTCTGAGAAAGCCTGTGAGGCGGGCCAACAGGTTTCTCCATTCGGCTGATGGGGAACCAAACCAAGATGCACCCTGTCCAGTGGCCCAGCCGGTCGCAAGCATAAGCCCCGTCACTGCGCGTCCTCCCCTCCTGACATCCGGCCAAGCATGACCCAAGACACCTGCTGATGTCTGCAGGGGAAGTCGTGTGACAAAGCCCCCACTGTTTGGCTCCTTCATCAGGACTGGAGGATGCTGGGAAGGGTGGGCCGTGGGTCACACTGTGTGTGTTTTTTGGTTTTATTTCTGACCTCCAGCCCCAGAGAGGATTTTAGAAATGTGGGTCCCTGGTCTTCATAAAGGGCAGAGAAAGGGTTGTGAATGAATTAATTTAAATTCATCACCACTGCTGGAGAAAAAGAAGCTCAAAACACATTCTCCACTCAGGAAGGCTCAGACCCTAATCTATATATAGAACAGCATAGTTTCCTGCTGACTAAAGTCCCCCCCACACACACATCCACACACACAAAACAAAGCTCTGATGTTGAGTTTCTTATCTTAGACGGCCATGATAAAACACACAATGCGTGCCTGTTTGCCTAAAATGGAGCCAATTAGCTGTTTTCTTGGATTTCAGTGGTTATTTCTGTCTCTCTTCAGCCTCGGGCACTGCAGTTTGTACCATAATTTCTCACACATTTTTGGTCTCCGGGAAGAAAACTGTTCTCTCCCCGCTCTGAAAACTCTCTGTAACTCGTGTGCACCAGAATTCAAAACCTGTTCTTCTGGAAGTTTCCTTTCACTTTCAGTGTTACATTTGTAGATAATCGATTTTCTCTATCCTCTGAGGAGATTAACTTCGTCTTAAAAACACTTAACAAGCGTTGTATCTCAAATCCAATGCCAGAAAGCAGTCTCTCTTTATTACATGTTTCTCTTCAGTAAAGGATGATAAAATGGCGCCCAAGTGTTTTCAAGGAAGATTAGGATTTAAAATTAGGCAGGTGATTTTTTAATTTCAAAACCTGTCCCCATTTTCCATTGACACCCTCCTCCTCCACCCATGGATGAGTCCCAGCGTCCTGCCACGCCTCTGCCTGTTAACCATGGGATGGAGATAAAGCGATATTATAAAGCTTCCTTGTCAGGAGGCCAACTGTTGTCATGACTCTGAATTCTCGTGAAGGTTTGGGGTATTCATTTCTTTATGAATTATTAAAAATACACTGTCTCTCCCTCACCAGTAGGAAACATGACAGGTAAGAGAAGGCTCTTAATTTTCAAAGTCCAACATTTCTTAGAAACGTTGCTAAATGATAGGAAAAGGGCGGAGGGGAGGTGGATGGAAATCTGAGGGATGCCTTTGTGTTCTCAATCTGTGTGTTTCCCACTTGGCGTTAGTAAGAGTCAGAAGGGGGGTGAGTTTTCCAAAGACTCGTTAAATGCTACTCTTATTGGAGATAGGTCCAAGGGAGTGCATAAAAGGTTTTCACTTCTGTGATGTCTCGTGGGGACCCGATGAAGGAGAGAGTTGGAAATGCATGCTTTGGCTGATTTAGGACTGCTTTTTGCCATCAAGCTTTTGGAATTTTTCTGTTTTCAGTGTGTCTCTTGTAAGTAGTAGGCGTCCTTTTGAGGTAAAGTTTTCTTTTTAGCGTCCTCTTGGTTCATTTTGTTCTCATGAAGGAAGGTACCATTTTGGGCCAATGAGGGCAACACAGAGGCCACAGCCTTGTGGGCATACCTTTTGGTGGAGGTGACCTATGAATATGTCTTAAGGTGTGGAGGGGGCACCGAAGAAAAATAAGGCAGGAAAGTGGGAAGAGATGATGGTGAGGCCTTTCTACCCTCAGCGATATGGGCATTAGTGTGGCCACGAGACCCCCACTGCATCCTCCCTTTTTACTGACAGCACTCCATTATCCAAGGCTGGATTTTCAGCCTCCTAATTATTCTCCTCTCTCTTGCATCCGGTTCTGTCTGTACACCTCCTCACCTCCAGCCGTCTGCTACCACACGACTACACTGCCTGAGTCTAGAATTCAGACCTGCTTCTGTGTCCCAGAATAGCCTCTAACCTTGGGGCTCTTCAAAATTCATAGCAAAAGAGTAGTTGGGTTCTGTGAGCATCTGTTATCCTTGCCTTTTGATACATGGAAGATTATTATGCTCAGTGTTTTTTCTTGAATTTGGGATGCAAATTGCATTTCATAGCACGGACACATACAAGGAAATCACCGGCATCGAGGGTTCTCTGGAACGAGATGGCCTGGGTGATGCAAAGAGCATAGGCCCAGGAGTGAGAAGTCCCCAGTTGGTATCCCTGCTGTGATCACGGCCACATGATCACCTGTTTTCCGAGGAAGGTGATGCCCTCATCCATAAGATCATAGCAATATCGTTCCTAACTTTGCCGGTTTTGTGCGAATTAAATGAGATGATGAATATTTACAAAGCACTTTTATAGGGCTCTTCAAGGACCGTGTGTGTTAGCATTGTCGTTGTTTGGCAAGAGGCCCCACTCCTTCATCCTGAGCCGTGGAGCCCTTGCTATATTTAATGAGTAGAATGGCAATAGTCAAATGGCACAGCTGCCCAGCATCTCGTGACTATCATGGAATGCTCTTAGATCTTCACATGCTCATGTGATTTTGATGGGAAAATTACAACATTTGCAGCTATGTAAATGGGAAATAGAATCTCCTCTTTTCCCTACCCCTGGAGAATAATTTAGGGCCTTTGGTGTTTGTTTAAATTCATTATGTAGAACGTCATAAAAGAAGAAACCACCTAGATTTCATTTAGCCCAACTACCTTGCCTTACAAGACAGTCTAAATGAAAGTAGTCTGATGGGCTGTGAATATAAAATTGAAAAACATAGAGGCACCTGGGTGCCTCAGTCAGTTGAGCATCCAACCTCAGCTCAGGTCATGATCTTGTGGTTTGTGGGTTCAACCCCTGCATCGGGCTCTGTTCTGATAACTCAGAGCCTGGAGCCTGCTTCAGATTCTGTGTTTCCTTCTCACTCTGTCTCTCAAAAATGAATAAACATTAAAAACATTATTTTAATTAGAAAATGTAATGACCTGAAGTTCTTTCTTACACATGTTATGCTCATGTAGTCCTGAGACAGAAGGTATGTGGGTACCATGACATTCATCCTTGCCTAGATCTCTGTGCATTATCTCAGATTCTTTTCTTAGCGAAACGCTTTCTAGGTCACTATTTCCAAAACCTTAATTCTCCTTCCACAAGGATATTTTCCCTCCAATGGCAAGACTCTGAAGGTCACGGGGATCGTTATTTTATGAATTAAATCATGAGGAGAGACAATGCAGCCTACTCTGATTCCAGGGGACTTCAGTTCAAATATTTGATTGACTTTTCCATCAGTTTCAAAAGCATGCACAAAAATGGGGTTGGGGGGTGAAGATAATTAATATTCTGCCTTTGTCTGCGACACTTACGGTCAGTGGGGCAGGAAGTGATGCTTAGACACGTAATCACAGTGTAAGGTGACAAATGCTCTATCTGAGGTGGGCTCAGAGTCCAGAAGCACAGAGAAAGGCCTGGTTTCCATTGAAAAAGTCGGAAAAGGTTGCTCAAAAGCAATGGCACATGAGCTATCCCCGCAGGGTGGGGGATGTCCCAGGCCACACTCTGGGGGGATGGTTTTGAGCCTGAGCGATGGCAGGAGCAGAGAGAGGAGGCTGGAAGGCTCCCACGGTGCTTGGGAAGCAGCAAGTGGCCAAGTGTGGCTGGGTCTAAGGTGAAGAATGGTAACAGAGAAGGTAGAAAGGAAACGTAGGACCATCTCGTCCCCTAGTCCAGGCCAGAGGGGTAGACCTTATCATGGTGACAGTGAGACCCTTCAGAAGTCTACATTGGGAGAATTACCTGACCAGACCTGTCTGACTGCCAGCCCTAGAGACGGTGGGTAGGAGAACGTTCTGGAAGCAGGGGAAAATTCAAAGCCATAACAGAGCTTCCGTTTTTGCACAGACCATGGTACTGTGATGTCAGTAAGGGGTAATGCTCTGCCGTCTTACTGCCTGAGATCAGTAATCCCTGCAGCAGTCCAGCTATGACCTTGGCCATGTGCTTCACTTTTCCTCTCTAAAACAGGTGTAACAGTAATACCTACCCAATAGGGTTGTTGTGAAGCTTACATGAGCTAATAGATGGCATGGGGTGAGCATGTAAAATGTGAATTGTTACCCTCTTTGTGTGCAGTGGTGCAGTAACAGTAAAGGGGGCTCCGTCCAGGAGGCCAGGATGAGGGGCTTAATGTTTACCTGTGGGCTTAGTCCCCAGGCAGCACCTGGGAGGAGGAGCAGTGGACACAAAACACAGGCAGTGAGATCTGTTTGAATTCCAAGCAGACTCAGTGCTTCATCCCAAGGAGTTTTGCCGTAAACGGTCTAGAATAGATCTGATGACATGAGTCAGCTTCTCCTCCGGGAGTCTGACAGGTCCTCCGGATGGTGTGGTGACTCTTTCAGGCCACCGGGTGTCATTTTGTAAATCACTGGCCTGGCTCACTCAAGAGCCTACTCGGAGCTCTTGCATCAGTGCGGTAATGGCTCAGAGCCTGGAGCTGAGTGCAGGGAAATTATCCGCTGAAGTCTAACGACATCATTGGGATGGCTGCACCCCCAAGGACCGGCCTGGGCCACAGCAGGTCAGGAACTTAGGAGAAGGGATCTGGACGGTTCCTAGTCATTCAGCGGATGCTGCAGATTCCCTACGGTCAATGCCACGGTTGCTTCGGAAGAGACTTATGTGGCACAACTCTGAGGATGCAGCAAGTAGCAAAGCTGTTTGGGATATTCCGGGCCAGTGGCTCCCAAATAGGCAGTTTTGCCCCCACGGGACTTTGGCAATATCTGGTGATATTTTTGGTTGCCGCAACCGGAGGAAATGACACTGGTATCTAGTGGTTGGAGACCAGGGACGCCACAAGACCCCATGTGGTGACCCCCACCACCACGAATTGTCTGTCAAGTCCAAATGTGAATCATGCCAATGCTGAGAAAATCTGGTCTAGGCCATTATTTGACCAAAATGTGAGATAGGCATTATTGGTAGCACATCAGTTGAGTTGTAGGACCACTTTCTCTAAAAGTTTTAACAGTCACATATTTATTTTACCCTAAATCATAAACACATATAATAATTAGCACATAAAACCCATGATTACAGAGATGTTTCTTAAGATGAAGCTAAAATGGTGTGTATGTTCTTTATTTATTTACCTTTATTTTTTTTTGAGAGAGAGAGAGAGAAAGACAGTGCATGGGGGCGGGGGGAAGGAGCAGAAAGAGGGGGACAGAGGATCTGAAGCGGGCTCTGTGCTAACAGCCTGATGCAAGGTTCAAACCTGCAAACCATGAGATCATGACCTGAGCCAAAGTCGGACACACAACCGACTGAACCACCCAGGCACCCCTAAAATGGCGTTTATGTTCTTTTAAATGTTAACTTAAAAATACAAAGTGAAGGGTGCCTGGGTGGCTCAGTCAGTTGAGCATCAGCCTCTTGATTTCGGCTCAGGTCATGATCCCAGGGTCATGGGGTCAAGCCCTGCATCGGGTTCTACACTGAACATGAAGCCTGCTTAAGATTCTCCCTCTCCCCCTCTCTCTTCCCCTCTCCCCTGCTCACACACTCTCTTTCTCTAAAATTAAAAAAAATGCAAAGCAAAATAATATAAATGGACTTCAAATATGGCAGACACACAAAAAGTGAGTGTAGGTATGATCGAGGTTAGGAAACATTGGTTTAAGCCAGAGGTCAGAAAAGTTTGATTTTCCATTGACTGTATCCCTCATGCTGCACCTTCCATCCCTGTGACCTCTCCATTCCATAACTGGAAGCCTGGCTCTCCCACCCCCCCTCACTCATGTGCCCATCCCCCCCCCATCTCCCCTCTGGCAGCTGTCATTAGAGGTCTGTTTCTGCTGTCATTTGCCTATTCATTTTGGTTTTTAGATTCCAACATACAAGCAAAATCATACAGTATTTGTTTTTCTTCATCTGACTTATTTGGCATAATACCCTCTAGGTTTATCCATGTCGTTGCAAATAGCAAAAGAATCTCATTCTTTTTTATGGTTGTGTAATATTCCATGTGGAGATATAGATATGTGTCTGTCTGTCTATCTGTATAGACATATATGCTACATCCTCTTTATCCATTTATCTAATGAGGGACAGCTGGGTTACTTCTGTATCTTGGCTATTTCAAATAATGCTGCAATACACATAACGGCGCATACATGTTTTCAAATTAGTGTCTTCATTTTCTTTGGGTAAACACCCAGTAGTGGAATTACTGGATCATAGGGTTTTTTATTTTTAAATTTTTGAGGAAACTCCTTGCTGTTTTCCACTGCGGCCGGACCAGTTTGTACCATGCACGAGGGTTCCTTTTTCTCCACATCCTTGCCAACACTTGTGATTTTTTGCCATTTCTTGTCTTTTTGATACTAACCATTCTGACATGTGTAAAGTGATACCTTATTGTGGTTCTGATTTGCATATCTCTGATGACAGATGATGTTGAGCATCTCTTCATGGGTCTGTTGGCCATCTGTAGGTCTTCGGGAAAATGTTCCAATCCTCTGCCCATATTTTAATTGGATTGCTTTGTGATGTCAAATTATAGAAGTTCTTTATATATTTTAGATACCAACCCCTTCCTGGATATGTCGTTTGCACATATCTTTTTCCATCCAGTAGGTTGTCTTGTTTTATTGACGGTTTTCTTTGCTGTGCAAAAGCATATTCTTGTGGTGTATTCCCAATGGTTCAATTTGCTTGTGTTTCCTTTGCCTGAGGAGATAAATCTAGAAAAGTGATGCTAAGGCCCATGCTCATTTCTAGGGTCTTTATGGTTTCAGGTCTCACATTTAGGTCCTTAATCCATTTTGAGTTTTTGTGGATAGTGTAAGAAAGTGATTCAGTTTCATTCTTTTGCATATGGCTGTCTAGTTTCCCCAGCAGCGTTTACTGAAGAGATGGTCTTTTCCCCATTGCCTCCTTTGTTGTAGATAATTGACCATCAAAGCGTGGGGTTATTCTGGGTTCTCTGTTCTTTTCTGTTGATGTACATGTCTGTTTTGTGCCGGTACCATACAGCCTTGTAGTATGTCTTGAAATCTGGGATTATGATCCCCCCAGCTTTGTTCTGCTTCCTCCAAATTGCTTCAGCTTTACGGGGTCTTTTGTGGTTCCACACAAATTTCAGAAAACATTTTCTGATAGTTCAGATAGTAAATATTTGAGGCTATGTTGCAACTGCTCAACTCTGCCACTTTGGAGCAAAAGAGGCCAAGGGCAGTCAGCGTGATGAGGTCCTCAGATGAGTCAACAGATGAGTCAACAAATGAGTCCCTTTCTGATCATGACCCATTACAATGCAGGGTCTAAGATGAAACCTTTAAACTCGATGCCCAAGGGTGGCATGATGTGGCACAGTAGAACACTATGACTCACTCCGGTTAGTACGATTTAAAATACTTATAAAGCAATAAGTGCTATCTTTTACACATTTCCTCCACCTTACAGGCGTACCATTAGTTTGTGTTTAATCAAAGTTCACGATCTTACCAGTCGCACAATTCAGTTTTTAGGTACGGCATATTAAAACAGGGTGAGTTCAAATTCCAACTCCCTTCTGTACTACCTGTGTCCTCACGGGCCTATTAAATACCCTCCCAGAGCTTTAATTTCCTGCCCACTAAAGCAAGGACAGTGACACTTCTCCTGCAGAGTTAGTATAAAGATGAAATGAGATACCAGATATGGAAGTTTCTAGAGCCGTAGAGAGCACAGTCAGCAGAGGTTCACTTTTTCCACTCCCTCCTCTCCTTCTCTACCTCAGTTCTTCCACATATTTGATGAGGATGCCCTTCTTGTCATTAGATCACTGATGAAGTTTCCTGCCCAGTCAGGGGCACCCATAGACCTCCATTACACTGCTAGTGCCTCCCTGAAAATTAAAAAAATTCTTAATACTCTTTGGAAATGGTTTACCAGCCACTTAGACACTTAGAAAAGCGCCTAAATTTCTGTGATTGCAGCCTGTATTCACGTAGCAAAAAATAAGAAAAGATTATGGGGTGTCTGCTTTGTGTCCGGAATGGTTTTAAGCAGCTGCTACAGACGTGGTTGAGACACAGTTCCTGCCTTCAGAGACTGGTGGGGGAGGGGAGGTCATGAGCAAACAGATGATCAGTTTTCACAGTGGTGGAGTCTCTGGAGAGCACAGGCAGGGCATTGCCTGAGACATATGAAATGATAAATTAACCCAGTGAAGGTGGGAGGGGGGCACATTACAGAACAAGAGCATGTAAAACGTCATGGTTGAAGGGTAAGTTATGTGGGACAGGGCTGGGAACAGAGAAAGAGGTGGGCTTAATAATACGGGTCCAAGGGATACAGGAGTGCTGATGCATAGGGGCACATGTACCCCACTGTTCATAGCAGCAATGTCAACAATAGCCAAATCATGGAAAGAGCCTAAATGTCCATCACCTGATGAGTGGATCAGGAAGATGTGGTATATATTCACGATGGAGTACTACATGGCAATGAGAGGGAATGAAATCTGGCCATTTGTAGCAACGTGGATGGACCTCGAGGGTGTCATGCTGAGTGAAGTAAGTCAGGCAGAGAAGAACAGATACCATATGTTTTCATGCATAAGTGGAACAGGAGAAACTTAACAAAGGACCATGGGGGAGGTGAAGGGGGAAAAACAGGTACAAACAGAAAGAGAGGAAGGCAAACCAGAAGAGACTCTTAAGTACAGAGAATAAACTAAGGGTTGAAGGGGGGAGGGGGAGGGCTGATGGGCATGGAGGAGGGCACTTGGGATGAGCACTGGGCGTTGTATGTAAGCGATGAACCACGGAAATCTACCCCCAAAACCAAGAGCACACTCTATACCCTGTATGTTCGCCGACTTGACAATAAATTATATTAAAAAAATCATAACGTGGGTCAAATTGTGCAGGGTGCCGCACGTCATGCTGTGTTTATTGCTCGTAAGGCCGATGGTTTTCACTTCCCTTTAACAGCAAGAACTTTTCCTGGGAGCAAATCTGCTAAGAAAACCAGGCTTTACTAAGACTGATGTTTGGCTAGGTGCTCCCCTTCCTGCCCACAGACCCCCGGGGTTGGAGGCCAGATGTAGTCAGGTGCTATGTTTACGTTGATTTAGTCCTTGGCCTTGACTAGTCTAGCTCATGAGGTGTTAACTGGGTTTCCCATTTGTGTCATTCTGGGAGCACTGGTTTTGTGGACGGCGCAGGTACTCGGAGTTCTAATGGGCGAAGCAACGAGGTCTGGGGTTTTAGCAAGTTTCCCTGACCACAGTGTGAGGAGTCTGAAGCTGAGAGGATTTTGAATCCACTTGGAAGGCTATTTCCATAAATAGCAGGAGAGGGCCTCATTTACAGGCACGCCCATGGGCTACGTCACATGCACGAGCCCTCCTAGAGAGGCAGGTTTACCTCATTTTGCCCAAGAAGACTGGGGCTCGGGGGCATTAAATAATTAGCCTAGAGTAAAGATTTGATAGTAATGGCAAAACTTGAACTCAGTTGTATATCTCTTGACTCCTCAGACTGAGGTCCCGTAACAAACTTTCTGGCCTCCGCTCAGCTAAGCATTCTGTTGTTACAACAGAATGTCACAACAACTCTCTGTTGTTTTTTTTCTTTTTAATATTTTATTTATTTTTGAGAGAGAGCATGAGCAGGGGAGGGTCAGAAAGAGAGGGAGACACAGAATCTGAAGACAGGCTCCAGGCTCTGAGCTAGCTGTCAGCATAGAGCCTGACGTGGGGTTCGAACCCACGAACCGCGAGATCATGACCTGAGCTGAAGCCGGATGCTCAACCGACTGAGCCACCCAGGCGCCCCTCTCCGTTGTTTTTTCTTGCTGCTCTTTGGCCCCACGGTGACCCGCTGTGTGGGATGATCTGCGTATTTGTCTTCCCCCCCGACCTTGCCTCACATACAGTTCGCATCCAGTGAATATTTATGACTCCGGCCCCTTTGATAGATTCAGCTGGCTTCCCAGGAGACACCTTGTTTATGCTTGCAGATCCTTGTGGTAAACTAGACATTCTATCACCCGCTAGATGCATACTAAAGGAAGATGAACCAATTGGCCAGGCAGGGTCTTCAAAAGTCTCTAGGGACCCCAAGAGGCACTCACTGATCACCATGACCAGTCCCTGTTTCACGAGGCTGGTGGCCTGAGGCGTCGCACCTGCTACCATGGCCTGTGGGCCGTCTTTACAGGCCTGTCCATGAGGCTCCACTCTCCCCTGCATCTTTGAAGAAGGAGAAAGCACAACCTCCTATTTTTCACGGCCTAGCTGTGAGGCTGAGTCTCTTACCTTCCTTTGCATAATCATTTCTCTTTTCTTCGTCCTCTTGAGACAATTTGGAGCCTTCTGCCTTTTAATTTTTTTTAACATTTAATTTTAAAGGACAAAGAAAGAGTGTGAATGGGGAAGGGACAAGGGGCGGGGGGAGACTCAGACTCTGAAGCAGCTCCAGGCTATGAGCGGTCAGCACAGAACCTGATGTGGGGCTCAAACCCACAAACCGTGAGATCATGACCTGAGCCAAAGTCAGACTCTTAACCGAGTGTGCCCCTGGAATTTTCTATCTTAAGGAATTCTTATGCTTCCTAGTTGCCATGTGGTTATTTAGTGATTTATTTTGCCTTCCGTCTTCCTGCCCCCCTGGAACATCAGTTGGCTTTTCATCCCTCACTCCTACCTGTCGGACCCCCAGCTCTGCGCCTTTGTCAGACCCGTTGTTAATTAAACTACTAGTGGGGGACAGGAGAAGGCAGAGGTGGGGCAAAACAGGGATCATGGAATGACATTTTTGCCTCTTCGAGATCTACTTCGAGCTCATAATGTGTTAACTAGATTTCCTGTTTGTGTCTCTGAAGAGTTATGTGCAAAAAAAAACAGAGAAAAACAGCTCTTTGGAAACAATGGGAGGAAGAAAGGTAATTGAATTGAAATTAGACCTCGCAATAATTTCAAGTATCATGAACATTTCAAAGGAGATGATCATGCGTTCAGATGTCACGAGTAAAATTTTTCTTTTGGATAAAAGATTCTAATGTAAAACTTATTGCTATATAGTATAGCATAACCTCACCCTCCCCTTCCATGTGAATGGCAAACATTTTTGGATGGTAAAATGCATCAAGTCACCTATGTTTAGAAATTCCTTATGTGAAAGATGTAAAGGCATTTCCAGTTAATCTGAGAAAGAATTATAAAATTTCACTGTTTCTGGCCTCATTATTCTTGGTGGACTTTGTTCAAGGCCTGTCATAAAAAGGATCCTAAATTGCTGTAGGAGGCTAGGAGAGACTCTATTTTAAAAAATAACTTTTAGGGATTTATTTTTGAGAGACAGAGAGAAACAGCATGAGCAGGAGAGGGGATAGAGAAAGAGAGAGACACAGAATTCGAAGCAAGCTCCAGGTTCTGAGCTGTCAGCACAGAGCCCAACGTGGGGTTCAAAGCCACAAACCGTGAGATCATGACCTGAGCTGAAGTCAGAAGATTAATTGACTGAGCCACCCAGGCACCCTTCCTTTTTAATTTTGATATGCACTTCTTTATTTTGATATGTGCGTGCCTACAATGAACTTACATGATTTTCATAATGAAGCAAACCATTTTTAGTTAAAATATATATTTCAGCTGAGTGGGTTCAACTTAAGAGGTAAAGCCAAGAACATCATCAATCCCCCCAGACAGCTGATCTACAAAATAACCAAACTGACATGACTTGTGGTCGCTGAGAGCCTGACACTGTCCTTAGGAGAGAAATCCCTCTAGGACATCCATGACCCTGTCTTAGGAAGGCCATGCATGCATCGCCAGCCTCATGGTCCCGCCTCTGCTCTTCCTCTGCGTCTCCCTCTCCTTCCATGACATTCATAATTACTTCAGTCTCATGGGGCGCCAGCTTAGGTAATGATCTCACAGTTCGTGGGTTTGAGCCCCACATAGGGCTCTGTGCTGACAGCTCAGAGCCTGGAGCCTGCTTCTGATTCTGTCTCCCTCTCTGTCTCTGCCCTTTCCCCATTCACGCTCTGTCTGTCTCTCTCTTTCAAAATAAATAAACATTGAAAAAAATTTTTTTAATTATTTCAGTCTCTCCCACGCTCAGCCCCTACCAGTAGCTGTGTAGCTTTGAAAGCTAGAACCTCATGCGTTATCTCTTTCTTTCCTGGATCCCTGGCTCTACCCTCAAATCAATGCTTTTCCTCCTGCGAAGCCTGCAGGTTTGCAGATACACCTTCCTTTGACACGTTGAGATATTTATCTTAACCATAAATATTTCTGGAATTCAAATTCTCTTTTAAAAATCATGTATGCTTTTTAATTGTGATAAATGCACAGGACGAGAATTTGTCATCCTAGCCATTTTAAAGGGTACAGCTGAGAGGCACGGAGTTGGTCCACACTGATGTGTAAGCCTCATCCTTATCCGACAGGAAATTCTGCTGCCCTGACATGCTTAGCTAGAAGATAAGAAATGAGACTTGAATTGCCCGGCAGACCCTTTGTCCCTCAGGACGGGGACAACTGAGTTTTAAAAAGGTTCTGGTGCATGTAGGGGCCATGTTAGCCAGAATTAATGGCCTCTCTCCTCCTTGTCTTCGAACAGCTCTGAGCAGCGGGTCCCCTGTTCCACCTCTTACCACAGCTCTGGTTTGCACCCTGGGGATGGTGTCACAAAAGCAGGACCTCTGGGACTCCCAGAAATAAGACAAGTGCCGACTGTCGTGATTGAATGTGATGACAATAAAGAAAATGTGCCTCATGAATCAGACTACGAAGATTCACCCTGCCTCTACACAAGAGAGGAGGAGGAGGAGGAGGAGGAAGAGGAGGACAGCTCGCTGTACACCAGTGCGTACTCCCCAGCTCTTCCCGGGGGTGGGGGGGAGCTGCCCGCCGCTCGGGTTCCAGTCCGGGCTCAGGTGTCCACTGGCCGGGGGTCATAGGACAGCTCAGTGAGGGTGAAAGGGTGAAATGTCCTCCAGACACCCTCTTAGCTGCAAAAATTGCACCACCAGGAAACCTCCCGCATAGCGACCGTTGGTGGCACTGTCTCTGGGGCACAGGAGAGTCTATATAGTGACCGTGACGGCTATGCCTCCGGGGCGCAGGTGAACTATTTGGGAAGTTGCGGAACAAGTCCAAAGACTGTGAAACAACATTTGGCCTCCTGGGCTGCACCTGTGGCTTCTGTTTATCCTATGATTTTCTCGTTGCTTTGCAAAAAGGCAAATACTTTTAAGTTTTGAATCAACTTGGGTCAGTTAGTGACGCTAGCTTTCCCTTACATTATTTTTGTTCCCAGCTCATCGCCTGCTGTTGGGGGCAAACACAATCCTCTGTCTAAAATTAACTTCTTGGATAATAAGCGTCTTGCCCAGAAATAACTGCTAAAGGGCCTTGAAAAAAAGAAAATTCTTTGGGCTTATCTTATGCATAGAGACAGACTCCCTCATTCCTGTTTTTTGACTTCTGTTCTCACGGCTGTTCTTTCTTCCGTGATAAAAACGATCCTTCCCAGAACACGATTTTACTCTTTCAAGGACCATAAACTAGATATTGCGCCGACACCAACCCCCTACTCAGAGACCCTTCGACTGGGGTGCGTGGGCTGGTCCCCCGCACCACCACACCACCAGGCTGCCACTTCCTAGCTCCTAGATGGCTTTTTCCTCCTGTGATGGCCTCCCTTGGGATCTGACCCCCTTCCTCAGGGGAAAAAAAAGAAGAAGAAGAAGAAGAAGGAGGAGGGACACTGAAATTCAGTCCCAGTCCATAAAATACTCAGAAATCCTAGCCCTTGTGTGCGCAACAAATTCATTAACCATACCTCGGCGTTCCAGGAGGCCTGAATTAAATTTCTCATTTAAGGCCTTTACGTGTGCACAGACACAAGAGAAGCAATGAAGAAAAAAAAAACAAGGTTCAAAATCTGTCATTCTGGCCATGAATAATAAATTTTAGTTACTCGAGTACAGACTATTTGGTCAGCCCTTTTTTTTTTTTTTAATTTTTTAACGTTTGTTTATTTTGAGAGAAAGAGAGAGAGCAAGCAGAGGAGGGGCAGAGAGAGGGAGAGAGAATCCCAAGTGGACTCTGCACTGGGAAGGCAGAGCTCCATGTGGGGCTAGATCTCACCAACTGTGAGGTCATGATCTAGGCCGATATCAAGAGTCGGGCCCTTAACGGACTGAGCCACCCAAGTGCCCCTATGTGGTCAGCTTTTTAATGAAGTTACATGATAGCAACCTTTTGCTGAATAATACCGCAAGCCTGCCAGTCTGCTAAGACTTTATCCTCTTCTGTGCATCCTACAACACCTGGTGGGGTGCGTGCTCTTGGCCCATTTCACAGATAAGGAAGATTATGGAGAGGAAACGACCCGGCCCAGAGCCTTGCATCTAAGAGGCGGTGCTAAGATTTGATGCCGGCCAAGTCTCATTCCCAGGCCCTTATTCGAAGTCCAGTGTAGCTCAATCAGTTGAGCGTCTGACTTCGGCTCAGGTTATGATCTCACGATTTGTGAGTTCAAGCCCTGTGTCGGGCTCTGTGCTGACAGCACACAACCCCTTCAGATCCTCTGTCCCTTTCTTCTCTCTGCCCCTTCTCCACTCATGCTGTCTCTCTCAAAAATAAATAAACCTTTTTAAAAAATCTTAAAAAAAAAAAGAAGACCAGGGCACCTGGGTGCCTTAGTTGTTTGAGCATCTGACTTCGGCTCAGGTCATGATCTCGCAGTCGATGGGTCCGAGGCCTGCGTTGAGCTCTGTGCTGACAGCTCAGAGCCTGGAGCCTGCTTCGGATTCTGTGTCTCCCTCTCTCTCTGCCCCTGCTCATGCTGTCTCTCAAAAATGAATAAATGTAAAAAAAAAAAATTTTTTTTAAACAAAAGAGCAGTGGAGGAAGAAGGACCAGCACTATTAAATAAAATCCAAAGGACCCCCCCGCAAACGTGCTGTTCCCCAGCCTCTCCCTCTGGCTTCAGACAAACTAGCTGAACCGGAGAGCTGAGAAGAGGCCTCGTGAGCAAGCAATGAGGTGGGTGAAATAACGTTCAGAAGAGAGAACGCAGACGGGCCACCAAAGCCCAAGTGACCCGTGAGTGGGGGCAGCGCCCAGCATCTGCTCACCGTCTCCTGCCTGGAGACTTGAATGATTCATACCAGGTTTCTCAGCCTCGACACCACTGCCATTCAGACCAGATACTTCTTCGTTGCAGGGGTTTTAGGATGTTCAGCTGCATCCCTGGCCTCTGCCCACCCCATGCCAGGAGCACGCTCCCCCCCTTCCCCGCCAGACCCCAGTTTTGACAACTGCAAAGTATCTCTAGACTTTGCCAAGTGTGTCCTTGGCCGGGGGAAAGGGGGTGCAACATCGCCCTTGGTTGAGAACCATAGATACATTCCACACGTAAGGCAGCCCCCCCCACCCTGCTCTGCTCGATTCCGGAATGTTCCCTGTTTGGATGATCTTGCTTCCACTCTAGCCCCAAACTCCCCCTACTCTGCTCAGCTGTGCTTTCCTGGCTCTCCTCCAGCTATGTCTGGCTCCTCCATCATCTCGGAGCCTTCCCCCCTGCAGAGGGCTGCCATTTCCTAGTGGCCTCTGTCCTGCGGATGCCAGCCGCTTCTCCTCTTGTAAGCTGAGCCCACAGCTCCTCGCTGTCTGGCATTCTGTTGCACTCCCCAGCCCCCGGCCAGCCCTCCTCGGTGATGCTGCCCGCCTGCTGGGGGTTCCTGGGGAGCTGGGACCCAATCCCAGGCTCCCCATGTGCTCCTCACATGCACAAGACAGCATGAGGTTTATGGAACCCATTGCTCCCAAAAAACTCTGAGCCCTTTGAATGAGGCCTTAGCCACTCCCAGCTGTTTAAACTCATTTTGTCTGCCTTCCTGCCTTTAACCTTGTGGCCCAGCTTTGCCGAGGAGCGCAGGCAGGTTGGCGTCAGCATTAATGATTCCTTTCTCCCTCCTGCAGCCTCCCTGGCCATGAAGGTGTGCAGGAAGGATTCCTTAGCCATCAAACTCAGCAATAGGCCCTCCAAGCGGGAGCTGGAAGAAAAGAACATCCTTCCCAGGCAGACGGACGAAGAGAGGCTGGAGCTGAGGCAGCAGATCGGCAGCAAGCTCACCAGGTAGGTCAGCCCGCCCGTCTGTCCGCTGTGCAGACTTGAGTAAAATCCAGTCTTCATCCCCAGATCAGCCCTAGGGGTCTCTTGAATAGCTCCCTGCGGGAAGAGGCTTCGGAGAGCTTTCCACCTCTTATCCAGGGTTGCTTGTATAGTCCCTTCCTTTCCAAGACTCCACCAGGTCTTGGGAATGTTACCAGCATCCAGTGGGTAGGCTGACCTGCATCCCTGTGGTTTGGCGAGGCCCAGAGCAGTGGGATAACTACATCTTCTGCTCTGCTGTGTGACTAGAGGGGACCCGACGTGAATCGTGCCTCCTTGCTAACCTGAGCGGTGCGCGTCTGTACAGATATTCCAGACACTGGCGTAGCAAGTGTGTTCTATTAATGTATTAAACACCTGTGCGTGTGTGTTTATAACCTATGGCACACTGATATGGTATTAGCTAACATACGCAGAGCGCATATGATTGCCTGACGTTTCTTCTACACGGTTTGCATGTATTAAACCATTTACTCTTTTAATCTTCCTCTGAAATGGACATCTGGGTGCCCATTTGACAGAGGGGAACATCAGGGATGGAGAACCATTGTTAACCTGCACGGTGCGGCGCAGAATGGCTCCAGAGCGCCCCCTCTCGGCCAGGTGTATTACACCGCCTCTCCGTTCTAAGTACCGTCACGCTGAGTTTGTACTGGGCATGGTGCCCAGCGTTTGGGCTGTTCTTAGCACAGTAGCCTGGAGTAAGTCAGTTTTTCCCTCTGCCTGTGTTTCTGCCTTTGTAAAATGGGAGTTGCAAGAATCCAGAAGCATCAGTAAAGCCTTCAAACCCATCCGTGGCCCACAGTAAACACTCAGTTATCTGTTAGGATTTCATTTTTTTCCTCTCATCAAGCCCTGCAGAGAGCTTTCATTGTCTTCTCAAGGACACGTGAGGAAAGCGGTGTGTAAAGAGCTTCCTGAGGCACGGACGTGAGCCAGCGGCGTGCTGGTGCTCTCCCCTCCCAGCGAATTTAGTCCTTTACTTAAGGGACAGCTCCTTTCTATGCTCAACTTGGGTTCAGAAGGAGCAGTTTCTTGAGCCCAGCCCATCTTCTTCAAGGGCAGCTCCTTTGTGGCGAAGGGCAGCACCTTTATTGTGTTCTTTCTCCTCACTTCCCACTTCCCCAGCTTCTCTGCCAAACAAGCCAAGCCCAGGCATGTGAGGAGGAAAAATGGGAGAATTCTCTGGGGGATGTGATGTAAGGGTGAAGCCAGCACATCTGGCTGCCTAGGGGGGCATCTTCCCTGAGGAAACAGAGACGAGGGGGCAGAGTGGAAAGCAGGGGTGTGGCTGGCCTCTCTGCTTACCTGTCCTAGAGCTGTTCCATCTGGAGGTAAGTGACAAAGTAAAACAGGACATTGTTGTCCCAGAACGTACTCCCAAAAAGGAAGACCACCCCTAGCTTCTCATGCCTGAACCCGAGTTCCTGTACAGCCAGCATGATGGGCCGGCAGATGGGAAGAGACCCAGACCATGCATGTGCTGGTAAAAGCCCTCCGCACGTGAAGCCTTATCCTTGAACATCAACCCTTCCCAACCCTTCCTCGTCTAACAACACTTAGCTGCTGTTTGAAATTCCTAAAATCCACTGAAGGTTACTATTCGCAAGCCTCTTTCACCTTGATGGTGGCCTAGGGGGAGCCCAGGGTGGGCAGGGAGGGCAGTGTTGGGGATACTCACAATGTTGAGCTGGCCTGCACCCTTGCCCCGAGTTCACCTCGTCGTGGCTCACTCTTCCAGCTAGGGAGTTTATTTCCTTGTGGTAAGGCCTGGGCCGGTCTAGCCAGGCTGTAGAAAGTGGATCTAAAGAGAGGATTGGGACACCTGGGCGGCTCAGTCGGTTAAGCATCCAACTTCAGCTCAGGTCATGATCTCACAGTTTGTGGGCTGAAGCCCTGCATCGGGCTCTGTGCTGAAGGCTCAGAGCCTGGAGTCTGCTTCACGTTCTGTGTCTCCGTCTCTCTTTCCTTCTCCTGCAAATGTTATGTCTCTCTCTCTCTCAAAAATAAATAAACATTTAAAAAATTTTTTTAAATTTTTTAAAATGGTCAGAAGTGTTTAGTGGGCTGACTGAGTTAGTACAGAGTCCAGCAAATCCGGCGGCCGGGCCAGTGTGCACCTCAAGGTCATCTTCAACACACTGCAGCCACTGATTACACCCAAGGGTTAGGATGAGAACCCGGCTCCGTGCTGCATTCATCCTGAAGCCAGGGCCGAATGGAGGGCAATTTCTGAGAACCGGAAGGCGGCGGTGGTAGAGAGAGCTAGTTGTAGGGCAGAACTCGGGTTTCTGCAGTTTCCCCTAGCAGGCATCTGCCATCACTGAGCCCTCCCTTCGTAAGCCGAGGGGTCACATTATGTCCTCGGATCACCTTCCACCACAGGTGAACTTAATTATCAAAAAAGTAGCTAAAAGAACATTAGGAATCTGCATCGGATTTGCTGTGAGGCTGTGGCATTCTTTGGCTGTTGGAGGTAGTGCCAACGGGCTGGAAATCTTACATGCTTCACAAAGCAGGTGGCCATGTCTGGGGTGCCTGAGGAGTGGCAATGAAGTTACAAAACATAATTTTAACTGGGCAGTGTTAATAGCATAAAAAAAAACAAACAATGCAGCATTCCAAGAAGACTCCCGGCTTGGGGGTGGGAAGCGCAAACACCAGGGAAATTGATGTTCTACATAAGAATGCAAAACCATTGTCCTTCCAAAAATATGTTCTCATGGATGCCGTGGGGTGCACTGTCCAACACCTCCATCAGTGAGTCATCTGGGCGTTTTGACAATCAATAGTGATTTCAGTCAGTTGCCCTTTGAGAAATGTGCGCTGCCCTTGAGACATGAGCACGGGCCCCTGGGTGCACATTGGCTCTGCGCCTTCTGTATATAGACTCTGGATGGGTGCAGAGAACCCAGGGCTGAGCCAGCCCGTCCATTGGGGTGTCAGGAGGATACAAGTCACAGAACTTCTATTTAAATATATTTGTACCATTCTTTTAAAAAATTTTTTTTAATCTTTTATTTATTTTTGAGAGAGAGAGCTTGAGCAAGGGGAGGGTTAGAGAGATAGGGAGACACAGAATCTGAAGACAGGCTCCAGGCTCTGAGCTATCTGTCAGCACAGAGCCCAATGCGGGGCTCAAACCCACGAACTGGGAGATCATCACCTGAGCCGAAGTCGGATGTTCAACCGACTGAGCCACCCAGGCGCCCCTGTACCATTCTTTTTAAATTGATTGCTTGTGTGTGTGTATATTACTAAAAGAAATGGCATATGTGAGGGCACATGCCTAGATTTTATTGACGGAGTTTTCTTTTTCGTTATCATAATCTTTTATGTTTACTTCTTTATTTTTGAGGGAGACAAAAAACACAAGCAGGGGAGGGGCAGAGAGAGGAAGAGAGGGTGGGAGGAATGGAGGGAGGGAGAGGGAATCCCAAGCAGAGCCCAAACTCACGAAAACTGTGAGATCATGACGTGAGTTGAAATCAAGAGTCAGATGCTTAACCGATGGAGCCACGCCCCAGGCGCCCCTATTGATGGATTTTTCAAAAAGCCTAGTGTCCACAGGTCTAAGGGCCCCTTTTCAGGGCTACGTGAGGAAGGCTTTTCATCTCCTGTGACCTCTGGCCCTTGGAAATGTAGAAACAGGGTGGCCCCTCAGCCCACCGGGGTCCCGCCCAAATGCAAGACTACACTGCTCTCTGTCTGGGTCTTTTCTAGGGGGCCCTCCAGGCTGGACCCTACGAGGTGGTAGCCCAAGTGTGTGATCTTAGCTGCCAGCTACATCTAGTTCTTTTCCGTTACCAAGCTGGTTCTTCTCCGGAGAGAAATGTTCAGTCCACATGATTCCATTTTATTTGCTTGAGTTCCAGTTTGCCACCCACTCCCAAAAATCACATCAGAAATTAGGGAGCCATGGTTCTCCGTGTCCATAGCTCAGGTGGCCTCTTGGTCAGCCAGGGACGCGCCTTCTGGCCCTTCTCCGCTTTCCAGCCTGAGGCATCGACTGGTCCAGGCAGTGAGACTCCCGTACAGAGCGCTTGCAAGAGACTGAACAGAAGCCTGACGGCTGAAAACCTCATGCCATTGTCTCTGAACTATCCTTTAGAAAGTAAATCGTTCTGGAAGTCACCAGGGCTGCCTGTTTTCAAAGGGAGAAATGAAGATTCTGGAATCTGGCTCGTTCATGGTCACTCAGCAGCCGGTATACTTAGACCTTCTCCTAGGAAGCTGCCAGCTTCTCAGACTTGGTCGGCTTGGCCCTCTCCCACCGAGACCCTCTCCTCCGTCCACTCGAGTCCCCTCCGGAATGTTTAGATCTGACAGAGGGAGTAGAAGCCTGGGAAGAAAAATAAAACAGAAGGCGCTTTGCAGTGTATGTGTGAGCCCGTAATCTAATGCAGTCTCGGGAGTAAGTGAGGACAGAGGCAGTCTGCTCCCTCACACACTTGTCCCCCAAAAATACCTCTTCTCCCTTGAAATCTCAGCCTCCCGCTCAGGTGAAATGCCTTCACCTTTTTCTGCAGCCACAGTTGACCAGAATCTTCCGGCACCTGAGCTGGTGCAGGCACAGCCCCCACTTGTCATTGGAAACTCTGGGGGGAAGCTCTTGAAAGCCTTGCTTGGTTTGGGGAAGGATGTATTTCCTCAGGATGTCCTTTTTCTGGACCAGACGTGTCCAGAGATTCAGACTGTTCTATAATTCCACCCAAGAATCAAAGGAAGAAAGTTAATTTAAGCTTCTCAAAGTATTTGTTTCTTTGGGCTGCTGTAACAATGTACCAGAGATTGATGGGCTTGAAGGACAGAACTTTATTGTCTCAGAGTTCTGGCAGCTAGAAGTCAAGACCAAGGTGAGGGCAGCCTTGCTTCCTTCTGAGGGCTGTGAATGACTGTCTGTGCTACGCCTTTCTGCTGGCTCCTGGTGGTTTGACTAGTTTGTCAGATCCTCTGAAAGAAATCTGGATTTGTTTAAATGGCAGTTTCAAAATTTTAAAACATGATAGCAGAGCAAGGAGAGTACGTGTATGGGCCAAATCCAACCCAGGGTCCACGGCTTAGCCTGGGCCCCTGATTTTGATCTCTGACCTGGAAAATGTAGTTTTTCATCTGTGCAATAGAATCCTGCCTTCGGTGGGGGAGTGCACTGCACATTTTGCTGAGATCTTAAGATGGGAGTATTCTGTGCGCCGTATGTGTAAATGTGAGAGTGTTATATGTGTGTGTCTGTAGCAGTTTGGAATTAACATCTCGTGGGATTCAAATTCACTTGAAAGTGGATTTACGTGGATTGACCATTAAAGCAGTCCACCACATTCCCAGAGCATTCTCTGTCTTGGATTTAACTTGGATTTTTTTCCTCAATGTTCTATGAGTCTGGGAATCAGAAGGATTTCCGGTTAGAGCACCTGCTATTGGTGGATCGTTTGAATGGACACCTAAGGCATAAAACCCAGCACGAAGCACCGTGTCCAGACCAGAGGGAGGACCCTCCTTTGAGAAGTATGACAATTCTCCTGCCCTCCTCACTGGATACAGTTCCCGTCACTTGGCGAGCCGCTGTCTTTATGGTCGCAGAGCTGACGAACGAGATGGGGCCGGTGGGAAAATGTTAGTCCTGACCATCCGTCCCCCTGGAACTTATTATACTGTTCTCTCTTATTTAGAATGTAATAACGTGGGGAGAGAGAGTGTGCTAAATCCGTATTTTATGCTGGCGAGTAGCTCACAACTAGAGTCCCTCTACGCAGAATATAAAGTAAAGCATACAGAGGATTAGGTCCTGCGTTACATCGTAATGCGGCATTCAAGGGAGAAAATTGAAATCCATTTTTTATGCTCACGGCACAGGCAATAAAAGACAGTAATCTGACTTGTAACTGTGGCTCGCGCATCGTTTATGGTTTGGGAAAATGCTGCCGTGAGTCAGCCACACTGACCCTCATTCTGAGGTTGCAAATGGCATCCCCCCTCCAAAACCTAAGGACCGACGAAAAGTGTGGGCTGGCATCTCTGCAGGCTAGGTAATTGTTGCTGCTTCATAAGTACGTCCTATGACTAAGGGTAACACTCAACGGTTCTAGAAGTTCAGTCAACTTTGACTGACTTTGTGCACCCCAGACACGAGTCACTGGGAGTTTCCACTCCAATAAAGAGGGAAGAAAATAGACCTGAGTGCCCTTTGGGCGGGGGAGGGGAAGATGCCCTTGTAGACCCCCGCCTTGCAGGCCAGCCGGCTCCATCATAATCATCACCAGCATCCTGACCGTGGTGGCCATGGCCATGGCATGGAGCCCAGCGCCGGGGGACCGGAGAAGAAGGGAAAGCAGGTGCTTGTGTCCGCTCTGCTTCCCATCCACAAAGCCTGGCTGGGTCTGACTCAGGCTGGTGGGCATCCTCTGTGGATTCCGAGACCACCCCTGAACCAAACTGAAATGAGGTCCGAGTCACCACGCTGCCACTGAGTGCGTGCGTGTCTCTTTAGCATTTGCATGGCCAACGCGTGGACCCTTCCAGTCGCTCCCGTGCTTGATGTCCCACACTACCTTGCTGCACAAAATAAAAAATCCTTTTAAAAAGCCCTTCAGAAACACTGGCATCCTGTGAAAGGTGCTAAGTTGAGCGAGGCTACGATGTTGTCTGATAGAAAGACGCAGCCACACAAGTTTTGCTTTTTGCTGCTAAATGAAGGCTGCAGCAGCTTTACCAAGGAGACTGGAATGAGGCACGAGCCATGCCCATCCCGGGACCCACGGCCACCTGCCACCAGAGCCTAGTAGACACCCAGGAGCCTCTTGCTCGCCCAACCCCACCTCCAGCTGTTAAGAAACGCAGTGAAGACAGAGTTCTTGACATCCTGTTACCAAGACAGGCTTTCTGAGCCCTGATCACGTGTGTGTGCACATGCGTGTGTGTTCAGGGGGCAAGGACTGCCGTTTTCGAGCCTTACAGGGTGACAAGGAACAAAAGCCACATCTTGACAGGTACTTCCAGAGCTGTGTGCTTGTGACCCACAGCTTCCCCAGATGTCTGTGCTTTTTCCAGTGACACAGTAAGGGGGTGGAGGGGACAAAAGAGCTCCTTTCTACTCAGCGAAAACAGAATCTGTGTTTAAAACGTGCCAAGGTTGAAAGAAAAAATTGTGGCCATCATTGGGGGATAGGGAGTCTTATTTTGTCTTCTCCTTCATTGCTTTTGTGAACATCTGATTATTCATTCCAGCAGCATTTCAGATCTGGGGCGCTGGGGTGGGGAGGGTAGTATTCCACTACAGACGAAGCGGAGAATGTGGCCATGTCGTTAAAACGCCTTTGAGTTCTCTGGTGGTTTTGTGTCCTGATAGGTATTGGGGCAATCTGCAATGATCGCACTTGTTTAACTTAGCACATGGTGAAAAGAAAGGCTGTGCTTCTCGGAATATTAGGGTTGGTAAGAGAAGAATCAGCCTGTCTATAGAGGCGACCACTCGCCCAACGGCCCCTGATGTAACATTACACAAGGCTCCGAAGGCCTTTCTGTTGATGACAAGCCTTCTCATTGGCGCTTGGGCTGAGAATCTTCACCTCCACCCTGCAAGTTGGCTGTTGTTGGGTTTGCTTCTTGGAGGAGAGGATATGGAGCTAACGATCGGAGAGATGATAAGTAGCCAAGAGAAAGACCTCTTTCAAATCCTACTTTCCTATTTGAGGCAGACATACTGAGAAAAATGTTCAGTCTGGTTGAGTTTTTAGTTTTTATGTTGAACAGAATTTCCATCCCAGGTGCCCGTGGCTGGGCAGGGATTGTGTGGGATGGTGGTGGAAATTCCAGAACGGTGGGGGTTTTGTCTTGTGTCCGCAATGTACTGAAGGGAGAGAGAAGCTATGGAAGGAAGAGGGGATAGGAGATTTTCTTCCATCTTGGACTAAACTAGGCTTTTTTATTGCATTTCCAGAACACTGCCCATGGTATGTAGGAGGGTCTAGAGACACTCCTGGCCGATAGAATGTGGGGAGCGAGGGAATCCAGTCCGCTGGTGCCCACAGTGTGGTCCATAGGTCCGCGGCATTAGCATCACCTGAGAACTTCTTGAAATGTGTACTTTCAGGCCCCACCCAGACTCTGAATCAGAAATTCCAAGGATGGGACCTAGAAATCTGCATTGTAACAAGCATGATTCTGATGCACACTGGTGTTCAGGAAGCAGTGGTCTAAGGAGAAAGGGCAATCCAATCCGAGCCTATGAAGCTGGACCTTAGACTGAAAGTGCCATCCTCCATGTACTGGCTGGGGTCCTGTTCAGCCTCAGTTTCCACATCTGTAAAATGGACCTCCCAGCCAAGGTCATCAAGAGCTCTAAATGAGTAGTTCTTTCCATTGTACTAGATAATGATCAGTGGTTCCTTCCCTCTCACTGTGAATTTGAGTGTTATATTATGCTAGACTCTTACCACTCAGAGGAAGTAATGTCATTTGCCCTCACAGGCAAATCCTAAATCCCAGTGGCCTAAGGCAGTAAAGGTTTGCTTTTCACTGGAGTAAAGCCTAATGTGGCTTCGATGATCTCTGCAACATATAGGCATCACACGCTTCTCCAGCATCTCCATAGCCGAGGGAGGAGGGAATAGAGGAAATAATCCACATCGCTTCTGCTTATAACCCACTAACGAGAACGAGGCTTGTGACCCACCCCAACTGTAGGAGAGGCTGGCGACGGTGAGAGAGCATTTGGAGTATTTGATGAGCACAAAGTGTCTGAACTACAATTCCATGAACCCGTGTTTATCGTAGGTCTTCTTGACTCATGGCTCCAGTCTTATAAAAGGGACCATCTTATCTAAAACAGACTCAACTAAAAGACTGTTCAGAAATTGTGGTGTGTACATAGAGTGGAATATGACACGGTCTTTCAAAAACGAAGGAAATTCTGCCATTTGCAACAGCATGGGTGGACGAACCCAGAAGACGTTATGTTAAGTGAAGTAAGCCAGACATGGAAAGACAAATATGGCACAAACTCACTTGTATGGAGAATCTGAAACTTCACAAAAGATCAAACACAGAGTTGACAGAGAGTGGAATGGTCGTTCCCAGAGGCTGGGCAGTTGGGGGGCAAAGGAAAGTCTGTGCTCGCGTGGCTCAGACTTTCAATTATAAGATGAGTAAGTTCTGGAACACGTAATGAACAGCATGACAGCGAGAGTTGATAGTAACACATGGTGGGGGTGCCTGGGGAGCTCAGTCATTGAGCCTCAAACTCTTGGTTTGGCTCAGGTCAGGATCTCAGTGTGTAGGATCGAGCCCCACATCCGGCTGCATGCTGACATTGCAGAGCCTGCTTGGGATTCTCTCTGCTCTCTCTCTGCCCCTCCCCCGCTCGTGTGTGCACATGCGTGCTCGCTCTCTCTAACATTTCAAACAAATAGTAACACGTTGTAGACGGTAATTTCCCAAGACAGTAGATCTCTCATGTCCTCACCACACATTAAAAAACGGTACCTTACGACAGGAGGTGATGGATGTGTTCTTGGAGATCCTCATTTCACAAGGTATCCGTGTATCAAACCATCACGTCGTACATTTTAAGTATACACGGCTTTCATCCGACCAAAATAAAACACAAAGGCCTTTCCCCTGTTGGTCGAAGTGTAAGAAGGCAGCCAGTTGGCAGAAGGCAGAGAGCAGGATTTCTCTGAGGGGAGCAGCCACGTCAAGAGTCTGAGGCTCTGTGTCGGGGCCAGTATCACTGTGTGCTCCCAATGGGCCGTCAGTGAATGAGTTGTTCCTGAGGTCCAGTTTAGTGAAGCAGCTCAGAGCATTCAGAATAATCTCAATTAGACACCACCTCACGCTGGTCAGAGGGGCTAAAATGAACACATCAGGAGACTAGAGATGCTGGCGAGAGTGTGGAGAAATGGGCACCTCCTACACTGTTGGTGGGAATGTAAATGGGTGCAGCCGCTCTGGAAAACAGTATGGAGGTTCCTCAAAAAACTATCCACAGAACTCCCCTATGACCCAGCAATAGCACTGCTAGGGATTTACCCAAGGGATACAGAAGTGCTGATGCATAGGGGCAGATGTACCCCATTGTTCATAGCGGCACTGTCAACGATAGCCAAATCATGGAAAGAGCCTAAATGTCCATCACCTGATGAGTGGATCAAGAAGATGTGGTATATATACACGATGGAGTACTACATGGCAATGAGAAAGAATGACATATGGCCATTTGTAGCAAAGTGGATGGACCTTGAGGGTGTCACGCTAAGCGAAATAAGTCAGGCAGAGAAGGACAGATACCATATGTTTGCACTCATAAGTGGAACAGGAGAAACCTAACAGAGGACCATGGGGGAGGGGAAGGAGAAAAATAGTTGGGGAGAGAGAGGGAGGCAAACAATGAGAGACTCTTGAATACTGAAAACAAACCAAAGGCTGAAGGGGGCGGGGGAGAGTAGAAGGGGGGTAATGGGCATGGACGAGGGCACTTGTGAGGATGAGCACTGGGTGTTTTATGGAAACCAACTTGACAGTAAACCATAAAAGAAAAAGAAACACAAAAAAACCACAAAATAATCTCAGAGAAAAAAAGAGACCCAAAATAAACAGTGTCTCTCATCTAAAGAAAAAAAGAAAACCTAGCTGAAGTACAAATGGGAGACCCCCAAAAAGGAACAGTAGAGCTCGTGAGTTTGTTTTCCATGGGTGTGAGTTGAATTTTTCAGAGTCACAAGTTACTAAGGGAGACCATGGACCCTCAGCTCCAACAAATTGATTCTATAGTAAAACATTAATTAAGCACCCACTGTGTGCACAGCACTGTACTGTCATTGAAAATGTACTGGGTCTTTGTCACCCTAAAAGGATTAAGACGAGCCAGGCAAGGCTTACTCGTCTCCAGGTTTTCTCTGGGAGAGAGATGCAAATGGCAAGTTCCGTGCGGAAAGTATGGATTCTTCTGGAACACAGTTTTTTATGGGCAGTAATTTCTTAGACTATTTATCTTCCCATGTTTTTCCCTTATTCCCAAACGAATGAGAGTGGGTGGGAATAATTTAAATATTGAATAATCAAACCTTTGATTCAGAGTCATTTTCTCTAAAACTAGCACATTAATGGGAACATCTTCCACTTGAGTCTTCAGTCCACTTTTCCTTCTTTTTCTCACCACAATCTTGTGATCTGCTTATAAATGAAAACAGATAAAGATGTGTCATTTCTCTCACAATGTTATCCAGGAAAGGATCTCTCGAAGCCATTTGTGAACTTACCAGGAAGCAATAAATAAACTTGAGTTCAACCATCTTGAGAAGCATTCAAAGTATCTTTCAATCTTGGGTTGAAAGATGAGGTTGTTACTTGGATTTCTACCTCAAAATCTGGTCTGGTGCTTTCAGAATGGCTTGTTCAGATTTTCTCCACCCCCACGCCCCCCCTACCCGCTGTGGGCTTGTGCCTCTATCTCAAGGAGACTGAGTTTCTTCACCTACCTCTCAGTTGCATCTTCTGGACCTGAAAAAAAAGTAATAGATTCAGAGCACTTTAGAGCCCTCTTGGATACTCCTGTCACTGCCTGTAACACCTGTAATTTTATAGATGAAAAAAAAAAACCTGAGTCCTAAAGAGAGTAACCTGTAACCAGGTAGTTTCCTGGCTACACTAGGATTTGAATTTCCCTGACCCCAGTCAGTGCTGACAAATTAATACACCTGAAACTACTATTACACTGTATGTTAACTTTTTATATAAAAACAAGGAGAAATACATTCACTTCTCACCAGGAGAAACAGGCCAGTTATTTGACTAAGAGCTTAACAAGTCCTATTCTTAGTGATTTTTCTCAATTCATGTCTAAAAGAAAAATGGGTGACTTTAAAAAGAGGTTCTGTGGCTTTATGTTTTGGTTTGGGTTTTGTGGTTATTGTTTATTTATTTGTTTGCTTCAGTTCAAGTTAGCATATGGTGTAGTCTTGGCTTCGGGAGTAGAAAGAACCCAGGGATTCACTCTTACATATGACACCCAGCGCTCATCCTGACATGGGCCATCCAGATGGGCGATGGGCAAATAGAGGTTTTGAATGAAATCGTTGAGGGACATTTTCAGTCATCACAAGACCCATGAGAAAGAGATTCTTGAATTCTCACCGAGCTGGGTTCTTCCATCGGCACTGTGGCCCCTCCCCCGCTCCTGTTTAGCCCATAGAACATTTCGATCAAAGGCCCAAGCCAGAGATGTGTCCCAGTCCTAATAGGTCATATTGAGAGGCGCCTGGGTGACTCAGTCGGTTAAGCATCCGACTTCGGCTCAGGTCATGATCTCACAGTTGGTGGGCTCAAGCCCCGCATCAGGCTCTGTGCTGACAGCTTGCTCAGAAGCTGGAGCCTGCTTCAGATTCTGTGCCGCCTTCTCTCTCTAATCCTCCCCTCTCATGCTCTGTCTCACTCTATCTCTCAAAAATAAATAAATATAAAAAAAAAAAAAGTTCACATCGAATCACAGCTCAGAAAGTCTCATGAATAATTTTGAAGACCGAGCAGGTACTTTGGAAGATGTTTTACCTGGTGCCTTAGTTTGGAGTTGGCCTCCTCTTGCCGTCATTCAGATGCATGAAGCTCTCACTGTGTGTACTTAAGATTTCTTTGTTCCTGGTTTCAATGGTGGAGTCGGCATTCCCAATGTCTGGAATAATTTCCAGGGTATGTAGCGCTCTTTCTCCCTCACCCACCAAAATTGGCTTCAGGTTGCATTATATGATTTTTCTGCAGCTCCCACGTAGAGCTTGCACACAGTCCTGATGACGTAAATTGCAGAATTGAATGACAGTTGAGCAATGGGCGGTGCGGTTTTCGCGTTTGCCCCGCACATCTTTGCTTATTGGCAAAATACCTCGGATTGCATGTGAAATGCTAATGAGAGTAACTCATTTTATCTATTTCATTACATTCATTTTACTCTTGATTGCAATGCAAAGATTTTTAGAATAGCATCAAAAACTGCATAGACGCTCACTAAAAGGAATATAAACAGGAAAAATCGTCCAATGATACAAACTCTGGAAAATCGCTTTTCTCTCTGATTCGGAAGGCAGTTCCTTTGAAATGTAAGTGAATAGGCTTCTATTTTAGGACATGTGATCATGAAAATTTTATGTTCTTTGCCCATTGCATCGTTAAAACAACAGTTCTCCAAAACAGGAAGCCTTACTACTTCCTTTGGGGGGAAAAAAAAGTAGGCAGGCAGATAAATAGTGCATACTGACAGGTAATCATCTGTTGGAGAGAGTTTTCGCTACCTTAAATACAACCCTCCTTTTGGCTTAGAGGATTTTCCCTGTGATGTTCATCTTCATACTCTAACTTACCAAGCTCTTAAAAGATGCTAAGGTAGGAGCGCCTGGGTGCCTCCGTCGGTTGAGCGTCCAGCCCTTGGTTTCTGCTAGGGCGTCACCTCATGGTTCATGAGATCAAGCTCTGCGCCCGGCTCTGCACTGACAACACGGAGCCTGCTTGGGATTCTCTTCCCTCCTCCTCTCTCTGCCCTTCCTCCACTCTTGCTTGCTCACTCCCCCCTAAAATAAATAAATACAACATTAAAAAGATGCTAAGGTTGTTGATTGCTTCTTCCCATGTGTTGCTGATGGCACTGTCCAGGAGCTGCTCTCCTGAATCCCGCAGAACTGGGGAATCTCCCATCTGCACATTCATCCCAAGAAGCCCGCCCACGTCCCGTGCAGGGGAGGCCCTCCGCACACCCTCCTTGTGTGTCACCTTTGTACTCACGGAAGCTAAGTGGATGGAGCCTGCCGTGTGCATCCAGCATGTTCCCTGGAGCACCCCCTCCCCACTCCAGGCCCCCAACCGTGTCTCAGTCCTTTGTCACAGTGCCCTCTTCCCTCCCAGTCCTTAACCAGCAGAGCCCTTTGGGATTTCGCAGCCCATGAGGTCTGATTCTCACCCCACTGCCAACAGGCAGAGCAACCAGGATATGATCAGGCATCCGTATGGCTTTGTCCAGGTGAAGATAAAATAAGCCTAGTAGTTTGTTTTGTTTTGTTTGAAAGCCTATACGGGCGTGCCTGGGTGGCTCAGTCAGTTGAGTGTCTGACTTCAGCTCAGGTCTTGATCTCACAGTTCGTGGGGGTTTGAGCCCCGCATTGGCTTTGTGCTGACAGGTAGCTCAGAGCTTGGAGCCAGCTTCAGATTCTGTGACTCCCTCTCTCTCTGACCCTCCCCTGCTTGCACGGTCTCTCTCTGTCTCTCAAAAATAAATAAAAAAATAAAAAAAATTTTTTTTGAAAGTCTATACGTAATCTCAGGCTCAGCCTACTTAAGAAATTAGCGAAAAGTGGTCAGAAGTTTACACCACATGTTACATGGTCTCTGTTTTGTAATTTATTCATAATAGAATGCAGAGGTGTATAATACACCTGTAGGGAACATTGTCTTAAACATTAATCATTTCCATAAAAGGTTCAAACGGCCTGCTTGGCAGTGAGCTGGATTCAAGAGGAAATTCCCATCTCCTTTATGTACATCACAGTCATCCTTCTGTTGAGTTGAGGGCAGAGCCCTAAGGTCAGGGGCCCCGTGAGAAAGAAGAAATCGTCCTCATAAGGCCAATGAATGAGGGGGGCAAAAGCTCCTACTAAGGGAAGGGTGACCTCAGCGGCCATAGTGGAGGAACTCACCGCCACTGCTCTTCGACCATGGAGCTCCCGAGACTAACCCCCTCGTGGGCCAGCACATGAGAAAGGGACAGGGTTCCAGAAGCCATGGTCGAGGATGAGAGCTTAGCATGGGGACAGTCAGCCTAAGCAGCCCTGCATGGGAGGTGATGCCCGGGAGACGTGACCTCTGCCAGATACTTGATTTGCGGTGACAGGGGTGAGGAGGGGAGAGCCCTGTGCTCGGGTCCCCAGCACGCTGCCTCTTCCTCACGCGGGTAAGAGCCACACAGCACGTGACTAAGCAGGCACCCTTTCTGTTTGCATCGAGGAGCAAACCCATTCGCATGGAGTGTGCTGTGACATGTCTTCTGACTCCACTGTACCAGACACGGTTTTCGGGACCAGGTGACACCCGGTGGCGGGGGCCACAAACCAGAGCGTGAGGGCCAACTCCAGCCTGTTGGTACATCCCACGTTGATGGAACCCTGTGGCTCCTTCCACGTTAAAGTGACAGTGTAGAGCGGGAGTGACAGAGACCCCATGGCCCACCAGCCCTGAAATATTTACCGTCTGGCCCTTTGAAGAAGAGATGACACGTTTGAGGATCTAGACTGAGGACATTTGGAGAAGGTGGCCTTGCCTCTCGCAGTGTTGACTTTAGGAAGTGCGTACGCTTCCTATTTCCCTGTTAGAGGGAGAAGCTTTATCTTCACCCAGAGAGGGTCTTGTCCTCTGTACTAATTTCTCTGATCAGAATGATTCCATTTGCTTTCACTTACTTAGCCCGAGTGTGAAGCACCACATTGCTTTACACGCTAGACTAGGGATACGGGCCGTTCTCTTAAGTTCGATTTATTACCCGACTGATTAGAAAAGCACCGTCAAGGACAGCCGAGTTCCATCGGAGGCGGCACGGCTGAGCCGCGGGCCAGCGGAGGAGGGACTGACAGTGCAGGCAGATGAGAGAGGGGATCCGTGTAGCGGAAGACGCGCGTTGTCCTCAGGAGAGGAGCCGTGCCCGGAAGGCCCAGCTGGGAAAGGAGTTTGCGCAGGCGTGATGAGCGTCTCCGTGTTCTTGCCGCTGGCGCTGGCCTCCGGCCCCGGGAAGAGGTGTGAAAGGGCCAGGGAGAGGGACACGAGGAGGAAACGTCCAGTGCTGACGCCCGATTCCTTGAGCCCTACCCTCAGGACGGGACATCCCGGGGACACCTACACCCGGCCTCGCACAGACGGGAAGAAGGGCTGTGACGGAAGTTCCAGCAAAGCTCAAACCACAGACACGTGGGATGTGTGTACAGCGAGGTGACCAGTGGGTTCCGGGTGGCTCGGTTGGTTAAGCATCCGACTCTTGGTTTTGGCTCCTGTCATGATCTCGAGGTTCGTGAGTTCAAGCCCTACATCGGGCTCTGCACTGCCAGTGTGGGCCCTGCTTGGGATTCATTCTCTCTCTCTCTCTCTCCCTCTCTCTGTCTCTCTCTCTCTCTCCCTGCCCCACTTGCGTGCATGAAGTAAGGTGCTGAGAAGGACCCTGTGCTTTGCCGTGGTTGACGGTCCCCCACCCCTTTCCCCCCCAGGTGCCCAGAAGGAGGCCTTCCGGGGCTCTGAGAGGCCAAGCGGCCCCTTGATGGTGGAATCCTGCTCTCAGACAGGCCCGGCCTCCCCACGTCCTGGAGGAGGTGACCGCTCCTGACTGAGGGAATGTTCCCCAGTGAGCCATTCCACTCAGGAAGGAGGGAGCTGTTTGACGCCTCGGGAGTTTTGGTTTTGCTGGCCATCCTGGGGGGCGGGGGGGACATGACCGTCACGGCCCAGGGCCGCTCGTGGATTCCGCCCAGTTTTCTCTGGGCTCGTGCTGGGGCGCTGCAGCCCTGAGGTGCTGCCCATCCATCTGCTCGGGCCATCATCACCTGAGATGCCTCTCGGGTCTCACGTGTCGAAGCGCACACACGGGGCGCGAGGGGCTGTGCGCTGTGTGTGCCTCATGTGACCGGAGCGTGAGCAGCAGAAAGCCGTAGGGAGGCACAAGAATGTGGACTCTCATTCACCACACTGGGAACTAACAGTCCTTTGGTAGCTTCGTGCTCCAAGTTCACGGTCGCCTTTGGGGAGTATATTTAAGGACACTCTCTTCTCACAAGGAATCTCCCAGAGCGTTGGGTCGATAAAGCCAAGAAAGCTGAGAGAGATCATTTCTATTCGTTTCCTGTATACTCAGGGTAAAGTGTATTCAAAGTGTCCCCATCACGCCATTTCCCCATTCTTACTCCTCTTTCCTTTTCTCGTATAAATAGATCCTTTCCCGGACAGATCAACCCATCCCATCCATCTTTCCTGATCCTTTTAGAATTAACACAAAGATTGCCAAGGAATGCAAAAATGCAAATCCAGACTGTTTAGACATTCCTGAAGTCTACCATGCTGCCAGAAAGAAATGGGGTGGGGGCAGGGATCAAGGAGGGAGGGGTCTGGCCTTTTTGTTACGTCACATATATAGAAAGATACATTTTATGAAAGATCACCATGCCACAGAAAAGCACTTACAGTTTAATGAGAATAAGTACGTTTGAGAGGCGCCTGGGTGGCTCAGTCGGTTAAGTGTGACTTCGATTCAGGTCATGATCTCAGGGTTCATGAGTTCAAGCCCTGCATGCATCGGGCTCTGTGCTGACAGCTCAGAGCCTGGAGCCTGCTTCAGAGTCTGTGTCTCCCTCTCCGACTGACCCTCCCTCGCTCATATTCTGTCTCTCTCAAAAATAAATGTTAAAATAACATTAAAAAACTGCATTTGATACCACTGCTTTGGGCTTCAGGGTGTATTGGTTTAAAAATGAAGCTTTACATTGGGGCACCTGGGGGGCTCGGTCGGCTGAGTGTCCCCACTCTTGATTTCAGATCAGGTCATGATCTCACAGGTGGTGAGATCAAGCCCCACACTGGGTTCTGCACTGACAGCACGGAGTCTGCTTGGGATTCCCTCTCTGCCTCTCCCCCAAGTTAGCGCGCTCTCTCTCTCTCTCTCTCTCTCTCTCAAAATAAACATTAAAAAAAGAGCCAGTTTTACATTTAAAATTAAGACGTGAAAGGGGCACCTGGGTGGTTTGGTGGATTAAGCATCTGACTTTATTTAGCTTAGGTCATAATCTCGTGGTTTGTGGGTTTGTGCCCTCTTTTGACCCCTTTTGAGGTCAGAGATTTTTTTTTCAAGTTACCAAAAATAAAATTTCATGGTTTATGGTTACTTTAAAAAAATTTTTTTTAACATTTATTCATTTTGGAGAGACAGAGACAGAGCATGAGCGGGAGAGGAGCACAAAGAGAGGGAGACACAGAATCTGAAGCAGGTTCCAGGCTCTGAGACGTGAGCACAGAGCCTGACACGGGGCTCGAACTCATGACCCAAGAGATCATGACCTGAGGTGAAGCTGGACGCTCAACCCACTGAGCCACCCAGGTGCCCCTACTGTTACCTTTAAAAGGGACTTTTATCTCTCATTCTCACTCGAGCCTCTCTGCCCCCATGGGTGGCAAGCAGGCTACGTAAGGGGGTTACGGCCACCTCAGACAGTGAAACTCGGCGCAGATGTACCGGGACATGAGGTGCCCTTCTCGTTGACGTTAGAGGCAGGCGGGGAGGCAGGCTCTGGACCCCAGTCCGTTTTCTCTTCTCTGGGCTCTTCCTCACGCTGTAGGCAGACTGTTAATAGCTTGCCAGGGGCACCTGGGTGGCTCAGTCGGTTGAGCGTCCGGCTTCGGCTCAGGTCATGATCTCACAGTTTGCGGGTTCAAGCCCCACGTCGGGCTCTGTGCTGACAGCTCGGAGCCTGGAGCTACTTCAGATTCTGTGTCTCCCTCTCTCTCTGACACCCCCCCCCCCCGCTCACAGTCTCTCTCTGTCTCTCAAAAATAAATAACACACTTTTTAAAATTTTTAAAATAGCTTGAGGGCAATGATGAAAAATGAAAAGAAAATTGAAAGTCATGGACTGAAATTCCTGGAAGGAGCTGGCTGCACGAAGCAGAAATCAATAGAAAGGGTATCAGTTCTACGGTGTAAAAGCCGATTTGCTGTTCCCTTTCCCCAGAGGAACGTCTTCAGTTCAGGCTCAGAGTTCTCCCCTCCCCTTGGGCACAACTCCTGGAACAGATTAATATTAATCGAATCACCCAAAATCTGTGGGGCTCCTTCATCCAAAATCTGTGTGCCAGGAGCTGTACTAAGTCTAGAAATTCAGGTAAATAAGATAAATAAGACCTAATCTGTGTTGTGAAGGGTTCTCGGTCTGGTTGGAAAGGTGGTGGGTCATGTCAGTGGGTGATGCCGCTGTCCTGGGGTGGCCAGCAGGGGGCGCTGCTAGATCTGCTTAGAGGAGGCCACACAGGCATGAAAGGAATGAAAGGATGAGGCCCCCAGGGAAGTCTGGCTCCTCCCAGGGCCCCCGCCTGTTGGGGGACAGACCCACGCTGGTCCCTGGAAGGCATGGTAGCGTTTCCAAAGCCACCCCTGGGAGAGGGCACCTCCAGGGCTCTCCTCGTGTGTGGGACCTACCGAGGGGCAGGAACGAGGGATGTGGACAAAGATGGGAGAGCCCCAGAAACCCCAGCAGAGAAAGAGCTTCGAGAAGCCGCTGTAGTCAGAGGTGCCACCTGATAAGAGAAAGGCCCAGTCAAATGAGGGCTCCCTAAAGGCCACTGGATTTGTGCGTTCCGTCCTCGGTGACCCGGACAAGAGCTCATTCCTGATTCGGGAGAGCAGGGTTTCTGAGCCTTGTCACTGCTGTTGCTCAGCCCAGCTGGACGTGTGCTGGAGGGACAGGCGTGTGGAGGGTAGGATGCCCAGCTGGATGCCAGTACGGGCCTCCCCGGCCATGCCAACCGTGGGTGTCTACAGAGGTTGCCGGAGGTACCCTGGGAGCAAAACCATCCAGGTGGAGATCGAGGGCGATAGGCTGGAGATGGAGACTCACTGGGGAGGCGCAGGTGCCAGGAGGGTAGTTAGTGTTGTTTCTGGTGGAAGACCCATGTGCTGCCCTAGGGAAAGGGCCAGAAGAGAGGGAAAGGATAAAGATGAGAGACAGTTGTGGGGCAGCATTCATTTATTGATTTCCCAAGTGTCGAGTGTGTCCTGTTAACCAGACTCGGTGTCGGCCCGCACAGGCCGTGGTCAGCTGAGGAAGGGCTCCTTGTCCAAAAATTACTGAAAATCCCAGGGTCACCGGAGTGGCTCAGCCGGTTACGACTCCTGGTTTCAGCTCAGGTCATGACCTCATGGTTTGTGAGATCGAGGGCCACATCGGGCTCTGCGCTGACAATGCGGAGCCTGCTTCTGATTCTGGGTCTCCCTCTCTCTCTCTGACCCTCCCCTGCTCGTGCTGTCTCTCTCTGTCTCTCAAAAATAAATAAAAAGCATTTAAAATTTTTTAAAAATAAGATAAAGCATCTTGACCCTACATTCTCTAGTGTTTCCTTATTGTGAGGCCGATCCCACCTGCCATGGGCTTCAGGTCCATTTGTTTTCAGTCTTTTCCCGCAAAAAGAAAAGCCTTCATTTATTTGGTTGTTTCTTCTGGTCACCAGCAAAGAGTCGTTCAAACTGATAACACACAGAATCCACTCTTAAATAGAAGGCTTAGATGGGAGGCTCGCGTGTGGGAATGGATGGCGTGTGCCATTTAAATAGGAACTCGTGACTTTTCAGTTTGCAGCTAATGCAGATCGATACACTGTGGCCCATGGTGAAGAAGAAATCATTCCAGGCGTACAGATAATTCTGCAGCCCAGAGCCGTCTTATAAATCAGGGCCACGTGTATAACAGCAGAGCTATTTAAAGGGATCCCTTGAGTGCCTATTTTAAACTTCTACTTTTGGCTAATTCATTTTATATACAAGTTTTCCCTCCCAAGAATGTTTCTCTTATCATCTAGCATATAAATGGGCGTGTCTGAACACCTAGTCAGGAACAACGTTGTAAATGTAATGTGAGTTTAAGTCGAGTATAGTTAAATTCAGCATCAAATCAGGGGTAAGAGATACCGCACATTCAGAAAGCACCTTTGTCTTTTTCTTTTATTTGTTTTAAGAGACAGCAAATGTGTGAGTGGAGCAGGGGCAGAGAGAGAGGGAGAAAGAATCCCAAGCAGGCTCTGCGCAGTCAGGGTGGAGCCTGATGCGGGGCTCAATCTCATGAAACATGAGTGGAAACCAAGAATCAGATAGATGCTTAACTGCGCCACTCAGATGCCCCCCCCCCCGACCTCTGTCTTTATTCTTGGAGTCATCAGCTCCTTGGGATTCCTCATAAAACTGACCGCTTCCTTCATAAGTAATTGTGCTCTGCTGTCTGGCTTTCTAATAACCATTATTTCTGCACAAGGTAGATCTCGAAAGGAGCCCAGCAGATCACTGCTTTACTTGGACCACGTCAGGCTGCCCTGGGTCCTTTCGTAAGATACTGGTCATGAGAATTCTGAAGCAAGAGCTTTACGGTCCCTTTGGTTTATGAATTTGCCTCTGTCCAAAGCCAGATCTGTCAAGGAGAGAGAACACTTCATGCTGATATAAGCCATCTTCGTTGTTGGTCAACTTAACTTGTGTTGCAGTTGGGAACTTGTCATTCGTTCTGATACCAAACATGCACTCCTGCATACAGCGCACGCCGTCCTGCTCCGTCACAGTAAAGAGCCCTCCCTCCTCCGTTAGAGCAGTAAGGCCTTCTCTGTCCCTGGACCCCAACCCCTCCTGCCTCCTCGGGGCTCCTGCACCAGCAGCTGAACCTAAGACAGACGGACAGACAGACAGATCTTCCCCCCATACACCTGCTTCTCCCCACCCTGTCTGTCCGTCTATGCTCGTCTCCATGGAGTGTTGACTTGGCTTCCTGAGAGTGAGCGCCTCAGCCGCCACAGCCTGGCTGGGGGCCCATCCTCCCCCACCGGGTGTCCAGAAGCCTCCTAGCGCCTCTCATACCCCCCACCCCCACCCCAGGCCATTCTCCACATGACAACCAAGGAGATCTGTTGTCAGTCTGAAATGTTCACTCACCCTGTCCCTCGCCAGCTTTATCTCAAAAGGTAAGCTCTTTGTGGCTCCATGTTGCTTTTTGAAAAAAGATCAGAACCCGGGGCACCTGGGTGGCTCAGTCAGTTGAGCGTCCGACTTTGGCTCAGGTCATAATTTCACAGTTTGTGGGTTCGAGCTCCGCATCAGGCTCTATGCTGACAGCTCAGAGCCTGGAACCTGCTTCGGATTCTGTGTCTCCCTCTCTCTCTGCCCCTCCCCTGTTCATGCTCTCTTTCTCTCTTTATCAATAATAAAAATGGCTCACTTTATCTTTAAAAAAAAAAAAAAAAAAGGATCAGAACCCTGAACACAGCTTCCCTGGGCCACATGGCCTCACCCCTGCCTGTTTCCCACATTCCTTCTTCCCCTTGCTCTCCACTCTGGCAAGTGGCTTCCTCCGTTCTTCAGATCAGGACATCATGTCACTTCCCCTGGGATCTGCCCCCCACCCTCTCCCGACCTCATCTGGTCAGTGTCCCGGTGCCTCTTAGTAGGAGCTCTTACCACATTACATCTCATGCTTCTTTCCGTGACTATGTGATTAATGACAGCTCCCCCTACAGGCAAGGCCTTGATCTGTCTTTACTCATCCAGCGCCTTAGAACCCGACACAGAGCTGGTCCTCAGTAAATAATGAGTAAATGGATTTACATTTGGATGTGGCTGAGTACATAGCATCTGCTTCTAAGAACCATTCCTGCACACAATAGGCATTAAATCAGCCTTAGCCTATTAAACTGCTATTTATTATTTGCAGGGAAAAGAACATAGGCCAAGTGGAGTCCAACCCCTTGTCCACAGGAAGTCCGTTCAGAGCCGAGCCAGAGCTAGAACCCAGATCCTCTGCCTCCTGAGCTGTTTAGTGCTTTATCCTCACAAAGCCACAGGATTGTTTTCCTCCCTAATCTCATTCTTTTTATAGTTTATTTACTTCGAGAGAGTGAGAGCATGTGCAGAGGAGGGGCGGCGAGCAAGGGAAAGAGAATCCCAAGCAGGCTCTATGCGCTGTCAGCCTGGAACTCAGCGCGGGGCTGGATCCCACAAACCGTGAGATCATGACTTGAGCCACAGTCAAGAGTTGAATGCTCGACGGACGGAGCCACCCAGGCGTCCACCCCCTCAATCTCATTTTCAAAGCCAAGACCACTAATTATAGCACATGTCCTTCGGGAGAGCTGAGCTGCACTTTATAGCTATGATTAGCCTCAATGTTCTCAGACCCTTTCAAGGAAATGAAACATAAGTACGCGGCCTCATTTGAGAGCCTGTGTCTCTGACGTTAAGGCCGCCTGGGTAACAGAATTGGCCCTGGTTGCGGTTCACTCATTGTTTTGTCCCCTCCAAACACGACCCAGAAGAAACACAAAACACGAAAAAGCCGCCACAGAACCAGGCAACGGATCTGGCAACAGAAATCGAGGGGCTTCTCAGCACAAGCCAGTGACGGAGTTCCTGCCGTTGCTTCCGGGCAGGACATTCTAACACAGTTGGCCCGATTTCTGGGATGCAGCCTCCACCTGGAATCTGGAGCTTGTTCAAAACCTGCTGACCCAGAAGCCCGAGCTTCATTCGGAGCTTGGGTTCTACCCAATGGCCCCGTAAAGGTGGCCTCACCCCCCCGCAGGTGAAGCAAGGATTCTGGGGGAGGAGAAATGGAAAGGTGAGGCAGGGCCTCTGAGAAGCTCATTCCGAGTGGGGTCTGCATTCCAGACCGATGACATAGTTCCCTCCGGAGTCTGAGAATGCTGTTCTAGGAAAGACCTGTAGACTGTGGAGGCCAGTGTTGGAGTCTCCAATATTGCAGATTTCCACATAGACAGCTGGTCCTTCTCAGTGGGAATAAATAGTGCATTCATGGGACATTTCGGACAGAAAATGACTAATGAACATGAAATTGTTCTTATAAACTTAACAGTGCCTTGGCCTATCATTTCTAGCAGTTTCCAGGGTGCTGTGGATTTTACAGACAGCTAGCTGGCCAGAGATCCATTCTCTAGCATTGGAGCTGATTCCCTGCCAATGGCGCATATGGTCATGACATTGGGGTTTCGCAGAATCCACTGCTTGCCCAGGGCAATGAAGAGAATTGCAAGTGACATCAAGCACTGAATTTGAGCTATTTGCACTTGCTAACTCCACGGACTGTAGATTTTCACATTGGGTCTCTCTTGAGATCCTGTGGTGTAAACCCCTTGCCAACTAGAGATCCTGGTTGCTGATATTTGGAGAGGAAGGACAGCCTCTCGTACCAGGAGAGCACCCCTTTCCACCCCATAGGTCCCAGTGCAGGAGTCCACGGAGCCTCAGCCTTATACAATTTTCTCATCTCACACACACCTCATCCCATGGGCGAAGCAGGAGGCTGCACGGTGCTGGGTGGTTAAATAACCTCCAAGAGCTTCAAAAAAAAAAAAAAATACAAACGTCTCTGTGAACAGGGAGCCCACTGTGTGTGCGACCCATTCCTGGAACTTTCTACGCCCATACCAGCTTATAGTTCTCCCCTGTGGCGCCCTTCCCACTTTCTGGTGCCTCCTGTCACCTTGTGGGGCCACCAGGGCCTGTCCCTGCCCTCCACTGTTGCATCATGGCAGGGTTCATGCCCTGGCTGGGATGTTCCCCTTGGTTAGGGCTCAATTACGTGCTGGCGACTGGAGAGCCCTCTCTGTTCTCGCTAGTTTGTCATCTAAGGCGGCTCTGGTGGTGAAGGGTGGGGACAAGAAGAAGAGCCTCTATTGTTCTTTGCAGACAAGACATGCTCTCTTGTGTCTCCCTGAAGCCATGACCCTCTTTATGGTCTAACTGGATCTGCACAAACATGGCAAGGAGCAAGCTCTAGCCTGGGGGGGTTGGGGAAGAACGGCAGAGGCCACGGTCTGAAGTTAGGAGGCCACATGAAGAAAGGGGACCTCTGTGAAGAGAAGAGCCCACGGGCCCTGGAGGCCCCAGAGGAGGAGGGCGGGGGAGGGGCCAACGACGGGAGGAAGGAGGAGGGTCAGCTTGGCGTGACGTGACGCACGGGGCCTTTCCTGGGGTTGAAATTGAGGAACTGAGGAGGAGGTCGTAGTAAGAGCCGGTCCTCCAGAGCACAGGATGGAACGGGACCTCCGGCCGCTCGCTCTGTCTCATGCGTCTACAAGGACTGGAGAGATTAATGACCCAAGGAGGTTATGATATGGTCCAAAAACTTTTCCTGGATTTTTTCCGTAGGCGGCTGAGCCAGAGGCCGACTGCGGAGGAACTGGAGCAGAGGAATATTCTGAAACGTAAGTGACTCAGCCCGTAGCGGTCGCTGTTTGTCTCGTGGTGCCTTTATTTGTGAATTTGTAGGCCGCAAGCTTTGTGCCTCGTGGCCGTGTGGGAATGACTGAGAACCGATGTGCCGGTAGATGCTGGATCCTTGTGTGTGAGAACAGCCAAGGCAGCCTCCCCACGGAGGAGGCAGATTCAAGGCCACTTGGCTCACCGCAAGCTCATGGGCTGCAGGGGCCGCCTCCCCTCTCGTGGGCTGGAAGGTCAGGGAGGCTGACTCACTAAATGATCCCAAGCAGGGGGAGGGTCACCTTCCAACCCAAATGGGCTTAGAACGCACACATTTCTGTGCCGACGGCTAAAAGGAGGCGAGGCAGACAGCCGCTGGAAGACGGAGGCTCAAAACCATGACCTCTGTTGCAGCTGGCTCCCCCCACCCCCAGCCCTTTGAACATGAAATGTCAAGTCTAGGAAAGCATTTCCAAGGGAGAGTGCTTGGGGTCATCTCTCAGGACTCCTGCAGCTGGCCCACGGCCCGCCTGCCGAATGCTGTCATTCAAGAGAAACTCACCGTCACGCTGGCTGTGGCCAGAGAACGTGAATGAGCCCTTTGTTTGGTTCAGGGCACAGGGATGCTTGAATGGAGAGAGGGAACCCACTTGGCGCCCCACCAGTGTAAGAGGAAAAGAAACCAGCATCTCAGGGACGCCAGCATTCCTGCATTTGGTGGCAGATATTCAATAATTTAAAAAAAAAAAACCCTCTTCCCACCTCTGCCCTACCTTTATTACTACTGTCACCAACAGCTTTCTAAGTTGGTCAACAAATACTATTTTTAGTTTCATTCATGACCCTCTCCCCCCACGCACACATCCGCTTCTAATTGTCAGAAAGGAGAAACCTGCGTGAGTGCAGTGTCCTAGGAATATCATGCCATGGTCACAGGAAGCCTGTTTGAGCAGCTGGACATCTCCACTTAGGCCACACTAAAATGTTCTTGGTCTTTTCTACCCTCCCCCAGCCCTTCCACTGTGGTCTTGGGGCTCAGTCAGTTTTGAAGGGTTTGCTGTGGGTGAGCTGTTGAATTAATTGCCCCTGGGGAGGGCGTGGGGCAGGTGTCTCTGCCAGCTGTGGATATCCTGTCCCCACCCCCTCCAGGCCGTGCCACCTCCCCGGCTCTCAGCAGGCACTCTTTTCAGGCTTGTCCTTCCTCCTTGCTGCCTGTGCCTCACATACCCCCTAGGTCTCTAGGAATTTGCGTATATGTAGTTTTCTACCCAAAAGGGCCCTTCGTGGTTTTGAAGCTTAATATGCCATAAAATGAATGAGAACTTTCAGGGATGATTTCCATGGTTGGGGAGGCGTTTGGCCCCATGTGAACTCTCCCTTTCTGCCCCAATCTGACACTTGATCCATTATAACCTTTCCATTGTTGGTGACCAAGAAAAGCAGGTGTCCTTTAATTCCTAAAGTGGGAAGACGGGTCATCCTGTGTCCTTCCCTTCTGTTGCTTCACCGCCGCCCCTCCCCCTCCCCACCCAACCCGGATCTGTGTTTCCTGGAGGAAATCAACCTCGGGGCAGATTACGTGCTGTTCAGTGGCCTCCAGCCTGCCCCCAAATGAGGAAGCCACGACCCTGGGGGGGGGCGGGGGGTCATTCAGGACTCAGAAAACAATGCTTCTCTCAGCAAGGGAAGGGGGCTTGGAAAGGGGGGGTCCCCCAGCTCCCCTCTGGCTTCTGGAAAGCACCAGCCCCTGCTTGCTTGCCCCCATCCCTGGGACACCACGGGCAGGTCCTCATGTTGGGTTTTTGTTGCCCTCTAGAAAGCTCCTCAGAGCTTAGAGACCATTACCTCCGTCTAGGAAGCCTCAGGGGCGGAGGTGCAGGCACTGAGGCAGAAAACATCCTTTGCTTGGTTCCCTTCTGTCCCAGCCCCTCCCCCACCCTGCCCTCCATGAGCACTGCCTGGCCAAATTCAAACAGGTCGATCATTTAGGTTTTCAAAACTTTTTGGAAATGAACTTCTTTTTCCTGTTAACTCTTTATTTTTTCCCCTTGATTCTGGAACTTGATTTTCCTAAACATGTTTTTCTTTCTTTTCAAGTCTCTTCTGATTGTTAATCAAGAGACATTTTAGTGGTGTAAGAAAACACCCTCAGACAAATTCTTCTCAACCTTCTTTTCTGGGCTTTAAGTCATCTGAGGAACCAGATCGCTGAGGGTGCTGATGAGACACGGGTCGAGGCTCCGGGGCTGCCTTCCAGCCCCACTCTGGCCGCCCCTCTGGTTCACCCCCGCCCCCACCACCCCTGCCTTATCTGGCAGCCAATGAGACACCGTGCACATTTGAGCACATAATGAGCACCTTCTGATGGTGACAGCGGGTGATGACATCATGGTCTTTTCTAGCCTCTCTCCCCAGTGGCCTAATGGGGTTGTCTTGGTCCCCTCACCCTGAGAATTCATGGCCCTCAGTTTGTAAATGGCTTTCAACTAAAGGTATAGACTCCATAGGGGGTAGCTTGTGGCCCTGCCCACAGGGGGGGTCCTAGGAGAGGAAGGCTCCTTGCTCAGTTGCAGAATGCCAACCTTCGGGACGTGCGGGGGGCTTGTAGGATAAGGAAGGGGCCCAGATTGGAGTCTGAGGCCAGCACCCAGTAATGTGGAGGAGGGGCTGGCCCCAAGCAAAGCATGACAGGGGCAAGAGGCAGCTTATTCTAGCAAAAAAAGAAAAAAAAAAGCTGGAATCTTTGTCTAACTGGCTGAGTAGCATGGGACTGGCCACTTAACTCCCCTGGGCTTTCACACCCTCATTTCCAAACTAAGAGTGGTGGACTTGGTGGTCTCCTGGGCCCCTTGTGGTCCTCCTTTGCTGTGAACCTGTACATTTTCACCAGGTGCCCTTGAGCCGCCTCCTGGGTACTCGCCCTCCAGACCAGACCTCCCCTTTCGTCCTCCGGCCACCTGCAAATGCAGCTTGTCCGGGGTCTCCCTTCTTCTTGCTTTCTGCCTTCCAATTCGTCTCAGATAGATTAGTTCATACTAAGATGTTAATGGCTGACTGGTTTATGGGTTTTTATCCAAGAGAAACTTGCGTATTTTTAAATTTTTTAAAAATGTTTATTTTTGAGAGAGAGCAAGTGCACGCAGGGAAGGAGCAGAGAGGGAGACACAGAATCCGAAGCAGGCTTCCGGCTCTGAGCTGTCAGCACAGAACCTGATGCGGGGCTCGAACCCACGAACCGCGAGATCATGACCTGAGCCAAAGTCAGACACTGAACCGACTGAGCCACCCAGGCGCCCCTAGAAACTTGCCTTTTTAAAGGGAACTCTGGGAGGGAGATGGGATATCTTTAAATGCACAGGGAAGGGCCGTCAGGTGGGGGGCCAGGGCCCTGTGGGACACGCTGCAGTGCAGACTGATGGTGGCCGTGGCCCCACAGGATGTGCACATCTCTGTGCCCCATACCAGATCCTGAAATCCCCCCCACTCCAGGCAGTCACAGTAGGCAAGTTGTGTCCCCTGGGGGTGTCGCTCAAGGGCCTGAGCTCTGCTCCGAACGGCCATTGTCCCTCCCAGCCGAAAGCATGATGTGCCTCCGGTGGTCGGTAGTTAGTTGATGCTGCCAGGGCCGGCAAGGGGGCCGGGGGACCCCGCGTCCATGCACAGGGGCTTCCCTTTTTTTCATGACCTGGCCAGTCGTGAGCCAACTGAATTCCAAGTGTGCGCTGAGTTCAGTCACTGAAACGTAACGTAGCCACAGCGATTTGATGCCAAGACCAAGTTGAATGCGGTGCTTTCACTGGTGCTGTTCTGAATTCAGTGGGTGAGAGTCAGAGACCTTTGGACACGGTTTGGTTTCTGTGACCTTCAAGCTAGACAACATTAAGCTTATCCCCATGCCTCCGTTCCAAGGCCCGGAAGGAAAATGAGGCACCCAAGGTCGCTTGCTTTGCTTAAAATAAGCCCACACTCTGCTCCTTTCCCCAGACCCTCTTGCCTACGGCTCCTTAAACACCTGATGAGTAAGTCACCCACATATTAAGCCAAGAACGTTTAGGCTCCGAAGTCTTCTCTCCTAAGACACTCCTTAAAAGTCTAAATGCAGGCGATTGTGTCCCACACTCTGGCCTCAAACCTGCTCTGTGGACTCCTTGGAAGATTCAAAGAATTCATGGAAGCAGGGCTTGCGAAAGGTGAGCGTTTTGAAATTCCTCCTGGTCCGGCCAGTGCTGCGTCCGGCGTCATTCCTGCAGAGCGTGGCCAGCACCCCGCGGGCTGGTCTTCCGCCCTGTCCCCACAGAGCACCAGACACGAGGCCACCTCACAATGAGCCCCCATCAGTCTCTGTGAAGCCCAAGGCAGAGCTGAGCGGGCCCAAGTCCTGTGCAAAGAAGGGAGCCTCGCCTCCCCCCAGATGCCCTCATCCCTGCCGACTGCACCCTCGCTCTGTTAGGACCTGCCTCCCTGCCTTGTAGCCACACTTCTCAGCCCGACATTTCTGCCCAGAGACTTGAAAACCCATGAGGCACAGAGAAAGCGAAGTCAGGTTGGCCAGCTCACCGTCAGTTTGAGACAAGGCAGTCTGGAAAGCGTCCCATGGGCAGGAAGGTGGCCTGGGGTTAGGGGGACAGGAGCTTGCTCTCCCCTCGTTCAGATCGTAAAGGACTCGGCCTGGAGCCTGCAGAGGCTCAGAGCATACACTGATGTGTGACACCATTTCCCCGAATCAAAAGCATGTTCGATGTTTCTTGCAGCCCGGAATGAACAGGAGGAACAAGAGGAGAAAAGAGAAATCAAGAGGAGGTTAACTCGAAAGGTGAGTGCGTTCTCCGGGCGGGAGCCGGGACAGGAGAGCGTGGGCTGCCCTGCACTCTGTGCCGTCGGGTTGTCCTCGGTGGCTGCCTGGCCCGATGGACATTCCGTCAGTGTTCCCCCACCCCCCGTCCCCCGCACCTCGGATGTGAGACCGACTGCTCTCTACACTCTATAGGACCCCTCCCGGGGATAGTGGTCAGCTCAGTTTCATGACCTCCCGTGCTTCGGGCTGGTGACATTCTGCTGTTTGATTTTGTGACACCCACACCTCCCTTTCCTAGGCTGTCAGGTGCATTATGTTTTCCATTACAATGAATACTGTTTTTCAGAAATTCACTATAACCCCACCGAGCACTGGAAAAGTCGTGATCAAAACCAGTAGTTCGGATATAATGCAGTTATTTGTTGTGACCCCGAGAGGGCAAGTTTTCCTTGCCTCCTCTGATACTATTCCTTACCTGTTAACAGAGAACTACTTGGTTTTATTCTGCCAGATCCAGTGTGAATTACTGAATTAGGAAAATGCCCGAAGTGCTGATAGATTTACTGCAGGTGTTTGAAAAGCACTTAAAGTCATAAAGCTGGAATTCTTCTGTATTTTAACCCCCCAAGTAGATGGCGTGGCAGTATGAGATAGACCCACTGGATGGAATTCTATAGGGGTGGCCTGTCTAGTAACAGGTTCTCATTTGAGGCTGTTCTTGGGTGGAGTTGACAATTGATAACACACAGGAAACAGTACTAGATTGTTTTTAATCAGCCTCCTGCCTTCTTGAGAGAAAGATACTCAAATCTTAGAGACATTTAAGAGACCCATTAAAAATAATTTTTAAAGGTCTATTTATGGGCTTTTCTCTCTGGAAATATTACGTAAAGGAAGAAACTCAGGGGTCCTAAAACCTTCCTTCTCGCAGGAAAGCTGCCTTATAATTTTGGCATCTGCGTCCCCTGGGGCTGGCTTGGGGAATGAAAAATAATGAGTTCAAGGGGAGGGAGAACGGTTTGGAAGGGAGAGACTGGAAGGCGCTTTCACGTCTGGTTTTGCCGGCAGAGACGTGAGCCTGCCCCAAGGTAAAGGGAAGCCCCTCTTGCCTCCAGACCCTGGGCAGATTCTTCTTCTCTGGGGCCCTGACTGCAGCAAGACCAGATGCCAGTGGTGATGGGTGTTGTTGAGTTACCTGCAGCCCGAGGATTTCCTCAGTACGGTTCTTTGTCATTTTAACGTGAGAAAAAGAAAGCCAGGAGCCGACACCGATAGCAATAGACTGGTCATTTTCTTCAGCCAAATTGAGACTAACCTAAAAATTATATGCTCTTAATAAATGCCAGCCTCCCCCTTTGGAAAAAATGCGGGCATGCTAAACGGATAGATGGATGGGAGGGAAGGGAGAATGCACCTGAGTCAAGTTGTATTAATAGTGGATTGGGAGCCTCAAGTAACTTACTTTTCAGTATTTTGTTGCAAGTGATATTTCTGCCATAGATTGAAACATAATGCTTCCAACCCCTGCTCCGGGCCCCTTCTTCTAGCCCCCATCCCGAGAAAACTAACTTCGGCCACAGGGATTATTTCCTCACCATCTGAAGAGGGGAGGGACCCCAGGTTCATGTACCCCAAAGGCATATCTGAACACCAAGCAGCCAGGGGCAGGAGCCCATGCTCACAGTGGGGAGTCCCAAGGGGGCGTTGGTTAGGCGGCCCGCACATCACCTGAGATCTACCTCAGGTGGGGGAAACTGGTCCCCTCCTCCCTCCCTCCCAGCTCTTGGGAGCAGCGCCTTATTGGTGCGGAGAGATCGTGTCTTAAGGTCTCCGGTGGGATTCGGGCATGAAAAATAGTCCCTGACCTTTAGATCTAACATTTAGTTTTCTGTTCACTCCGGACTCAGCCACCAAGTCTATTCGTAAAATATCCAGAGCATGATTTCCAGAAATATAAACTAAATATAAACTGGTTAGCCTTTCTCTTGTCACGGTGCACTTACAGATTAGCACAGTCCACACCGCATGGTAAATATTGCTAGTCTTCAGAAACACTGGGGTGTTGAGTAGGGATCCTTTTACAGCTGGGGGAAATACAGAAACCATGAACATTTGCATGTATTTTATTTAGTTAGTTATTTATTTTTGGTTTATTTAGTTTTGAGACAGAGAGAGACAGAGTACGAGAGGGGGAGGATGAGAGAGAGGGAGACACAGAATCGGAAGCAGGCTCCAGGCTCTGAGCTGCCAGCACAGAACCCGATGCGGGGCTCGAACCTACAGGCCATGAGATCATGACCTGAGCCGACTGAGCCACCCAGGCGCCCCTGTTGGCATGTATTTTAATGGTTGTGCACAGGCTCCCTGAGCTCCCCGTGTAGAGCACACGTTCCGGAGTCGGGACGGACCGCCTCTGCGAGGCCCGGGAGAGCCGTGGCTTCCTGTGACAGGCTGGGGCCGGCGCCGGAAGGGCCTGTCCCAGGAAAGCCAGGGCCGCCTCAGCGCAGATGGAGCCACCTTGACAGGGAGCTGCATGTAGTCGGGACAAGTGGGCCACAGCCCCCGAGGCCGCTGACCCCCAGACCGTCCGTCCCACTGTTGGCCGGAGGGAGCCACAGGCCACTTTGGTCCTGTCCGGAGCCTCGCAGCACCCCAGCTCCATTCTGTTGCACCCCAGCCGGGCAGCCATCTAACTCCGTTCCCCGGCCGGCCCGCCGGCAGCAGGTTGGAGCGTCCTAGCACCGCCGAAGGTGTGCGGCAGCCATAGGAGAGAGTCGGAACAGCCAGGGTGGTCTGGAGTCACACGCGTGGGTGTCTTCTAGGCTTGGTGGTAGGACTGTATGTGACTGCATTTTCTGTTCATGGAAGTAAATACGGTGGAGGGCTTGGAGGAAAACCTGCTTTGAATAACGGCGGTTAAACGTGAGTTGACAGCATCCTGAGGAGACCGTGACAGCGTCGCTCCAGGAGAAATAAACCCAGGGACAGGAAGTGGTGACACAAACGTCGGCAGTGTGCTGCCCGAGTACAGAGGGAGGGTGCTCGTGACTGGGACCGCAGGGGCAGTGCAGTAAAGGCGCAATCTCGTGTAGTGGTTGCACCCGTCTCCGCAGACCTGTCCTGACAGCCCCGGCCGTGCCTTCCTGGCCGGACCCCATGTTTGCGGGCGGACCTGTCATGTGACCGTCCGGAGGAGCAGGGTCCCCTCTGGCCTCGGAAATCCTTCCTGTGGACCCCTGATTTTGCATACCGTTTGGACCTACACCGTTTCTGGCATCTAAGACACACGCCTTTAAAACGACTTTCAGACCCATCCTGTGGCATGCGCTCCGTTTGACACATGGATGTGGGCTTGCAAATCCGAAACGAGACCAAAGCCTGGTGTGCGGTTCCCGTCCCGCATTGGGAGGTGCGGTCCGGGTGTGGGAGAGTCCGCACGCGCGGCCAGGCCAGGCTCCTTGCAAGGAGACGCTGCAGCCTACTTGTCTATCCGGAGAAGCCTGAAGGTAGTTCAGGGGTTAATAAAGCTCTCTCTGAGTTCTGGAAAAGTCTCAGGCCCAGGAGACAGATCCCTATGTCCCCACCCGGGGCCCTGCCCCTCACCTGCTGTGTGGCGGGTTGGTTCCCTCTCGGGACCTTGTTTTCTGACCGACCCAGCGATCTGACCGCCCCTGGCTGACTGGGCCCGTCTCTCTCCCTCCCTGCAGCTCAGCCAAAGACCCACAGTGGAAGAACTTAGAGAGAGGAAGATCCTCATCCGTTTCAGTGATTACGTGGAGGTGGCCGATGCTCAGGACTATGACCGCAGGGCCGACAAGCCGTGGACCCGCCTCACCGCTGCCGACAAAGTAAGCACAGGGGTGAGGGGTGGGGTGGGGGCCCCATGCCGAGACCAAAGCCTGGCTTGCAGTGGCTGGGATGGAGTGCTAAGTACCCACTGAGGGTGCTCCTTCCCCAGTGGCTCAGATAACCCGCAGGCAGGTCACTGATTCTCTTCTGCTGGGGAGAAGGCACACGACAGTCATGTGACCTCGTCCTGCATGACGGCAGGAGAGCCCCCGCGGGTGGCTGTGCCCACAGAAACAACACCTGTAGGGGCCCAGAAGGGTCCGCGGGGGTGAGGCTCCGGGCTCCTCACAGACCTTCATGGCGAGGCCGCTGTCTTCAGCACCCAGGAAGATTCACAAAACCAGAGGGAGACCAGCTCACTGTCTGCAGTTATTCCAACCTAACGATAGAAACGGGCCACAAACTGGGAGACAGCAAGATGTGCCTCACTCGGCCAGACCCTCACCCGTTTGGTAAATGAAGAATCTGAGGTTGAGTTTTGTAAGAAACGCAGTGAAGCGAAAGGGACTCCTTACCCATCCGCTGGGCCGTGGATCGGAAGGAACCGAGGCTGGTGCAGTTCTCTGGGACAGAAATAATAAGCCAGCTCCTTCCCGTCTGCCTCTTCTGCATACTCACGGAGCTCTCTCCATTTCAGGCTGCCATTCGAAAGGAGCTCAATGAATTTAAAAGCACTGAAATGGAAGTTCATGAATTGAGTAGACATTTAACAAGGTTAGTATATTGAGGGGTTCTTTCCCCCTTTTTCTTCCATCAAATGGTCATACCTGCTTCCCGACTGACTCGCCCATCTGCTGCTGGCTTACGGGTGTGTGGTGGGGGAGGGGATGAGAGAAGGTCCTCATGAAGTTCGCCGTGGTTACGGAATCTCCCTAGGCGCCGTGGCCTTCTGAAAGCCTAGGTTTTCACTTCAAGATCCGTTAGGTGCCAGGCCACCAAAAACCCCAGCGTGGGTTTTTATGGAAACTTAAGCTAGGGAGAAAACCTGTTGACATATATATTGGATCAGCCCAAGCCAAGCCTGGGCACAACACCAAGTCCACGTGGCGCCTGCAGCGTGCGTTTGCCCCTGGGAGTCCATGTCCCCATGCCTGCATGTGGGGACACTTAAGCACAGAGAGATTTGAGGGGCTGATGTAAGGTCGCACAGCTAGTGACGGGGCCATTGCCTTACACGTTAGGAGTCCTGTGGCGAATGTTTACAAAAACAGGACCTGCCAACTGTGTGGTGCTTGGCCTCGGAGACAGGTTGGGTGCTACACCTTGCTGCTGAGTCCAGGCTGATGAAGCTACTCCCAAACCAAGGGTGAATTCCGTGGGGTTCAAGTACTTGAGGAGTTCTGTTAGGGTCGTGCCTTTGGGCAGAGGTTTAAGTGGAGTTAACCTGGCGCACGTCGGCCACGGGGACTCAGGATGGGAGGCTCGGGATGTGGCATCTGGCATCGTAGCCCTTGGTCCTGACTTCATTGTTTGTTTTCTAGGTTTCACCGACCTTAACAGTCAAATTCCTCTTGAGTGCTATGCTGTCTTTAAAACATAAATTTATAAGAACCATAAGTGCTGGTATTTATTCACTTCCCCATTATGATGTAAATCTTCTGAACTGCCTTTTTTTAAAAAGAAGAAGAGAAATCAAAGGAAACCCGATCAGGATTCTCTTTGAGCAAACGCAATGGTCGGTCCCGCTCGACGGTCTGCCGCCACCCCCGAGGACCCGAAGGCACCAGTGGGCCGGACCGGAGACCTCCCGGCGCTCAGAGCGGCCCTGGTCCTCTCCTGCAGGCCTGGCGGGCACCGTGTTCATTTAGGCGCCAGCAAACCTCTTTCCCTGAAGTGTCGGTCACCTGGGTCCAAAGAAGGCGGTGGGTTCGGCCTGGAATTGACGGTGCGGATGGTCTGCTTGACTTTCTAGACGTGGCCAGACTCACTGGCTGCCAGCACGGCATCTGGCTTGGGGGCCTCTTGGGAGGAGGCTGCTGAGAAGGGAGCACTGTTCTCAGTCACCCCAGTCCTTTCTCTCCCTTCAGCCGTCATCCATACAGTGAACAGAGGGGAAGTTGCTTTTCTGGGGGAGTCTGTGGTTGACTGTCGGTCTCGAGAGTGTGTGGCTGCAGGTGTGGGAGGCCGGTGCGGAGCGCCCAGCCTGTCCCCTTGCGCTGAGCCGAGCGGTCTCCCTGGAGCCCCGGTGTGCCAGGGGGAAGTTGTCATCTGCTCAGTTCAAATCAGTCGACCGGTCAGTGTAAAAGCAGCCAGATGTCATGGGCGGGCTTCTGCACCCAGCCACTGCTGGGGGACGTCCGTGTGTTGGTGCATCCGCGTGTAAGGACCCTGTTGAGGACAGAGAGGCTGGGGTAAGAAACCGCTTGGCTGATATTCCTCACTTTCATTTTCTCCGCGCACCCCAGGCCACTGACTGTACGGGCTGGAAGTCCGAAGCTTCTGAGTGTAGGACCAATGCATGCAAGCCCAAGAGCAGTCCCGAGAGCCTGGCTCGCCAGTCTCTGACAGACTGGGGCTCCAGAACCACCTGATGGCCTTCTAGACTTTTGCGCTGAAGAGTCGCCGTGCGGGGGAGGAGGCCTCAGGGTTTGGCGTATGCCAGCACGGCGCAAACACCAGCGCCCTGCCCGTGCTCTTCCTTCCCGCTCCTGCCCATCTGGAGAGACTCCTTCCTCTCCCTCGTGGTGCTGGCAGGGCAGATCGGGGGTGTCTCTCTAGCTGTCCTGTTCACTTGGGACCGCAGAAAGGCAGTGCCTTTCTGACGGGGGGCGGGGGGGTGTGAGGGGAGGAGGGAGTGGGAGGACAGCCCCCAGACCCTAATGACGGTCTCCACGAGGCCCGCCGAGGCCGCTTCTGGTTTCCCGCCTGACAGACCCCCGCAGGGCCCCCCGTCGTGCTCTCCCAGGTACCGGGATTTCTCTCGCCTAATGGCTCGCTCTCCTCCACATGTGCCCAGGAGTCAGAAGGATCCCAGACTGGCCTTCCCAAAGCGTGTGGAAAGCAAGTTACTTTTGAGATGCACGCCCATCGACAAGGCCATGTAACGTTACCCAGGCGTTAACAGCCCCTCTGGGCGGCGCTAGCCCAGGAGCGGGGCCGGGTCTGGGGGGAGCGCAGGGCCATTCTTCGGGCCGTGCCCACTAGCCGCTGCAAAGCTGTCGTGCGCTTTTCCTGAACCACGGGGAGTGAGCGCGCCGCTGCCCGGCCCGAGGAGGGGCCGTCACTAGATCCTTTGATCTTCGAATGTGGAATCTGATGGCTAACTGCCGTTGGGACGGTATCGTTCAGGGAAAACGTGGTCGAGACTTCAGTGTGGCTGTAGAGACAGCCTTCCCGAAAGGCTTACTGACGTTTGAATGTGCAAATGGTATGACGAGAGATGTACGGCTCTTTCGTTTAACTTCTTGGCAGTGGGTATGTGCCCCAGGCCAAGGTGCCGGCCTTGATTTGAGTCTGAGCTTCCTGTAACTCACAGCAGGCTTCACGTGGCTCCCAGGGCCCTGACATGATGGGCAGGCCTGCCCCCCGGCCCAGGAGCGAGTCCTAAGGGAACTCATTCCACTGCCTGGGCTCCTCCCTCGAGGGCCAACGGCTTCCTTGCTGCCTCTGGGTTCGGGGCCTCTGACTCCCTGGGAGCGGGACGCCCAGGTCAGTGTCCCTGCAGCCATCCAGCAGCCCAGGTTCCCTGCCCAAAGTGCCCTCTGCTTGCAGTCTGCGTGGAGCCGGGGAGAGGCTGAACACAACTCAGCCCCCGTCCCCGCAGAGCACCCTCCGTGAGAAGTCAGCTGCAGGAATCGGGGGCCCACCCTCCCTGCTACTGACCTCTCAGCCGCCGACGAGCTGGGCTGTGACTTCAAGCCCAGCTCCAGGGCTCAGCAACCTCCACGGACCGCAGGGCGGGCCCTCTGCCGTCGCCTTCCTGCCGTGAAAGCCCGAGGTCTTTCTAGAAATCTATCCAAATTTCATTTTTGGCCATACTGTTAGGACAACTGGAAGATGTGTTACTTTCTAAGATGACAAATTGACAATTACAAAAAAAGAGAGAGCTGGGCTAGGTGGTTTAAAATGCATCCCTTTTCTGAAAAAGCTGCGATTCTCAAAGGTCTTGTACGCACAGATTTCCAGTTGGGCCTCCTGTCCTTTGGGTTAGTGTGAGGACGAGTGTGAAGTTTCTTGGGACCAGACATTGCCGCCACCTCCAGCGACACAAGGGACTCCTGTCGGCCTCTTTGCTCCTCCAAAATTGCTGAGCAATTCCTCTCCAAAGGCCCTCCAAGCCCTGTAAAACTTTTAAAACTTTAGCCTTTATGTCCAATTAGAGAAACCAAACAGCGTGATGGTAGATGTGATAAAAACAAAAAACCACAAACCTGAGTTTATTTTTCTCCCGCTTATGAACGTGTATTTCTATTTGCCGAATGAATATTGTGGTGTGTGCTTCGATGAATGGGATTTCAGGCTCTCCCCACGCACAGCCGGTGGGTGAAGGTCACCTCCGATGACTTTTTCTTCCCATCTGTCAACCCCCAAACCAGTTGCTTTTTCCAGTTGCTTCCCGGGTGTCTGTACATAGTTTGTCTTTGTAAAGGAGTGCGCTCCTGTGTTCTAATTTAACAGATGATGGCTGTGTGAGGAAGACGATGTAAATAGAATACAAATTAAACTGGATCTCTATGGCCTAGGTTTTGTACATACAGAAACTGCATGGTATTTAAATTATTGTTTGTCTCGGATGATGTATGCAGTTTCTTTAAAAACAAACCAAAAAAAAAAAAA
>NC_043706.1:15340880-15355038 GCF_006229205.1 Suricata suricatta | reverse complement strand
AAAAAAAAAAAAAGTAAAAAAAAATCCTTGGCTCCTGTGTGTGTTGTCAACGACCGAAAAAAGTTGGGCTGAGGGCGGCGGGAGGGAGGAAGAGCAGCTCAGCCCGTCAGCAAAGCGTCAGAGGGAGGGAGACACACAACCTCCTCGTGTAGCAGGGATCGCTGGAGGGGGAGGAGGGGGCTGCCCTGAGCGAGCTTTCCAGGACTTTCTAGGACGTAGTGTCCAACTGCCCTTTAGTAATCTGGGAATCATGAATATAAAATAACTTCGGTCCCGCAGAGTCCTGTCCATAGCAGCTCTCAGCTCTGTGTAACAGCAGTGCCGTGGGGTGTCAGCGTCCCCCTCCCCCCAAAAAAGCCACTGTATTTGTCCTGTAAGGCTAAGTGCTTTATCACTTAACTCTCTGGTCCTAACTTGTCTCTGTCTGAAGGGTTGGGGGGAAGCAAGAGGAGCCTCTGCACTTGCCGGCTGCCTTTCAGGTGGGTGAAGTTACTGGACTACGTAGGTTTGGCTCTGGGGAAGAGAGCTTACCGCCGGGAAGGCTGGGAGTCGGCACTTCTAGCTCCCGGGGCGTGCTGCTGCCCCAGAGACCAGGCTTCCGCGTGCACGGCCTTGGACACCGGGAGCTGCGCGTGCTCCCCGGGGACTCCCCAGCCCCGACGAACAGCGTGAGCACGTGCACTGCTGGCTTCTTGGCCGAGCGGCAGTGACCAGGCACCTGCAGCGCTGTGTCCGCAGTTTGCAGGCATCGGGCCGAGAGCTCCGTGCTCACCTCCAGAGCTCTCGGACTTGTAATCTAATCAGCAGAACAGAACCACAGTTACCGAACGAACGGAGTGAAAGGCCTGTGACGAAAAGCTTTGGTGGCGCCCCCAAGAGGCTCTGCCCTGCAAGAGGGAAGGAGGCTGGCCATCGTCCTGAGGGAGCCCTTTCTGAAGTGAACAGAGGCTCCGGCCCTACACCCCCAATTGGTAGAGGCGGCCGGGTGGGCCCCATCCTGAGATCTATTTCATCATCCTGGGACAGGCAAGTGGTGGCTAAGCCACAGCACTTAACAGCAATTTGTCCGAATCACTTCACTTCTCTGGGCCTTAATTTTCTCATCTGGCAAATGGGCACAAAATCAGATGGTTTATGATGTCCTTTAGAGCATCAGCGTTCTATGACTTGGGTTTCTCTGAATTCTAAAACACTACACTTAGTCCTAAAGGAGAGTCTTGCCTGGGCAGTCTTTTGGAAAAGAGTTTGGATTCCCTCCTTCAGACTACCTGCACGTCAGACGTGCATGCCTGCCACCCTCCCCACCCCCGACCCTTGCCTCAGGTTGGCCCTTGGAGGGCTTAATGGTGGTGGGACCTACCTGCCCCTTCCCACATGCCTTTGTGGGGGCTCATCCCGAAGCTGCTATCGAGACTACCTTACCTTACGCTATCCTGCCTCCCCCTTCCTCTGGGAGGAAAAAAAAAAAAAGCATCCTGGAGGGGCTTGGGGGCCCTGAGAAGTGATGCTTAAGACACGGTTCTCCTCTACATCCTCTAGCTGTACCCCAGCTCTGGGTATATCGGTGATGAGCTCGCTTACTCCTGATTATTAACTGGAAGGCCAAGTCTGACACCAGAAACACTCCCTGGCTGGTCTCCGCAGGTCGTAAGTACTCCCCCGGCCTCAGAGGAACCACGTGTCCATAGCTGCAGCTCAGACCTACCCTGAGCTCCTGGCCTGGGCTTCCGAATGCCACAGAGCAGCAGTGGGGCGCACGTGTGAGGAGCATATGGGCTGCCCTGGGCCAGAGCACCCCGCGGCCTCCTGGCTTACCAGGTCACAGCCTGTGTGGAGCCCCCCCCAGAACCCCCAGCTGCACCTGCCTTGGCTGGGGTAAAGCCTGCACCCTGCTTCAGCTTCAGCTCTCCCACCACGGCACCCTCTACCAGGTGCCCGGTACCCCCAGCCTCTGCCTGCCTTGGCTCCGTCAGGGTGCCCCTGCACCGAACACCATGGGACATCCCAGCTCATGCCCGCCTCAGCTCAGGCCATTCCACCAGGGCAGCCCCAAGCACAGCATGTCCTGGGACCCCAGCCCATGCCAACCACATCTGCAGCCGCTCCAGTCACACAGTCTAAGCAAGGGACGACCAGACACAAGACAGTTCTTCACATTTGGGAGAAGCAGCTGCTCCCCCACAGTTCACATAAACACAGAAATGAGCAAAATGAGACTGAGGAATATGTTCCAGACCAAAGAACAAGACAAAACCTCGGACAAAGAGAAGGAAATGAAGATAACCAATGTATCTGATAAAGAGTTCAAAGTATTAGTCATTAAGACGCTCACAGGACTGGAAAGAAAAGTGGATTAATTCAGTGAGAAGTGCAGCAAGGAGAAAGAAAATGTGAAAAAGAACCAGATCTGAAGGACACAATAACTGAAATAACCCACCGTATGTTTGAGGATGGAGAAGAGATCTGGGAGACGGGGTAATGGACGCATACAAGCTGAACAGGAAAAATAAAAAATAAAAGATGAGGATAGTTTAAGGGATCTCCTGGACAACACGTCCAGCAAACAAACATTGGCATTACAGGGGTCCCAGAAGGGGAAGAGAAGAGAAAGGGGCAAAAAGCTTGTTTGAAGGAATCATAGCTGAAAACTCCCTGAACTGGGGAAGGCAACTGACCTTCAGATTCAGGAAGCACAGAGAGTTCCAAAGAAGAGGAACATAGGCAGGTCCACACCACAGTACTTAGTAATTAAAATGCCAAAGATTAAAGAGGAAATTTAAGAGCAAGAGAGAAGCAAAAGTTACATACAAAGGAAACCCTGTAAGAATATCATTTCCCAGACCAAAAAAAAAGTTAAAGGAGTTCATCATCATTAAACCAGCCTTACAAGAAATATTAAGGGGCGCCTGGGTGGCTCAGTCAGTTAAGCATTCAACTTCAGCTCAGGTCATGATCTCACAGTTCGTGGGTTTGAGCCCCGTATGGGGCTCTGTGCTGACAGCTCAGAGACTGGAGCCTGCTTCAGACTCTGTGTCTCCCTCTCTCTCTGCCTCTCCTCTGCTCACACTCTGCCTCTCTCACTGTCTTTCAAAAATGAATAAACAGTAAAAAAAAAAAAAAAAAAATTTTACTGTTAAAAGAACCTCTTTAAGTAGAAAAGGCCATAATTAGAAGAAAATTATGAAAAGAAAAAATCCATGAGTAAAAGCAAACATACAGTAAAGGTAATAGATCACTTATGAAGCTAGTATGAAGGTTAAAAGACAAAAGCAGTAAAATCAATCATACCTAAAAAATTAAGGGTAACCACAAAATTAAGAAATATGAATGTACACATAAAATGTGGAGGAAGGAGTAAAAATACAATTCTTTTAGAATGTGCTCAAACTTAGGTGACCATCAACTTAATATAGACCACCATATATTTAAAATATTATATATGAACCTCTTGGTAACCACACACCAAACACTTGTAACAGATACACAAAAAATTAAGCCAAAGAAAGCCAAGCATGTCATCAATCACAGGAAAGCAAGAGATGCAGAGAACTACAAGACCACCAGAAAACAACAAAATGACAATAAATATATACCTGTCAATAATTAATTGTAAGTGGCCTAAAGGCTCCAATCACAAGACACAAAATGGAATGGATGAAAAACAAGACCCACCTATATGCGGCCTATAAGAGACATCAGGCCCAAACACACACACAGACTAGGCTGGAAAAAGACATTCCACACCAATGGAGGCAGAAAAAAAGCCAGGTACCAACACTTATACCAGACAAAATAGACTTTTTTTTTTTTTAAGTAGGCTTCGCACCCAGCATGGAGCCCAGTGTGGGGCTTGAACTTACAACTGTGATATCAAGACGTGAGCTGAGATCAAGAGTTGGACACTTAACCAACTGAGCCACCCAGGTGCCCTGGACAAAACAGACTTTAAAACAAAGACTGTAACAAGACAAAGAAGGGCAATATATAATGATAAAGGGATCCATCCAAAAAGAGGATATGTAACAATTATGAACATCTATGCACCCAACAGTGAAGCACCTAAATACATAAAGCAAATATTAACAAACATAAATGGAGAAACTGATAGTAAATTCAGTAACAGTAAAGGACAACACTTCACATCAATGGATAGCTTATCCAGGTATAAAATATCCAAACAGTGTCTTTGAACAACACATGAGACTAGATGGACTTAACATATACACAGAATATTCCATCCAAAAGCAGCAGAATACACATCTTTTTCAACTGCACATGTAACATTCTCCAGGACTTATCACATGTTAGGCCACAAACAAATCCCAATAAATTTAAGACTTAAATCATATAATGCATCTTTTTTGACCACAATAGTATGAAACTAGAAGTAAATTATTAGAAAAAATTTTTTTAAACACAATGGAGACTAAACAACATGCTACTAAACTATCAATGGTTCAGTGAAGAAATGAAAGAGGAAATAAAATACATGGAGACAAATTAAAATGAAAACAACCATCTAAAATCTGTAGGAAGCAGGGAAAGCAGATCAAAGAGGGAAATTTTTAGTAATGTAGGCCTACCTCTCAAGAAACAAGAAAAATCTCAATTTAACCTTATTCTAAAGGACTTAGAAAAAGAACAAATAGAACTTAAAGTTGGTAGAAGGAAGGAAATAATAAAGATAAAAATAGAAATAAATGAAATAAAGACTAAAACAATAGAAAAGATTAATGAAATCAGGAGCTGGTTCTTTGAAAAGATAGAAAAAAATTGATAAACCTTTAGCCAGACTCAAGAAAAAAAGAGAAAGGACCCAAACAGATCAAATCAGAAATGAAAAGAACCAACACTACAGAAATACAAAGGATCATAAAAGACTACTATGAAAAATGATATATCAACAAATTGGACAGCCTAGAAGAAATGGATAGAACATTCCTAGAAATATATAATCTTCCAAAACCAAATCAGGAAGAAATAGAAAATCTTAATAGACCAATTACTAGTAACAAAATTAAACTGGTAATAAAAAACTTCAAACAAAAGTCCAAATGGATTCCAAGTGAATTCTATAAAACATTTAAAGAATTAATACCTAATTCTCCATTCCAAAAAACAGAAGAGGAAGCTTTCTACAAGGTCTACAAAGACATTCTACAAGGCCAGCATCACCCTAGTGTGAAAAAACACACCATGTAAGAAAGAAAACTGCAGGCCAATATCCCTGAGGAACATAGATGCAAAAATCCTCAACAAAATACTAGCAAACCACATTCAACAATACATTAAAAATTATTCACCATGATCAAGTAGGATTTATTCCAGGGCCACAAGCACAGTTCAATATTTGCAATCAATCAACATAATACACCACATTAACAAAATAAAGAATAAAAATCATAAGATCTCAATAGATGCAGAAAAAGCATTTACAAAATTCAACATCTATTCCTAAAAACTCAACAAAGTGGGTCTAGAGAGAACATATTTCGATATAATAAAGGCCACCTATGACAAACGCACAGCTGACGTCATACTCAGCAGTGAAAAACAGAGCTTTTCATCTAAGATCAGGAACAAGACAAGGACGCCCACTCTCACCATATGCAACACAGTACTGGAAGTCCTAGCCACAGCAATCAGACCAAAAATAAAAGGCATCCAAATTCGTGTTTGTTTTTTAGGCATCCAAATTAGTAAGGAAGAACTAAAACTGTCACTCTTTGCAGATGACATACAACACACAGAAAACCCTGAAGATCCTACCAAAAACTACTAGAAATCATAAGTTCAGTAAAGTTGTAGAATACAAAATTAACATACAGAAATCTGTTGCCTTTCTATACACACTAATAATGAAGGGCCAAAAATGTAAACAGCAATTCATTTACAATTTCACCAAAAAGAACAAAGTGGCCAGGATAAAGTTAACCAAAGAGGTGATAGACCTTTATTCTGAAAATTATAAAATACTGATGAAAAAAACTAAAGATGCCACAAATAAATGGAAAGACATACCATGCTCATGGATTGGAAGAATACTGTTGAAATGTCCACACTACCCAAAGCAGTATATAGATTCAATGCAATCCCTATCGAACCTGTATCTCCTAGAACTAGAAAAAAAAATCCTAAAATTTGCATAGAACCACAAAAGTCCCCAAATAGCCAAAGCAATCTTGAGAAAGAAAAGAAAAAAAAAAACACCTGGAAGTATCACAATCCCAGACTTCAAGACCTCCTACAAAGCTCTAATATTCAAAACAGTATGGTACTGGCACAGAAAGAGACATTAGAGCAATGGAGCAGAAAACAGAACTCAGAAATAAATCCATGATCATATGCTCCATTCATCTGTGACACAAGAAAATACGATGAGGAAAAGACCACCTCTTCAATAAATGGTGCTGTGAAAAGTTAACAGCTACATGCAAAAGAACATAACTGGACCACTTTCTCATAGACCATACACAAAAATAAACTCAAAATGGATTAAAGATGTAAATGTAAGACCTAAAACCATAAAACCCCTAAAAGAAAACACAGGCAGTAATCTCCGACATCAGCCTAGCAACATTTTCATAGATAAGTCTCCCCAGGCAAGGGGAAAAAGATAAACTATTGGACTATACCAAAATATAAAGAAATATTATTGCACAGCAAAGAAACATTAACAAAAGATAAGCAACCTCCTAAATAGGAGAAGATATGAGCAAATGGCAAATCCAGTAAGGGGTTAATATCCAAAATATATAAAGAACTCATATAACACCAAAAAATGATCTTATTGAAAAAATAAGCAGGCGATCTGAAAAGACACTTTTTCCAAAGCAGACAGATGGCCAACAGACACATGAGAAAATGCTCAATATCATTAATCATCAGGAAATGCAAATCAAAACCACAATGAGAGATCTCTTCATACTTGTCAGAATAGCAAGTGTCAAAAACACCGGAAACAAGTGCTGGTGAAGATGCAGAGAAAAGGGAACCGTGTGCACTGTTGGTGGGAATGTAAATTGGTGCAGCCACCGTGGAAAACAGAACAGAGGTGCCTCAAAAAAATTAAAAATAGAAATGCCTTATGATCCAGTAATTCCACTACTGGGTATTTACCAGAAGAAAATGAAAACACTAATTCCAAAAGACACGTGCAGCCCTGTTTCCTGCAGCATTTACAACAGCCAAGGCATGGACGCAACCCGAGTGTCCACTGATAGATGAGCGCACAAGGAAAAGGTGAGACAGAGCCGTTTGCAATCACATGGATGGGCCTAGAGAGTAGTATATGCTAAGTAAAAGGAGTCCAATGGAGAAAGAAATACCGTGTGATTTCACTTACATGTGGAATCGAAAAAATGAAACAAAACAAATGGGGGCGCCTGGGTGGCTCAGTCAGTGAAGCATCCAGCCTCACCTCAGGTCATGATCTCCCAGTTCCTGGGCTTGAGCCCCACGTCAGGCTCTGTGCTGACAGCTCAGAGTCTGGAGCCTGCTTCAGATTCTGTGTCTCCCTCTCTCTCTCTGCCCGTCCCCGACTCTCACTCTCTCTCTCTCAAAGATAGATTAAATTGAAAAAGAAAATCTTAATAAACAAAACAAATGAACAAAAGCAGAAACAGACCCATAGAGAGCAAACTGATGGCTGCCAGAGGACATGGCGGTGGGTGAAGGGGGTTGGGAGGTACAGGCTTCCGGTTGGTGGGCAGCTACCCTTGTGCGCACAGCACAACACACAGGCTTTCCCAACCACCAGGTGGTACACCTGAAAGTAACGCAACGTTATGTGTAGACTGTACTTCAGTAAAAAAGAAAAGAGGAAGAAACAAATGCACGGTCCGGAGCCCAGAAGCTCTGGGGTCAAATTCCGGCTCTGGCTGTCACTAGCTATGTCGAGCAAGTTGATTTCCGCTGCGTTGGGCACGTTACACTGTCCCTCAGCTTTCTCATCTGTAAAATGGGAATTAAGGCACCCGTGCTATAGGGCTCTTATGAGGACTAAATGAAACATGCATAAGGTGCTTAGAAGGGCGTCTGATCTTACCAGCTATTAGCTGTCCTGCCTGACACGTGTCTCACAAGCACCAGACTCACTTGTGCCTCAGACTTCCACGTTCATATCTCAAACCCCGCCCTCTGCCCCAATCCTCCTCCTCCTCTTACTTCCTTTTCCAGTGAATGTCGTTCCCTAGAAGCCACCTTCTCTTTTCTGCTTCTCAGCTGGCAGGGGATGATTCGCCGACCATCCCCCGCCTGCATGGTCACGGTCACAGCCTCCTTGCCTGTGCCTCTACTTGTCCAAAGTCCTCTATCCAAACGCAGACCTGCTCGCACCACCGTCCCGCCCGGGGGCTGCAGCGGCCCCCACCGCCCTACTGATACCACCCGATCTCCAGCGCACCAGCCTCGGTGCTGGCATCCCCCCCCCTCACAGACAGGCCCCAGAGCAGCCCCTGTGGCACATGTGGCCCTGGAGCCCTGCAAGGGGGCTGCAGATGCAGCGTGCTGTGGTCACAAAGGGCTTCAGGGACTGAGCACCTAGGCCTCCTTGGGAGTCTTAGGTGACCCTGAACTCTAACGAGCAGCCAGAGTACTCGCGTGTAAGACCAAAACAGCTGGTGTGAACAAATCATCGTCCCCTACGGTACCTGGCGTGTGGCCCCCAACGTCTAACATAGGCTGTGTGGGCACTTAGTTCCTGTTTCTACCACCATACACAGCTCCCAAATATTAAAACGCTCCTCACATACCCAGAGCTGTGCAATGCTGTTTTCATGCTTGAGTTTATTTAATCCTTACACCACCTGTGGCTTCCAAACCGGGTCTGACTCTAAAGCACCGCCCTTACCCGCTCTCCGAGGCCAACGCCTGCGTGGCTTCCCCAGGGCTTTCTTGAGCTCTCTCTCGGTCTGCCCCCAGTTATCCCAGTTGCCTGTCTTAAGTAATACCGTCAGCATCTGACCCCGAGAACCACAGGTCAGGAGAGACGCCCGGCTCTCTGAGGCCTCCAGGGCCTCCCTCTCCGCTCCGTGCGCAGCCTGTGACTCCCCCCGGGGGGACCTCACACAGTCATGAGCCGGGCGGCCAATATTTATGGCTTCCTGCAAGGGAAATAATGTTGAGCCAGGCACGGACTTGGCATGGGTCGCCGCCGTGGCCGTGGCAAAGGCAGGAAGCCCGCAGCACGCTGCCCAAGGCCAGATAGGAAGAACATGTGCCATTAATTTAAAAAAGTTTTTCCGTATTTCACAGTAAGAGGCCATGATCATTCATATTCCCATGGGGCAACACCCCCAGTGAAGGCAAAGGGCCCTTTTAAATAATATAATGAACCTGTTCGTCGAAGACACAGGAGAATGAACCACAAAAGCAGAATTGAATGGATTCATCTAAGTTCTGACAAACCCGTTCAGATGTACGCTGTACTGGGCTGGAATTCTGCGCACTCATTTCTCTTCTCCTCTGCGACCGATCAAGCCTGAATGTCGTGATGTCCAGGCTTCTGTGGCTCCTATGTGGTGATATCCTTGGGGGCGGTGTTCCTTTAGTAAAACACAGAGGACAGTATGGAAGGGAGGGAGGAAGGTTCAGTCCGTCCCTTATTCACCAACTGGAGCGAGACAGTTGTCCCTGACACCTTGTAGATGGGAGTTTCAGGGATCCACGGGAGGCTGTGTCTTTATAAGACTTGGTGATTTCACAGCCCCCTTCCCAGAAGGGGGCAAGCGAGGTTTCTCCAGCAAAGCAGGTAAGACTACTTGCACCCCGGTGAAGCCTATTAGCTCAGAATCAGGGTGCAAGGCGTTTATCCCGGCACCCCGGTGGGCAGGGCATGTACCGGAGCCGGGCTTTCTGCCTGAGCCCCAGCCAGGGACCAGCTCCACGGGGCCCTGTGGCTGAAAGAGCAAAAATGTCACCAGGCAGGGAGCTGGCCTGATTCACTGGACGTGCTGCCTAGTTGGGGGGGGGGGCACTTTTCCAAGCCACCACATACAATGTCCTCCTCTCTGGCCCCAGGGTCACCCCACTGCAGAACACCCGCCCACCCACGGCACAAGAACCTCCTGCTGGAGTTAACTCTCTTGGGTTCTCCCCAGCTCTCTCTGACTTGGGGACGACGGCCCCAGGGCAGACGGGGCACACTCTCCTGTGCTGTCCTCCCCTCCTGGATGAGCACACGCAGCCCCATGCTTGTGTGAAGGCTGACAGGCTGCTTCTGGGGAAGGGGGCTTGGGGCTGTCACTGCTCCCTGCACACCCTCCTGCCTTCTGTCCCCACATGCACACATCCCTCTTCCAATTAAAAAAAAATTTAGTTACAATTACTTAAAAAAAACAACAAAAGGAAGACTTGAAAGTACACGCAGTGCTGGTCACCTTTCGTCTGGCCTGAGCATGGAAGCTTACCTATGTGTAACGTGTTCATTGGGACAAGCCTTACTCTCATCGTTTCAGAATTAAAAATCTAGGACCCGACCACGGTAAGGAAACAGAGGCATTTTGCAGGCCAGCTAGCAGCTGCGCAGACACACGGAGCCTCGTGGGGCCCAGCGGCGAGACGCTCCTGGCCCGGGCTGCCGCCCATCACCCCCCGCCCCCCCCCCAGGCTGGGAGGTCGGTCGCCTCAGGACGGGCTCAGTGTCCTCTAAGGACCAGCCAGCTCTGCGTGCAGGCGCAGAACACAATGACCGGCACAGGAAAGAGGGAGAAAGAGGTGGCTGTGGTTTTGGACTGCCCTCGGGGAAGAGAAATTTGAAGCAAAAAAAAAAAAAAAAGGGTCTCTGATTGGGACAGAAAAGGTGTGGCCCATTCCACTGCGGCTGAAAATATTCCTCTGGGAGCCTGGGGAGCAGGAGAGAGCCAACGCCGGCCATTCCAGTGGCCTGGGGCACGCAGTTGCAGTGAAGGCACTTGGGTTTCCTCGCAAAGCCAGGAGGGGAGCGGAGGGGAGCGGAGGGGAGGGCGGAGCGGCCTCCAGGGCCTCAGCTTGGAGCTCCTGACCTGGCAGAGGGAAAAGGCCGAGGCGTGTTTCTCCAGGCCCACTTGAAAGCTGTGCGTGCTCTGCCCCTTCCCCTGAAGCAGCTCGCACTCACAGAGCACTAGCGGTCATGGGCACTTAGCCCAGCCCCGTCTGCTTACGGTGGAGGCACACGGAGGCGCCCAACGCCGAGGGAAGCACCTGGAGGCGGGTCCCTGCCTCCACCTAAGTGGCACCCTGCACCGCGGCAGGGCTGACCTCTGTGCCCTCTCACCGTCATCCTGCAACCCCCTCAACGCCAACTGACGTGAGTTCTGCACCCGGGCTCTGTGCTGGATGCTTTCATCCCTCACCCCATTTCACAAGCAAGGAGACCGAGGCTTAAAAAGCACACAGGACCACGCAGCCAGGGAACGGCAGAGCTTAGAACCCCAGGCTTCTGACCCCCAGTCCAGCTCCCTTACCCCCACATGACTAGGGATGCTCAGAAGGAGGTCAGTGGAAGACACCAATTTAAACCTGTGTCTACCCGACTAAATTATATCTGCTCTGGGAGTCTCAGCAATGGGTTCGGCAGCCTTCACAGGACAGGAACCCCAAAGAGTGGCCAAAACAACTGTGTTTATTTGTTTGTGTAAATGAAGTCTGGAGCGAAGCAGGAAAAGCTTGTGCCATCATCAATGTGCCGCAACTCCCTTTTTCTGCCCCACCATCCTGAGCATGTGGTTTCCATCCTCAAGGCTGCCTCACGTTCCAGGGTGGCTGCTGGTGTTCCAGACGTTATATGTGTGTTCCAGGCAGGAAGTAAGATTCCAGTTACCTGCCTGAATAAGTCCTCTTTCGATAAAGACCTTTCTAGAAGTCTTACCTAATGACTTTGCCTCCCACCTTATTGTCCACCCCTCTCTGCACAAGAGGCTGGGAAATAAAGTGTTAGTAACACACTGCCACCTCAAATAAACTGAGGCCTGCTTAGGAAGGAAGGGGGAAGGATGGGTAAGGGCTGGTCAGCTGCCACGCAGCCGTGCTTGGTGATGAGCTGACCTGTGATGGGGTATAGTGGAGCCCCTCCCAGGGCCCCAGGGAGAGAGACCGAGTCGCAGGGCATATCCATGTCTCAGTATGGAGATTAAATTCAGGCTTTGAAATGCTTTATAAACTTTTCGTAATATCCCCACCATCACCTAGAAATGAAGTCAGATTAATCATTTAAAAATGAGAAAATTGGGATGCCTGGGTGGCTCAGTCCGTTAAGGATCCAATTCTTGACTTCGGCTCAGGTCGTGATCTCACGGTTCACAGGACTGAGCCCTGGGGTCGGGCTCTGCGCTGACAGCTCAGAGCCTGCTTGGGGTCCTCTCTCCTGGTCTCTCTGCCCCTCCCCCACTTGGGCACCCCCGCGCTCTCTCTCCCTCTCTCCCTCAAAGTAAATAAATAAACTTTAAAAAAATAAAAAGTAAAAATGAGGAAGGGGTACAGAAAGGTGGCACTGTCCACACCCTCTTTCCTCAGCACTCAGAGCTAAGCACTGTGCCAGAGGAAATCTACACTCCCTAAACCCTCGCTACTCACGCTGGGGTCCCCAAGTCCGGAAGCATCCGCATCACCAGGGAGCAGAGACATTCGGAACCTCAGCCCCTCCCTCCCCCAGAACCAAACCAGCATCTGCATTTTCACAAGGGCCCTAGGCGATTCCCGCGCACAGAAAAGTTTAAGAAGCCCCATTCAAAATGTATCATTTAAAGAGCATGTGAGGGGTCCCTAGTCTCCTAAAAGCCTCGTCTCAGGAAGCAGCCCCCACAGACATTCGTCCCTAGGGAGACTGAGAATCACGAGGCCACCTCTCTGAGAAGCTCAGACGCTGGACCCGGCCCCCCAGAGTGGCAGTCGTGCCTCACGTTTGCTGAGAGCATGTCCCAGGCCGGGACAGTGGGGACCATCCTGCACATCACCCTGACAACTGCATCAGGTGACTCCGCTCACCTCCGTCCCTCCCACTTCACAGAGGAAGAGGCGAGCAGAGTCACCCAACCAGAACACCAACTGGGGGACATTCGGGCCCTGTTTTATCCGGATGAGGGGACCTGGAGGTGGGGGGAGACACAGGGGCCTTGCTTCGGGGGGAGGGAGAAGCTTGATGAACAGGCAGCACACACCCACCTCCCAGGAAGCAGGATGCCTGGGCTCCAGAAGCCGCCGGGCTGTCTAGGGGGGACCCCGTACGGCCCCCTTTCCCACCGGAACCTCACTTCTGTATCTACACCCTGGGGAGGGGAGAGTGGAACTGGGCGGCTGTCCAGCTCTTGTCTGGCCCCCACGTTCCCCAGGGCCAGGTGTGCCTGCCTCCCCGGTGACCTGAAACCAGCAGGCCATGGCGGCTGCCAACCGCCAGCCACCTGATGCAGGTTCACCCAGCTGCCACCAGGTCTGGCCGCCGCCCAACTCCCTGCTGAGACCCGGAGGTTGGCCACCCCCACACACTCTCCCAAGCACAATCCGAGGCAAATAAACACAGCTGCCCGACTTGTCCCCAAGCCCTCCCACTCGACTCAGGTTGGGAGAAGGAGCTGGGGGAGGTCGACTTTCCATGGAGTTCCAGAATAACCTAGACTTGATATGAAACGTTTGCCCAGCCCTCTGAGGCACTGTTTGCCGCGGCTCCTGGTGGGGCATTCCCACGCCGCCTCCCCCATCTGAAAGGGCTCACCGTGCCACCCTATGACTGCTCGTCAGAAACCAGAAAGAAGTGACAGGAAAGCCATTCAGACTTGGTTCAAGGTAGAAGGCGCCTGGCAGACCCTTCCTGGCACCTCTGCAGGGTACAAATCCGGTTGGCAGATTTGTTAAATGGAATGGAAAGCTTTTCAGAGTGTCTTCTCCGTTCAGAGTGGACCCCATAGCAATGTCTCTCCCTCCCCACCCCTACACTGCCACGCAACAAAGGAGGTTCCCGGGAGCCGTGTGTCTGCTGAATGACCCCTCCGTTCCCACGGCTAGAGACGCTTGGTCTGTGGGCAGCACCAGACCCAAGCCGGACCCCAGACGCTTTCCCACAGTCTGACGAACTGGAACCGAGACCCTGTGTCTCCAAACACTGGACCAGGGGAACCAGCTCAGGACGTCAGGCTAAGGCAGCTCCTCGCAGAGCGGTCCGGACGGTAGAGCGGGGAGCACAGCC
>NC_043706.1:15339690-15340780 GCF_006229205.1 Suricata suricatta | reverse complement strand
AAAAAAAAAAAAAGTAAAAAAAAATCCTTGGCTCCTGTGTGTGTTGTCAACGACCGAAAAAAGTTGGGCTGAGGGCGGCGGGAGGGAGGAAGAGCAGCTCAGCCCGTCAGCAAAGCGTCAGAGGGAGGGAGACACACAACCTCCTCGTGTAGCAGGGATCGCTGGAGGGGGAGGAGGGGGCTGCCCTGAGCGAGATTTCCAGGACTTTCTAGGACGTAGTGTCCAACTGCCCTTTAGTAATCTGGGAATCATGAATATAAAATAACTTCGATCCCGCAGAGTCCTGTCCATAGCAGCTCTCAGCTCTGTGTAACAGCAGTGCCGTGGGGTGTCAGCGTCCCCCTCCCCCCAAAAAAGCCACTGTATTTGTCCTGTAAGGCTAAGTGCTTTATCACTTAACTCTCTGGTCCTAACTTGTCTCTGTCTGAAGGGTTGGGGGGAAGCAAGAGGGGCCTCCACACTTGCCGGCTGCCTTTCAGGTGGGTGAAGTTACTGGACTACGTAGGTTTGGCTCTGGGGAAGAGAGCTTACCACCGGGAAGGCTGGGAGTCGGCACTTCTAGCTCCCGGGGCGTGCTGCTGCTGCTGCCCCAGAGACCAGGCTTCCGCGTGCACGGCCTTGGACACCGGGAGCTGCGCGTGCTCCCCGGGGACTCCCCAGCCCCGACGAACAGCGTGAGCACGTGCACTGCTGGCTTCTTGGCCGAGCGGCAGTGACCATGCACCTGCAGCGCTGTGTCCGCAGTTTGCAGGCATCGGGCCAAGAGCTCCGTGCTCACCTCCAGAGCTCTCGGACTTGTAATCTAATCAGCAGAACAGAACCACAGTTACCGAACGGAGTGAAAGGCCTGTGACGAAAAGCTTTGGTGGCGCCCCCAAGAGGCTCTGCCCTGCAAGAGGGAAGGAGGCTGGCCATCATCCTGAGGGAGCCCTTTCTGAAGTGAACAGAGGCTCCGGCCCTACACCCCCAATTGGTAGAGGCGGCCGGGTGGGCCCCATCCTGAGATCTATTTCATCATCCTGGGACAGGCGAGTGGTGGCTAAGCCACAGCACTTAACAGCAATTTGTCCGAATCACTTCACTTCTCTGG
>NC_043706.1:15335477-15339590 GCF_006229205.1 Suricata suricatta | reverse complement strand
GACTTGAGGGTCCCCTGTGGTTTTCAGGCAATCTTTCCATTAACCAAAAAAGCACTTCACTCATGACCCCTAACCTCTGAAGTAACCTCGGACACACAGCCACAGGCCTGTGTCCCCGCGATGTGTCAGCTCCGTCCGGTGTCGGGCAGAAGCCACATCCCCACCCTTCCCAGGCCCTCGGGATCCCCGAGCAGAGCAGACGGAGAGCTCTTCCATCTGTTTATGGAGATGCTGTAAAAAATAAAATTAATGAATGAATGAGTTTCTGGGGTTTTCTGGTTTAAGACATTGTGGGAGGGAAGGACTAAACCTAAATAACGTTAAATCAGCCTTCCCAGGGATAGGGAGGGGGAGTCCCACGCATCAGCTGGAACAGCTTTGGCGCCGAGGGGAAATCCCGCAGGATTCTGACAGAGGCTTGTGGATAACGGGAATACGGGGCGTTTCATCAGGAGCCAGGCTTCTCACCAAAGGCAGTGGGCAGAAAGGTTTTCAAAATACACAGACTCTCCGAGAAATAAAACTCTGGTACCAAAACGAGATGGGACCCTCACCTATTCTATCACCGGGGGCCGTAAAAATCCCTGCTGCTGTGAAGCCATTTGGCTAAGAAAACTCATGGTATCGAATTCTCACTTTACAAGAAAGTCCTCCACACCACAGCCCTTAGCCAGAAAGATCTGTCCAACCCAGGTTCAGCAGAATACTCACGTTCTGGGACTTACGAACAGAATGATACGAATACTCACGAAGGCGTAGGGCAGGAGGTCTTCCCCGCAGTGCACCTGGACCCTCCCCTGCGAAGAGGAACTCACCCGCCCCCTCAGCTTCTATCCTCCCCAGCATCCCAGGCGCCCCCGGTGCCCCTCTACCCCCCGCCCCCGCCCCGGGGCATGCCAGGCGCCCACAGGACTCCGGAGTGGGCAGTGAGCACCTACCTTGAAACGATCCTCTTGCCGAGAGGTCGCTAATTCTTTGTTTCCTTTTTTCTGGAGTAGAGATATACTATCACTTTATAATCTGTATTTTACTTAAAAGCTGTACTAGTGTCACACGGCTATCAATTACATAGAAATAAAATCATTTGCTGTAGGACCTCTCTGAGCATTCCCATATCCCATCTCACCAGACAGTCGACGGCTGGGGCGGGAATCCTTCCTACACGTTTTCTCTCACGCCTCCAGCCGGCTGGAAAGTTCTCTGGGAGCAGAGCCAGTCACCGAATGAATGTAAAGCATTGCCTGTAGGCAGCATTTTGCTTTAAGAAGTGTTCTTCTGGGTGTATCTTTTGTTTTAAAAATGAAACGCTCTTGGACATGTGCCTGTGCAGAAGTACCAGGCGGTTTCCACAACTCAGCTCTGAGTTCTTTCCCAACAGTTAGTTCACACGGTAGGGATGGAATGAATTGTCCAAACTGTAAGTCCCTCATCCCGGCCTCCCCCGTCCTCTGGGCAGAGACTCCACCTCAGCCCTCGGGCCCTACAGGTCTGAGGTGAGTCAGGGCCTTGTCTCGCTCACCAGGCTCCATGCCTGTTGTAACTGCCCACCGAACCGTCACCCTGTGCGGCAGGACGCGGCCCAGGCATGTGGGCAGTGAACCGCAGCCCGCCACCTCTCCTCTCCCACTTCTAGGTGACGGACTGCTCCCTAAAGTACCTGACACTGACCGGCCCGGCAGGGAAATGCATCAGCAAGCACCCTCTCTCCTGGCAGGTAAATTTAGACGTGTTTTGTTCAAGAACGGTTCCATTCCAACTGACGTGGAGAGAACGAAAAGGGGGGAGGCTTTTACTTAAGCCGATCTGGCAAGACGCGGCCGCAGAAAGCAGCGGGCTTCGAGGTCAACAGGCACCACACAAACGGAAGCCGACTCTGAGCTGTCAACAAAAGAAGCTGTCCTTTATTCCAGAACTACGTCTCAGAAAGGACCGGGCGCGGGGCTAAGGAGACAGCAGCAGGGTGGGCGGGCCGGACACTGCCCATGATGGCGCCCGCCGGCCTGGACTCCGCCGCTTTGCGAACGAGGAGCCGTTTTCCAATAACCCCTTTCATACGCCGCTCTGCTCGGAGCTGAACTCTGCACTTCTGTGCAGCCAAAAGATGCTGCCCCGCCGCACAAGGGCACCGGGAGTCGGGAATCGTTGCGCCGGAAAAAAGTAGGCTGCGAGGGCCCAGGCACGACGCTGGTGCTCACTGCGGTTGGCCGCCGGGCCCTGCGAGCACACGCTCGGGGCGGCCGGGCAGCGGTCAGGCGGAGTGCACCGGGGTCCCGCAGTGCTTGTGCCACAAGTCGATGGCCTTGCTCACGATCGCGTCCGAGCTGTCCTGGGGGATCTGCGGACAAGCACACAGCCTCCGTGAGATCTCGGGGTTCACAACGTCTCAGCTCCCTCACTCGCTGTGGTCGGCGCGTAATCCCCACCACGGTTTCCACTGCTTGTCAGAAAGTGGACGTCTAGAAGGCTGCGCCAGGATCTGTGTTTCAGGGGCCCCCTGAGGGCACACTCAGGAGCTGTGGTCAACGGCCTGGCTTTCAGACCAGCCCTGCCTACCGCGTGCCCCTGGGCAGGTCCCCGAAGCTACCGAGTTCACCTCCCATCTCTACGATGGGGCGAAGGGCAGCCTCGCGTCCTCGGGCTGTTCAGGATGACGTGGGAGAACCCCCGAAGTTTACGTTTAGGGCCCTGGCACCGTCAGCCACCAGCAGGACGGGGACGAGGCATCTGTTCGTCACACGTTCACTAAGGACTATTTACCGAGCCGCTATTCAAATGTCAGTGGTGACCGATTTGAAAAAGAAGACTAGATCTACGGTCCGGGGACATTCACCCAGGCTTAAATCTCTTCCACCTCTCGCCTGGTTAAGTGTATTCTAAGATACACGGAGACTCATTTAGACCTTTCCCAACATGCACGACGTACATACTTAAGCACATTAACAAACCCAACAGATTCAGCCAGAGGTAGTAACAGTAAGGAAAAGGCCTCCAAAACCCTCCCGAAACATCAGGCCTCCTGTCACTGAAAAGGATTACTCAGCCTCACATGACAGACCTCAGCTCTTCCTCTCCTCAGCAGGCCTCCTGGTGGCCGCACGAGGGGAGGAGACTGTGGTCCGCAGCGCACACTCGTGACAACGGTCTCACTGCTCAGACCCCACCACCCCACAAAGAGAGAGGCAAACTATAACCCACAGACCCAACTTGAAGCTGAACTTTTCCAAAGGGCAAAAGGGTTTCTTAGAACGTAAAAACATCAGAGAATGTAATGCAATAGAAAAATCTGGCTTGCGAAATGACTTCCTTTCTAGGTTCAAAATCAAACCTAAAAGAAGCACACTTACATTTTCCAGAAACTTCGTTATCTTCTCTGCGCTGTTCAGAGCCATTACTTTTATTTTAAAGGTTAACAGAATCTCCACAGCTACAAACACTAAGATCTTACAGGATCCACTTACAACTTTATCCCAAACCCTACAAAAACAGAGATATAATAAAATTGAGATTGAAGTTTATGTTTAGCTAAACATCTCAAACTACAGCATTAAATCAAATTACTTCTTTTAAGTATAACCTTCAGAGAAAAGCTATAATGAAATAATCATCAAAAAAAAACCAGAATAGGGGCACCTGGGGGGCTCAGTCGGTTAAGCGCCCAGCTTCGGCTCAGGTCATGATCTCACAGTTCATGGGTTCAAGCCCTGCGTCGGGCTTTGTGCTGACACTAGCTCAGAGCCTGGAGCCTGCTTCAGATTCTGTGTCTCTCTCTCTGACCCTCCCTGCTCACGCTATCTCTCTCTCTCTCTCAAAAATAAATAAAAAACATTTAAAAAAAAAACCAGAATCAATCAGCCATTTGAAACTTATTTCAGACACAATTAGCACTGGAAGGGGAAAAGGAACGATCACCAAAAAGTACTTCCTCTTCAAGGGATCTCTTAAACACCCATCCCCTAATGTTTTCAACCTGACATTTTAGGGAAGGAAAAGTCTTTTTTTTTTTTTTAATGTTTATTATTTAATTTTTTGAGAGACAGAGACAGAGTGTGAGCAGGGGAGGGGCAGAGAGAGAGAGAGAGAGAGAGAGAGAGAGAGAGAGAGAGAGAGAGAGAG
>NC_043706.1:15332636-15335377 GCF_006229205.1 Suricata suricatta | reverse complement strand
GGAAGAGAGAGAGAGAGAGAGAGAGAGAGAGAGAGAGAGAGAGAGAGAGAGAGAGAGAGAGAGGAGAATATGAATCCGAAGCAGGCTCCAGGCTCCAAGCTGTCAGCACAGAGCCTGATGTGGGACTTGAACTCATGAACCATGAGGTCCTCAGCCGGAGTCAGACCACCTGGGCGCCTCTGGAGAAGGCAAGTCTTAAACCAAAGTTTGGATTTTACTAATACTGTGTAACACTAATATCATCATTAACTGCTAAGTAAGGAAGACAAAAGCAGCATGTGAAATGACATCAATGCAATGGTGCCCGTGGTTCAAATTCCTAAAACTTCTCTAAGAGCTTAACAACGGGGCGCCTGGGTGGCTCAGTCGGTTAAGCCTCTGACTTCGACTCAGGTCAGATCTCACGTTCGTGGGTTCGAGCCCCGCGTCGGGCTCTGTGCTGACAGCTAGCTCAGAGCCTGGAGCCTGCTTCCGGTTCTGTGTCTCCTTCTCTCTCTGCCCCTCTCCCTGTCTTGCTCTGTCTCTCTCTGTATCAAAAATAAAAATAAAAACATTAAAAAAATCTTTAAGAGCTTAATGAGCTAGTTATTGATCTCAACCACTCTAAAATAATTATGCTGGTAATTCCTAAATCTCTTAGAGTTGGTGTCACACTGTGTGCTTAGTCACGTAGTGTCCTGTGATGTTCTCTGCGTGTCACCTTTCCTCCCAACTACCTCACACGGTCTTGGAGGGGCAAGGCCCAGAAATACTGGAAACACATGTCTGAAATGAAGGAGAACCAAGTTTGAGTCTTAGGTGTCTGCCTGCCTTTAGCTACTTTAAAGATGCCATGACAGAACTAAGAAATTAGAAAGGTTTTCTCCAGATTAGGATCTCCCACATTTCTGGAAAAGAAAAGCCGATACCCATATAAACCCCTGGAGACTGTTTCAGATGTGAATAACCTACAGCATGTAACATATTGAGGGCCTTCAAGTTTCCTAATGGTACATTCTAATATTTCCAGCATTAACACTAATTCGCGTTCATGTTAGATTAATATTACTAGCATTCTAGTATTTCTAAGTGGATAAACAATAAGCAGAATCAAGTGTTGTTCTGCCGTCTGCCAGAGAAGTGAGCTTCAAACTACCGTATTGTTCTAAAGCGAATTCACACTCTGAAGGCTGCTCCCATGAACACCCAGGACCCTTCTCCGACCCCACGCCTCCAGAACACTTGTGAAAGAAGGACTTGCCTCTGTAAACTGGACTCAGGCAAGCACCCTGCGAAGCACCTCCTGAACCAGAGATCGTACGGAAGTTTGGACAGCGCCGCACACGTCTTCAGATGACTCAGCAGTCGGCTGTCTTCCAGATTCAGGTATTGTTCAAAAGCCTTTGGCTAACGATTAAAGAGGAAGAGAGATTACTCGTTTCCCGTGACCTAACATTACCCAATCTTACAGCCTGTGGTGAATCAAACGTTCATGCTGACTGCCAGAAAGTGCTAGAAAACACAACTGCAGACTCATCCAAGTCATTCGTGACGCAAGTTTCTCAGGCCAGCGCCATTAGGGCAACCAGCAGTCAGGGGTTGAGTGAGGGGGTTTCCGGGCCAATGGAACAGTGGTTCCCCTAATGCCAACGGCACTAATACGGTTCAACTGAAGGCCAAAGTCCAGAGCAAAATGCAAACATTCTGGGGAACTAAGCAAGGCCCCCAACACTCCGGCTGCTCTGGAGTAGATGACACACTCAGGAAAAGGGGGAAGGGGAAAGGGTAAGACTAGAGAAACAGAGTGGGGCCAAAGCAGGGAAAGGGAATCCGGGAGAATGGGACCAAAAGAGCCGGACGTGGGAAAGGCCCACCGGTCCTTGACCACAGTGATGCTGACCTCTGCTGAGCACAGCTGTGCACCACGCCGAGGACGCCCCTACAACAGAGATGTCCAGAGGAGGCGCTCTGCATCCCCCGTGCAGGACTCTTGGGAGGCAGGGGAGGAATGTGAAGGGACCAGGGCACCTGGATTCCGTCTAGTGGCTGCTCCCAGAGAAGGTTAAGCGGCAGCCAGTTCCAGGAGCCGGAAGAGCTACTGAAGCTGGCTCCCACTGGCCAGGTCCACCTCGCCCAAGCTGTGGTACTCAGGGTCCACAGGCCAAGAATGGGGCCTGGGGGCTGACTCTGAAGTCTGTGCTCCCTACCCAGAAAACACAACTGCACCCCCTATCACTGAAGCAAATGCAAATGTTTATTCTACTAAATATCTGCATCTCGACCAAAGAAGTAGTTCATATCCCTTACCATGTTCACTGCAGCAAGCACTGTGCTACATACGGGGAACAGAGTATAAGAAAACATGAAGTCCCTGCCTCCAGGGAGTTTACAGTCTGCTTCTGACCAACATGTAATGAAGCCTTCGTAGGGTAAGCACGGGATGCTTTAGAAGCCATCCAGTCTCCCAGAGGTGTGACATTTGCGTTGGCTTGAAAAGAATGACTGAAGCTAGCCAGGCGAAGAGGGACCCACATATTAATCCTGGGCCCAGTTTTCTCCTCTTTCAGGGGCCTCTGTCTCTCTTTAACCAACTTTCCTACACTACTTAATAATTCCTTCTCAAGAATACCACACACCACTCCCCCAAACCAGGAGCTTTTCTCCAAAGGACAAAGCAAAGAGTTCTTGTCCTCACCTTTCACCTCTAAACCCCTATTCTAGAATTTTCGTTAGTTCTGCCAATGGAATGTTTTGTCACACAC
>NC_043706.1:15311208-15332536 GCF_006229205.1 Suricata suricatta | reverse complement strand
TAACTTTTCTTACATATTCTTAAGAACTTTTTTTAAAAAAGCTTCATAACTATTTAAAACTATGTGCTGGGTACTACAATGTACATGTTAAAATAAACCTCTGTTTTGAAGATGAAGAAAGTAAGGCTTAGGGGCATTTAGTATCTTGCTGATTTAAAATTCATTGCTAAAAAGAAAAAAGAACTCAAGCATAGCCAATGCACTTTTGAAACCGAACAATATGAGGGCGTTTCCCCTAGCAGGTACCAAAACATATTAGGAAGCCATGTTAAATAAATCAAATGGTGTGGGCCCAGAAGTAGACATATAGCTTGATGAAAACAAAAGTCTAGAAAGAGATATAAATATACATGGAAATCTAGAATATGATAAAGGTGGCATTTCAGATCTGTGAAAAAACAGAATGAACTGACACTGTCAATGGTAGGCGGTCCTGCTTCCTAACTGTAACTCTGGGCAAGGGATTTAGCTGCTCTGTGCTTCAGTTTCCTCAACTATAACAACAGAGATGTGTGTTAAAATTAAGTTTTAACTAATAAAGCAAATTTCCAGGCATGAAGCACATTGTTAGTAACTGTCACACAGAAAGAGGAAGAGGAGGAAGGTTTGATGCAGTTAACAACCAAGAAACAAGGCTGAATCTGAGTCTGAGGCCAAGCACAAAGAAAATCCTTTTGCAAATTAAAGGACTAAATTTTAAAGGTTTAACAGACATACAGACCAATGGAACAGAGAACACAGAAATGCATCCACAAATATATGCATGGTTAACTAATCTTTGACAAAGCAGGAAAGAGTATCCAATGGAAAAAGGTCTCTTCAGCAAGTGGTGCTGGGAGAACTGGACAGCGACATGCAGAAGAATGAAACTGGACCACCTTCTTACACCATATACATAAATAAACTCCAGATGGATGAAGGACCTGAATGTGAGACAGGAAACCATCAGAACCCTAGAGGAGAACACAGGCAACAACCTCTTTGACCTCAACCGCAGCAATTTCTTGCTCAATATGTCTCCAGAGCCTGGGGACTTAAAAGCAAAAATGAACTATTGGGACCTCATCAAGATAAAAAGCTTCTGCACTGCAAAGGAAATAATCAACAAAACAAAAAGGCAACTGACAGAATGGGAAAAGAAATTTGTAAATGACATATCAGATAAAGGGTTAGTATCCAAAAACTATAAGGAACTTACCAACTCAATACATGAAAAACAAATGATCTGGTGAAGAAATGGGCAGAAGACATGAATACTTTTCCAAAGAGCACATCCAGATGGCCAACAGACACATGAAATGATGCTCAAAGTCACTCACCATCAGGGAAATACAAATCAAAACCACATGGAGATACCACTTCACACCAGTTAGAGCAGCTAAAATTAACAACTCAGGAAACAACAGAAGCTGGTGAGGATGTGGAGAAATGGGAAACCCTCTTGCACTGTTGGTGGGAATGCAAACTGGTGCAGCCGCTCTGGAAAACAGTGCGGAGGTTCCTCAAAATATGAAACGCAGAACTACCCAAGATCCAGCAATAGCACTAGGGACTTACCCAAGGGATACAGGAGTGCTGATGCATAAGGGCACATGTACCCCAATGTTCAAAGCAGCACTTTCAACAATAGCCAAATCATGGAAAGAGCCTAAATGTCCATCAACTGACAAATGGATCAAGAAGATGTGGTTTACATATACAATGGAGTACTATATGGCAATGAGAAAGTGAAATCTGGCCATTTGTAGCAACGTGGATGGAACTCGAGGGTGTCATACTAAGTGAAATAAGTCAGGCAGAGAAAGATCTATGTTTTCACTCATATGTGGAACTTGAGAAGCTTAACAGATGACTATGGGGGGGGGGAAGGAGAAAAAAATAGTTACAGAGAGGGAGGGAAGCAAACCACAAGAGACTCTTAAATACAGAGAACAAACTGAGGGTAGATGGGGGGGTGCAGGCAGGTGAGAGGGGAAGGGGGGTGATGGGCATGGAGGAGGGCACTTGTTGGGATGAGCACTGGGTGTTGTATAGAAGTGATGAATCACGGAATCTTCCCCCAAAACCAAGAGCACACAGTACACACTGTATGTTCGCCAACTTGAGAACAAATTTTAAAAACAAATAAATACATACATAAATACTTTGAGGGGCACCTGGATGGCTCAGCTGGTTAAGCATCCAGTTAAGCAACTGTCTCTTGATTTCAGCTCAGATGATCTCACGGTTCATGGGATCGAACCCCATGTTGGGCTCTGCTCTAACAGTGGGGGAACCTGCTTGGGATTCTCTCTCCCTTTCTCTCAAAATAAATGAATAAACTTAAATACATATTTTTAAAAGTTAGAGCAAGGTTTTTAAAACATCTGTTTTTTAGGAGCACCCAGTTGGGTGGCATCTGACTCCCGATTGTGGCTCAGGTCATGATCCCAGGGTCGTGGGATCGAGCCCTGCAGATTCTCTGTCTCCCTCTGCCCCTCACTCCCACTCACACACACCCTCCCTCCCTCCCTCTCTCTCTAAAAAATAAGTAAGGGCACCTGCGTGGCTCAGTCAGTTAAGCGGCCAACTTCAGTTCAGGTCATGATCTCATGGTTCGTGAGTTCAAGCCCTGCATCGGGCTCTGTGCTGACAGCTCAGAGCCTGGAGCCTGCTTTTGATTCTGTGTCTCCCTCTGTCTCTCTGACGGTCCCCTGCTCACACTCTGTGTCTCTCTCTCTCAAAAATAAACAAACATTAAAAAAATTAAAAATAAATAAAAATTTTAAAATAAAATCTGTTTTTTAATCGTGGAGCTAGAAAGGGCTTCCTAAATAAGACATGAAAAAGCAAATGAAAAAGAGCAACAGATCCAACTGTACCAAAAGTGAAAAATCTCTATATGACAGGGAGAAAATACTGCCAACCTGTGTAACACAGGATAAATATCTAGGACATATCCATCACTCTTACCAGTTAAGAAGAAAGATGCAGACAAATTGGAGAGGTGGACAAGACACATGACCCGTGAGCAAACGCAAAGCTGCCCGGCTTCACTAGGAAGTACATAAATTACAACAGGAGACCATTGTCATTATCAGATTAACAAAAATTTAAGAAACTGATACTATCAAGTATTGGCAATCGAGTGGAAAACAGAAAATCTTCTAATCTGTCATGGGAAGCCAAATTGGTATTCCTTCTGGGTGAGCAACCTGGCAATTAAAAAACTTAACTACATCTTTCAGCGGAGCAATCCCTTTACAGATGGCTGCCCTACAAAACCCTCACGTATACTGAACGGATCCTGTACAAGGGCATGCCGACTCTCAGCATCTGTTATACTAAGATACGGCAAATTCTTCACAGGAAATAATATGATCACATGTTTAAGAGGAAGAAAAAAATGTGGTTCCACATGAGTGGCTCTCAACCCTAGCCACGCTTCTGAAATCACCTGATGTTTTTTAAAAAATAGAATTCTGAGCCCCACCCACCCCCGGAGATTCGGACTTAATTGGTTTGGGGGGGAGGAAAGGCACTGGTTATTTTTCAAAAGCTCCCAGGTGGTGCTAATAGGAAGTCAAGGCTGAACAAGACTGATCTGCATGGACCTGGAAAGCATTCCAAGACACAAAGTTTAAAAAAAGAAACTGCAGAGCCGTATGAACAATGTTACAATATTCATGGTTTGTAAAGTTATATATGTAAAACATAGGTAAATCATTACACGGACAAGCGTGTCTGTATCTGTGTGTGTGGACACATTCCATCCACCCTAATGGACATAAAACAGCACAGGATGCATACACCGAGCTAATGGCAGTGTTTACCTCTTAGAAAACGGGGGATGAGCAGGTGTTGGCACAGATCTTTGGGAACACTGGATCCATCCAGGTTGTTTAATACTTCAAGAATGTACTTATTACTTGTGTTATCAAAAATAAAGAACTTGGGGGGCGCGCCTTGGTGCCTCAGTCAGTTAAGCATCCAATTTGGCTCAGGTCATGATCTCATAGTTCGTGGGTTCGAGCCCAGCATCGGGGTCTGAGCTGACAGCTGGGGGCCTGGAGCCTGCCTCGGATTCTGTGTCTGCCTCTCTCTCTGCCCCTCCCCCACTTGCACACAGTCTTCCTCCCTAAAATAAGTAAACATTAAAAAAAAAAGAAACAATTTTTTAAACATAAGCTAGCAAAACACTGTGGACTGTGCTCCAATACAACATAGGAAAAGCTAGTGAAACCCTGGCATCATCTGGTGTCTTGATGTAACTGTGCAGTTCTATCTCCACGCCTGATTTATTTTCACTGACATCAACTAACTGGATTAAGTTTTAAAATTCTGAAAACCAGGTTTCTCTGAAACACTCTTGTTCCAGGGCCCGCAGAGTTGATGGGTCTTGCAGCTGCCCTGCTAATGGCTGTCGTCAGCACGGGGTCCTCGGGGTTCAGTCACTCCGTCAGGGCCCCCTCGTCTAGCCCTGCCACCATTACTGCGCTCACTGATTTCAACAGGGTCTTCAAATCACGGATTTAAGAGAAAAAACAGTCGTTTTTATAAATGAGGGAAGGAAAGGAGAAAGCTAGGAAAAGGGAACGGCAGAGAGCCGCTGGCTGATGCTGGTGGAGTAAGTGGCCGCTGTGCTCTGGACATCGGGTCAGAGCACAGCCCCCGGCAGGCCGCCTCTCTCACATCCACTCTCCCGTCCTTCTTCGCAAGCAGAGCCCTGTGTCCACGGGAGATCACAACGTGACCCCAGCCTCCACCGCAGACGGAGACGGCCAGGTGCCACGGCCGCGCCACTAACGGGCGTGTCCCCCTTGGGCAGACGTGGCTGGCTGTCCCTTCCACTCCTTCCCTTTGGTCGTGGCCCTTCCCTTTCCACCTTCCTACATCACAGATGGCATGGCTGCCGCTCTAGCGTCCATGAGCAAAGGAGGAAGGGTCACACCTGGGAATGCCTGAACCGGGGGGCCTCCCGCAGACACTGCGGCACCCAGCACTCATTCTGGACTGCCTTACCTCCAGACTTCTGGCCATGGGAGAGAAAAAGAGAGAGCAGAGCTTCTGTTATTGCGGCTATCTGTTATATGCAGCCAAACCTAAACCTTAGGTGACACAGAGAGGCAATTCTAGATAAATCCAGTAGATTTGAGACCAGGATGCGGAATACAGAAGAGCAGAGACTGCAAACAGGCCAGATGCAGCCACGACCACTCTTTCGTGCACTGTCAACGGCCGCTTCTGGGCAAAGGCAGCAGGGCTGAGTGTTTGCAACAGAGACAAGAGACCATCTGGCCCACTGGGCTGGAAAAAGTCACCGCTGGACCTTTTACAGAGCACACTTGTTGGCTCTAAGCGTAGAGGGGCCACTCGCAACTGCCAGGAAGGCAGGCCACCTCCCCCGTACCGCTGTCACCCCTTCGCCCCCACCCCTCGAGAGCCAAAGCAGCACCCTCACCAGCTGGGGGAGGGACTCCCGGTACTTGCTATTTAACTGGTTCACGAAGCAGCGGGTGATCCAGTAACAGTGGACACTGTCCTCTACCATCTCTTCCACGGCTTTGGCAATGGCTAGAAATACTTCATCTTCCGGCTCCTGAAAGATCAATAATAAATCTCTGGTTAAAGGAGGGGAGCCAGCAGAAGAGAGGAACGCATATTTCTTTGGTAAAAATGAAATCTCGCCCCCCAGCTTTTGAAGAGGCTGCATTAATAAATCAAAGTGGAACCGAAAAGCACACAGCCCACGACTAAAGAGAAGACCAAGGCGGAGCTAAGGATGGGTGACCAGAGAAATCTACTGGGATCAGTGGGGCTTGCGAGTGGCCAGGGTTCAGATTAAGCACTCAGAGATCTTCCCTTTCTAACATTTAAGGTCATCAAAGAAAACATAAATCATAAGCAAAGTGCTGACTCTCTCCACCCAAAAACATTCTCGGGGCTAGAAGAGAATTTCTCTCAAAAGGATGTGATAAACATCATCAGTAACTGGAGACATTTGTTAATACAGTAATTTGCAAAAAATCAAAGGGCTCCAAAAAGACTAATAAAGCATTTTCCTTATTTCAAAACATTCACTCACATATACCTTTAGATTTTTGTTCTATCTTTAAGCAACTCGTAAGTTAAAATCTCCCTGGAATCAGAATTTTAGGAATCAGAAAAATGGCATTTCTCAAACCTTGTGTAAATACTCAAAATATGAACATAAACCATCAGGTAAATTTCAACAAAGTAATCTTATAAAAACTAGAACCTACTAAAATCTATTTTGTTTTCAAATACCGTTATCTTACACAAAATTACATTTTCATCTAGGATTTAAGAACCAAAAGACTTTAGTGTTAAGAAGAAACTAAAAAGTATCCTTCTACTCCTTTTAAAAGCCCCAAGTTAAATCAAAATTCCTATTTTAAGAAAAGCATTTCATCTTAGGTCTCAACTTCATATTCTAGAATCTGTCAAGAGTAACAGACTCCCAGAAAGTAACATTTTCTAAACATGAATGTGTCAGAGGAAGAGACAGAAGACGGGAGGAAAGGGCAAGACGGCCTTGCTTCCCGGACTCCCGCCCAGTACCGGGCGCTATGCTCGGTGCTCCAGAATGCGGCAGCTCGCGGCTCCAGGCCGCTCCGAGAGGCCAGGGAAGGAGACCGACGTCCTTGGCTGTGTTCCCAGCCCCGTGCTGAGCACTGTCACACGCTCTACTACACACGAATACTAATGAGGCTGAGTGGGGCCCAAAGACGACGGGAGGCATGGGTGGCAGAGCCAACCCTGACGGCACATCTGCCCCAGGCCCCGGGGTGAGGGGGGGGGTTGCGCTTGGAGCCCCGACCAGCTGAGGAGGCAATGATGCCCCATCACTTAGGTTTCTTGAGCTAATAGTCTAACCTCCTGTCACATATCATTTAAGAGTTTGCAGAGTACTATCAACTTCGCTTTGCCAGAGATAAGCAAAGTTTAAAGAAGTTTGTTAAGAGTTCCAATTATCTTCAGGGCATTCTCTCTTGATAAACAAAAGTGGACAAAGTAAGGTCTGTCCGTGGGGACATCATTAACCTCAAAAAGACAAGTCAAAACTCTCAACGTGCTCTACTCGTAGGCTGCAAATTGCAATGGAAAAACATAAGCTTGGGCGGAGGGGCGCCTGGGCGGCTCAGTCGGTTGAGCATCTGACTCTGGCTCAGGTCATGATCTCATGGTTTGTGGGTTCAGTCCCATGTCAGGCTCTGTGCCGACAGCTGCTTCAACTTCTGTGTCTCCCTCTCTCTTCTCCTCCCAGCTCGTCCTGTCTGTCTCTGTCTCTCTCTCAAAAATAAACACTAAAAAAATAATAATAAAAATAAGGTTTGGGACACCTGGGTGGCTCAGTAGGTTGAGCATCTGACTCTGGATTTTGTATCAGATCCTGATCTCACTGTTCGTGAGTTCAAGCCCCACATGAGGCTTGCAGTGATGGTGCAGAGCCTGCTTGGGAGTCTCTCTCTCTCTCCCTCTCTCTCTCTCTCTCTCTCTGAGCCTCCCCTATGTGTGCACATGTAGAGACATGCACTCTTTCTCTCAAAAATAAATAAACTTTAAAAAATTGTTTTATAGAAGAGCACAGCTTGCAAGCAAATCCCGATTATGAGCAATCACTGTTTTGGCCACAGACACACACACACACACACACAGTTAAAATGCCAAAAATGAATTTCAAACTGCATTAAAATAGCCAAAGCCCAAAAGCTATCATTAGTCCTTTGCCTAAACTTTTCCTCTTCCCCTTTTTTCCCTTTACGAACAGTAAGCAGTCCAAGTAACTCGAGCGAGGGTCTGTCAAAGATGGAAGTTTAAAAAGTAGGTTGCAGTACTGGTTACGACACAAACGAGCAGGGCAGTACCCGTACGAAGGACCTGGAGCGGTTCATATTTGCAACTGTCACACAAGGGACCTGCGCACACAGGGGCGTGAAGGCTAGAGGAACTGGCGGAACTGGACTAAACCAGAGGGATCGGTGTCAACAGGGGGCTTTTAATACTCCAGGCTAGACGTGTAAACACATGGGTGTGTGTGAGTGAGTGTAGATGACTCTACACATTCAGAGAAGGTGCTCATATGTCCTAGCTCTTTCTACTGTCAGGACCTAGCAGCGATCACACACCAGCAACAAGGAGAACACAGACTGCCCTGTAAAAGCACACTTTGTTCAAAATAGAAATGGCTGATTCTAGACTTGGGGTAGAGAAAGTACAAGGTGGGTCTGCCCCAGAAAGTACAGAAATGCTCAAAATGGTGTGAACTTGCCATAAAGAGAGAGAAGTCCATCAGAAGGGGCTCCCTCTGGCCCAATCTGAGACAAGTTGAACATCAAATAAATAATAGTAGTTATGGGTTAAAGGCCACTGAATAAGAGAAATCCATAAACTCATTTTGACATAAATAAACAAATAAGGGAGAAGGGAAAGCCCTTCCTTATGAAAAAATGCCAGTAAATGCAGAAGGAAGCAGCAGTTAGAAAATCACCATCTGGCAATCAGCATAGTGAAATTGTTTCGGGCAGGAATCATTAGTGGATGGACGTTTACTTGGTCTCAAAAGCATCTCCTCACTAATTACTTATTACAAAAGGAAAAATAATCATCTTACACTGAAGAAAAAGGGCCGACACCACTGTAACCAACTGATCAAAGTCAGCGGTAACGGTAATTAAGTGTCATACCTCTGCAGTATTCCTGCCAAAAATTCATAATCAGATTTTAATCACGAGGAAACATCAAATGAACCCAAACTAAGAGACGCTCTACTGCCCAGTACTATTCAGATGTGCCAAGGTCATCACAGACCAAGGAACTTTTTCCAGATGGAAGCGGGGTAAGATGTAGCAATAAATGCCGTCTGTGAGCCCACACTGGCTTGTGGACCCGGAAAAGCAAAGCAGGAGGGCGTTCAGTAAGGCCTACAGGATCTGATCAGTAACGATTTTTCTGGGCTTGATAATTACAGAAGATGAAACACTTGGTGACGCTAGGTAAAAGTACATGGGAACACTGTACTATTTTTGCAAGTTTTTGTTTCTAAAATAATTTTTAAATAAAGAGTTAAAACATTTAAAGTATTTTCTAAATCATCAACAAAGGTTAAAACTAGTGGGTGAAAGTTTGGTAGGAAAGTATGATAAGTTCTGACCAAAACTTACTGTTGGTTTGTGATAAAGGGCATTACGGGGACAACTGGTCAGATGTGAACCGAGTCTGAAGACAGATCTGAATACGATATCGGTGTAAACGCTCTGGTTTCGATGACGACTCTATGGTTAGCCCATCCTATGCTTACCCAGGGGAGTGCTAGTTTCTTTAGGAAGTATACACAGAAGGAATGTGAGTCATGGAACGTCATGTCTGCATCTTATTTTCATGTGGTTTAGAAAAAATAGGTAAATATTATGTAGGAAAAATGACAAAGCAAACATAAGATATTAATGATGGGGAAACTTGGGTAAAGAGCATATAGGAATTCTTGGTAGTATTCTTGCCAAATTTGCAATTATTTCAAAATAAATTGTATTTTAAAAAATTAGGGGTGCCTGGATGGACCAGTCAGTTAAGTGTCCGACTTCAGCTCAGGTCATGATTTCACGGATCGTGAGTTCAAACCCCGCATCCGGCTCTGTGCTGACAACTCAGAGCCAGGAGCCTGCTTCAGATCCTGTGTCTCTGTCTCTCTCTCTCTGCCCCTTCCCCACTCATACTCTCTCTCTCCTTTAAAAATAAATAAACATTTAAAAAAGTTTTTAAAAACTTAGATTGAGTCAGAACGTGCAGGGCCACAAATGCCAAGGAAAGATGTACTGCCTTTACTCAGTTGCCACTGAGACTTTGTAAGGCAGAATATGATGCGGTCAAAGGCCGGCAGGATGGTCTAGACTTGAAGTAAGTGCTGGACAAAAGCGCCACTAACCAGTGGAAAGGAAGGACTTCGAGGCAACCTCCCAGACTCCAGCTGGTACATGCGGAGATAGACTTCAACCTGAGGCGTGGCCTCGCTGACAAAGCGAACGACTTTCAGGGCGTGCAGGATGTCACAGAACTGCTCCTTGCGGCACAGCATCACCTGGGCATGGGACTCGTGGTGGGGAGGCAGGATCCCTATATGGAGACCGGGGGTGGGGGGAGAGGGGAGAAGAAAGTGCAAAATACTGAGACACAAATCCAAATCCCTCTGCTACTGGAGAGAATCAAGTGAGAGGCTGCCCACTGTGACTGGACTAGAATCACAGATACTTAGTTACCATATGGATTCTGTCTTAGAAATTCTCTCTAGGGGCACCTGAGAGGCTCAGTCGGTTAAGCAGCCAGCTTCAGCTCAGGTCGTGATCTCACGGTTCGTGGGTTCGATCCCCGCGTCAGGCTCTGTCCTGTCAGCTAGCTCAGAGCCTGGAGCCTGCTTCGGATTCTGTGTCTCCCTCTCTCTCTGACCCTCCCCTGCTTGTGCTGTCTCTATCTCTCAAAAATAAATAAAAAACATTAAAAATAATTTTCTTAATTCTCTCTATAACACAACACAACCTTAAATGTTAAGTACTATCAGTATTTCAATGGCAACTGCACCACTGATATTTAAGAGAAATGAAATGGCATCAGAAAGCCCTTGAACAAGTGTGCCACCTCAGCTGCAGCCACATCAGTCACCAGGATGACTTCACGGAATGCATGGTGGTCAGCCTGGGGCCACCTCCGCTCCCGCAGACCCATCTCCAGTTTTTGCTCCTGCTATGCACTGAACTGTTCCCCCCAAAATGCGTATGTTAAAGCCCCAACAACCCCAGTGTGCCTGAATTTGGAGGCAGGGCCTATAAGGAGATTAAGGGTAAATGAAGTTGTAAGGGTGGACTGTAACCCAACAAAGCTCGGGCCCTTACAGGAGATACAGCATTTGCGCTCTCTCTCCCCCTCTCCCCCCCCCCCCCCTCTAGGTTGGGACAGATGGGTGGCCATCTACAAGCCAAGGGAGCCCTCACCAGGACCCAAACAGCCAGCACCTTGAGCTTGGATTTCTCGGCCTCCAGAACTGTGAGAATAGAGACTGTTGTGGAAGCAGCTCGGTCTGTGGAATTCGGTTATGGCCGCCCTTGCTAACCGTACAGGCCCCCCAACTCAGGACCAGCAACTACCCCTCAAATCCTCCTCTTCCCCAATGATCAAAACTTGCTCCCAGAGTAGCCGAGCTGCAGGACCAGAAGTCTTGGATTTTCACTGATGAGGCCACCTTACATTATATTCTGATGCCATTTAATGCTGACTCATTGAAACATGTCTACCTATGAGGTTTGGAGGAAAACCCTTTTTTATTTTTTTTAACAAACAAATGGCATGAGAAAAGCACAGTGGAAAGAGCACTGGACAGGCTTTCAGTAAACACAGGTTCTAGTCCGGGCCCGAGACACCAGGACTCCCACAAATGTCTCTGGGCACTTGTTCCCTCAGCTGTCAGAGGTCAGAGGTGGGATGGGTAAGCATGTCACCAAGAGTTCCCTGCACAACACTGGCCCCAAAAGCCCACATGAGGAAAAGGATTCCAGGGTCAAACAGATTTGAAAAATGCTTGTGCTCTGTCTCTTAAAAATAAATAAACGCAGGGGCGCCTGGGTGGCTCAGTCGGTTGAGTGTCCGACTTCAGCTCAGGTCATGATCTCACAGTTCATGGGTTTGAGCCCTGCGTCGGGCTCTGTGCTGAAAGCTCAGAGCCTGGAACCTGCTTTGAATTCTGTGTTTCCCTCTCTCTCTCTTTCTCTGTCCATCCCCTGTGCATGCCCTGTCTCTCTCTGTCTCTCAAAAAAATAAATAAACGTAAAAAAAAGAATTTTTTAAATAAATAAATAGGTAAATGTAAAAAAAAAATTTTTAATCGTATTTATTCCAGCCTCATTAAACGTAAGGAGGCTGTATAGGGACACAAACTCTGGAGTCAAAGTGCCTGGGTTTGAACTCTAGCTCTACAGTTAACTGGCTGGGTGACTGTTAGCCCCTTACTCAATCTTCCTTAAAGAAGGCTTAGCTTCTCCAGCTGAAAAATGAGACAAATAATATCTGTGTCACACAGCTGTCGTAATGACTAAAAAATGGTATCAGGTGCTTCGAGAGTGCACAGCATACACTAAGCTAGCGTCAGCGTTAGCTGTAAAGCGGATAAGGATTACTCTTTTAGCACAAAACTCCACAGATCCAGGGTTCTGAAGAGCATTCTGGGAAACTAGGTAGATGAGCGCGGAAGATTTGCGCTAGCGTGACGCCGTGTGAACATCAGGAGGAGGGAACCCACTGAAAGGTCCTCCGGGTGGAGGCTGCCAGAGGTCAAGGGCTGTAGCTGAGCCCCTCACACTGCCAGAGCAGCGCCGCGCCTCCCACGTGCAGCCTCTAGCCACGAGCCGGCCCTGGAGCTCTGACGCTTGCCTGAAACGGCACCAGGAGCAGGCCCGACGAGGCCCCCGAACAGGAACCCCTGTGCTAGGAAGGGGCGGCCCGTCTCCTCCCAAGCGCCAGCGTCTTCACCGCAAAGACAACAAGGGCTTACCTGAGAAAGTGGGGGAAACGGAGGGCACGAACGGGCCTGGACACTCACGAGGTGTCACAAAGCACAACTGTACGTCTCCCTCTCAACCCACTGGTGTCGGTCACTAACATGACACACAGTACTTCCCAGCAGAAACAGAGCGTCGGCGTCCCTGGAAGGCATTTACTGTGAGGTCTCTGGAAATGCCAAGATTTCAGAGAGAGCTCAGGCGGGGGGAGCTAAAACCGCCGAGGCCTGCTCTCTGGGCAGTGACTGTGCCGTCCCCCACCAGAAATACGAGTGCTCAGAGCCTGTCGGGATGCACAGCAAGACGAGGCACTACACTTTCTAGAATGGACTGGACGCCCTCGCCGCCTCCGCGTTACGTCAGCAGGCTCAGGGCCGCAGATGTGTCAAGTCCCGGAAGCACCGTGCGCTCTGGAAACAGAGCGAGGCCTGCGGTCCCGCCTGCCTTCAGACGGGCTCCGCCGACCCAAGCTCCCATCCGGCTCTGCCACCTGCAGACTGGGAGGCCTCGGGCAAGGACTGAGCCTTGCAGGCTTCCGCCCCATCTGCAAAACTGGGTATGAAGACCGACCTCAGTGGGGAATCCGGGGATCACCCGCACTGTCAGTTTGTTTAGGGAAGAAGGAAGAGGAGGATGGCAGTGGGGGCGGGCGAGACGCATCAGCAGGCTCAGCAGGACTAGACGAAGAAACGCTTGGTCCAAAGGGACGCGGCCAGGCGCCGAGCCCACCTGCCCTCCCACAGACACCGCAGGCTCTTTTCTTCAGCCCGTCACTGGAACCTACCGGTTTAGGCTGCTAGAAGTAAAAGCTCTTCAGTTTCCTTCGGCCTCTGACAGCACTCCCTAGGACGTGAGGCCGCTACCGCTGGGAATCACAGAAATCACGAATCGAGAGCTACAGTCCATGAGTTAATTTAGCTCACCAGCCTCATTTCCCAGGAGCAGAAGCCGGGGCCCAGCCGGGGTCCTGTTGGGGCTGCCTGGCGGGCGGCGAAGGCCAGGCCGCCCTCCTCCAGCCCCAGGCTCCTCCCGCACCTTGTTTCAGGAACTCACCTTCCCTTCTCCTCTATTATTACTAACCTGACACTGTCAGAGTGACATTTAATGTCCTGCGACTGATGTCACCTTAAAGGTTTTCACAGTGAGCGATACTCAGCCTCCTGAGACCGGGCCCCACAGGCAGGAAAGGGCCCAGGAAAACCCTCTTTCTCCCGACTGGTAAGATGACAAATACCCATCACTCATTTCCGAGGACAAATCTCCCAACTCTCGAGTCTCCTACCTAGAAGCACCTTCCACACCAACGCACGGTACATGGACGGGAGAGGGAATCTCTGGCTAAAAGTACAAAGTTTCTCGATATCTGGAGGAAGGGAAAAGAGAACAACTGGGTTAGAAGCTTTTAGGCTGCTCACATCAAAGTGCATTTCATTTTTTTCCTTAAAGTAAGACATTTCTCCAGAGGAAGTCTACACAATCAGTAAATCTAGAAAAGGCAACGCTGGTCTGATTTCCGGCCCAGGTGCTCCACCAACTAGCTACGTGACGACCATCAGGCCTTTGCGGCCCAGGAGATGCATCTTGCCTGCAGCAGGCAGTTACTAGTCACAATTTATTTCACTGAATCCGCAGCACAAGCGTGTTGGGTAGTTAAAGTTTTAAAGCTGCAGAAACTGAGCGTCCAAGCAGTGAAGTGACCTGACTTAGCCGGCAGAGCCAGGGAGCGGCCCGGCCACCTCGGGTCCCCGCGTCCGCTAGTAAACCACGCTCAGCTGTCCCGGACCTCCGTTCCCCCCGCTCGTCAAATTCCACACGTGCTTGAAACACGAGGATCGGGTGGGGGAACGGTTTTGAAATGCTAAAAACACTCTATGCATCTAAAGTACTATTTATACCTATGATTGTTTATTTCACTTTGGTCGGCAGACCAGACCTTCTTATTACTACAAAGCAACTAAGTCAACGCATAACGTAGTTTCACCGGAGAAAAAGCGTGGCAAGAGTTACCAGTTTGCCCAGAAGCTACGGTAACACCGCTGAAAACTGAGGAAATATACATGGGTCTAATATGAGACTATCACTGACTTTGTAAAGTCCTTTCACTGACATCGGGCTCGGCCTCAGCAAATAGAAGCTTGAAAAATCCGTAACTTCTCCCCCAATACACCATTTACCCGCTAACAAATACGGCAGGTAACAAATACCGCTGAGGTCTTTTAAGATAGCATTTCTCTCAGGACAGCTGGGGCGACTAACACCCGGCAACCCTAACTGAACTTGGAAAACTCACCCAGCCGGTCATCTTTGAGGAGAATCTCCAAGGATTTCTTTTCTTCAACTCCACGAAACCCCACTTTCTCGTAATACACTGAACGGAAGTTTCTCTGAGAGTCCTCAGTCATGTTTCATTCCTGGAGGAGAGAGAGACAGTAGGGAGGGGGAACGAGTGAGCTTAAAAACAGAGGCGGGACAATTTGGGCATTTTTCCAATGATTTTCTCCAACTTCCCCATGAATCCAATATACGAAAATGAACTAGCTGCCTCTGTAAAGGATTCAACATTAAATATCCTTTTTAAAAAATTATTTATGAGAGAGAGAGAGAGAGAGAGAGAGAGAGAGAGAGAGACAGAATCCCAAGCAAGCTCCATGCTGCCAGCACAGAGCCTGACACAGGGTTTGATCTCACTAAAACCTGAGATCACCACCTGATTCAAAATCAAGAGCCACTTAAATGAGTGAGCCACCCAGGTGCCCCTAAATGTCTCATTTTAAGTAACTAACACCACCTCACCTATGTTCCTTGGCCGAAAACCAAGACATAAAACGAAAGTCCTCTGAGTCGCTAAAATAAATTTCACAAGGTTCATGCACGAAGGCTACTTTACTTATGGGAGTTCCCAGCCACGATTCATGTTCAAAGAAAAGAAAAGGAAAAAAAAGTGAAATACCAGGACAAGATGTCATGCAAAAGGAGTTAACAAACAGTATCTGCTTGGAATTGTTCTTGTTTTTACAAATAATCATGCATTAAAAACATGAAACTATATTCCAAAATGTTGGCGATGTGTCATCTGTAGGTGGTATGATTCTGGGTGATTTAAATTTCCTTTCTTCTGCTTAGCCGCATTCTCAAATGGGCATGTTGTGAAATGAAAAAGCTAAACTATAAAAAAGTAAAAAGCCACAAGTATCTCCCTTAGGTTTCCTTTAAACACAATCCTCCCAAATGTAGTTATGGAAATTCAGAGCCCGCAAGGGACTAAGAGTGGGGAATTGTAAACCAGAAGAGGGGCAGAGGCGAAGCCTGTTGACAAACGATACCACAGAGCTGGAGACAAAAGAGCGACTTAAAATCTCGCCTCCAGCCTCAAAAAGTTCAGTGGTGTCAGGTTCCTTCACAGTAACGTTCACAAGACTGACCTCAAGACATCAGAAAAAGGTCCGATTAGGTTGGCGTTTTAAGAATAAAATGGATGTAGTGCATTTTTCAGGAAGTATGGCACTGCCTGAAACAAATACTTAAAATGTCGGTGCAAAAAAAAAAAAGTCTAATCCTCAGGTTTTAGAAATCCTGACAAGTCCCCCTTGACGATGAGAGGGTTGAGTTCCAGAAAAAGCCAAGGTCTTCCTTATTAAAAAGATGGTCTCTGAACCCCTTTAATCACAGGAAAGATAAGGATTCGTTTCAAATGAGAAATTCTAAAGGATTCTGAGCTTTGGGGGCCACGTGTTAAAAAAAAAAAATTCCAAAGCACTAAAATGTCAAATGAGTTAAGTGATGCATTTAAAAGCAGCAAAGAGCGGCACCTGGGTGGCTCAGTCAGTTAAGCATCTGACTTTGGCTCAGGTCATGATCTTACGGTTCAAGGGTTCAAACCCCGCCTCGGGTTCTGTGCTGACAGCTCGGAGCCTGGAGCCTGTCTTCAGATTCTGTGTCTCCCCCTCTCTCTGACCCTCTCCCACTCGTGCTCTGACTCCCCTGTCTCAAAAATAAATAAACTATAAGAAAGATTTTTTTTAAAGCGGCAAACAGCCGCAGGGCGGTGCAGGGCCCGTTACCTACACACACAGTTCTCAGATTGCACCCCATGGGCCACAGGTCCTCCCGGAGGAGAGTTACACTCCCGCCCCTGAGCGTCCGTTTGAGGAGAAGTAAACACATCCTGCTCCAAGACCCCAGGTCCCCCTGTCCCTGTGAAGCGTCACCTCCGGCGGTAGAAACCACGCCCGGGTGGAGACTAAGCGGTCCGGGGGGGAGGCGGCGGAAACCGGGCCCAGCGCGCTGACCGGCCGCCGGGCCGGGGAGGCGACGTGAGGACCGCCGCGGGGACCCGCGCGCCCGAGGGGGGGCCACGGGGCGTAGGGAGGCTGCGGGTCACCTGCGCCCAAGTAGCCCGCGAGTCACCGCCCCGCCGTCGCCGGACGTGACGTCACTGACGTCGGAGGGGCGGTGCCGAGAGTGCGCGTGCGTGTGGCGCATGCGCAGAGGTTCCGCTCACGGACCCGGCCATCCGGACGCATCCGAGAGCGGAAAGCGAGTGTGGTCTTTGGCTCAGACTCTGGTCGCTGCGCTGGCCTGTGGCCCCTGTCCTCTGGTTCTCCCGGCCCGAGAATCTCACGACCACCTTATTTCCTCCGTCCTGGCGGCTAGTGTTTGGGATGCTCTCTCTTCCCCGTCCCTTAAGCTCCCTGCCTGCAGGGGGAGGCGGGTCGGGGACCTGCTCGGAGCCTGGGAGGATGCTCCTCAGCCCCGTCTGCGGTGGAAGACGCCTGTGTTGTTTTATTTCTTTTTTTCTCCGTGCAGGATGTGGAAACAAGTAAAGACCAAGCACAGGAGGCAATTTATTCAGAGCTTGTGTGCCAGAGAGCCACCATCACTTGAGTTTGGGCATAAAATCAAAGGCAGGCAGAGGAGTGGGGACGCTTGATAGAGGGAAAAGGGGAATGAATGCTTCAGAGGTTCCCTCGTCCCAGGCTGCAAGAGAAGCTGTAGGGAGACTAATAAGAAGTGGGGCATCCCTGGCCATCGTCCGTTAGCCATGTGTGGCTTTCTCTCGTTGGTCCTAGGTTGGGACAAAAATTAGGGAAGCTGTCAGTTATTAATCAAGTCCTGGCCGTTTGGGGTCCATTGTTACACTCTGTTGTTTACCTTCCGGGGTGGTTATTAACGCTGGTGGCGGTCTGGCTTCCTGCAAGGCTGACTTCTAGCACGCAGGCTTCCTAGGCAGATTATTACAGATAAGGGGTTGCTGCGAGTTGGGGGTCAGAGTTCTGTTTTTGCATGTGTATATTCAGCCCCTCACGTTAAACACTATACAATTAAGTTCCGTGGAAAATGAAATTTAAGGAATACTAAATACAGGCCCCAATTTATTAGATTCAGCAGACATAACAACTACTCTGTAAAATGGCTCCTAACGTTGATAAACATTTTCAGTGTCTTCTACTTACCTTGTCCACACACACCAGCACTGGTCCTGGGGACATGTCTCTGAGCACGCTGTCTGGGTTGGTTTCTAAATCACCACAGCCGGAGAGGTACCCCTTAGAGAAAAGTCGGTTCAGCAGTGGGTGCTGCCTCCTTAAAAGTCCAAATCTTTCCAGAACGGACCCCACGGAGGCCAAGCTCTACAGCTTGGAAACTTTGGAATCAGTGGTACTGAAGTCAGTCCAGTTACAGTCCCTAAGTTTGTGGTGCGGAGGCTAAACAGAACTTGGAAAAGAAGCTTGTGGTGGCGGAACTCAAGCCATTAATGGTCCTCCCAACCCGCTCCCATCACCACCTTTGGGTCCTCAGTACTGGGGTACTAAGCCTTGAATAGGCAGTGTTTGTTCACATTGGGAGGAATTCTTCAAGGTGCAGGTTTCAAGAAGTCCACCTGCTTTATTTACTTCATTGGAACTTCAGACCAGTCACAATTTCCCTTTTTTTTTTTTAATTTTAAAATAGAGCAAATCATGGGGACAATATCATAGAGGCATTGGAAGGATTAAATGAGAAATTGCATCAAGCACTTGGCACAGTGCCTGGCACTTGGCACAGTGAGGATATATGTGCAACAGCTGCCAATAGCTGAAGAGTGACAATATGGTTGTCTTTAACTGCCATTCACTGTGCTTTTTGATGAGCTGATAAACAGAATATTTGGAAGCTTCTATAGGTAATAAGTCTCTTAGAGACTATTCTTAACTGCAGCCAGAGTGACCTTTTTTCTTTTCCTTTTTTTTTAGTTTAGAGAAAGCACGAGCAGGGGAGAAGAGGGAGGGAGAAAGAGAGAGAGAGAGAGAGACAGACACAGAGAGAATCTTAAACAGGGTCCATGCTGAGCATGACACCAGGCTTGATTCCACAACTCTGGGATCATGACCTGAGCCAAAATCAAGAGTCAGATGCTCAACTGACTGAGCCACCCAGGTGCCCCCAGAGTGACCCATTAAAAATGTCCTTTCTCAGGGCACCTGGGTGGCTCAGTTGGCCAAGCGTCCAACCCTTGATTTTGACTCAAGTCATGATCCCTCGGTTTGTGGGTTTCAGCTCAGAGACTCCTCTCTTGCCCTTTCTCTCTGTCACTCCACCGTCGGTGCATGAGCTCACTCTCCATCTCTCTTTCAAAATAAATCAATATTTTTTAAAATGGCCTTTCTCTGCTTAAAATCTTGCAATGGCTTCCCATTTCCTGCAGAGCAAAAACCAAAATCTTTTTGTCATGTGCCTCCTTACTTCAGCTTCATCTACTATCAGGGACCCTCTTGTCTTAGGACATTCTCATGTTTGTTCTCTCTGCCTGAAATGCTCTTTCCAGAGACGGCCACATAGTCTGTTCACTCACCTCAATGCTGGTCAAATTCCTCCTCCGAAAGGCCTATTGTAACCACCCTACCTAAAATTGCCAACTCATTGCCCAAATCCCAATCTCCTCCCATACTCTACTTTTCCTTTCTTCCATAGCACTTCCCACCTCACACACAACATAATCCACGTATGTATTTTAGTTGTTATTGAGTCTATCTCTCACCAGAACGTCAATTTCACAAGGTCAGGAACCTCTGCTTTGTTAACTGATGCACCCCCAGTTCACGGGACAGTGCTCTGCACGTAGTAAGTGCTCAACTGAGACTTGAGTGAAGAGATGCCACACCCTGTGAGTGCATAGCCATTCTTTAATGTTGAGTGTGTGGGCTGTTGGGTGTCGGAGGACGTTATTGGTCATGTGACCCTTGCCACACACAGAATATAGAGTGAAATAGGCGGGTGCAATACTGGGATTCATAACAAGAAATATCTTTTTGGTCTTTATCCCTGTTTCTTGCTTAGAGCTCCTAAAACCCTTGGAATGTCCTAAGTGTAGAGAGTGATAAAGATGTGTTGTGTTGTGTTGTGTTAATGAGGTGACTTTGGAACTGCACCTGTGGATGGGGGGGGGGGGGACTAACCTTGCCTGGAGAACAACCAGGTGAGTAGAGGGCTTGAACTTTCAGTCCTGCCTCGATGACCTCCAGGAAGGGGAGAGAGGCTGGAGGCTGAATCACTCTTGATGGCCAATGACTTAATCACACGTACTTGTACCATGGTGCACTCGGGGAAAGCATGGAGGCACCGTGCCCTTTCCCCACACCTTGCCCTAAGTGTCTCTTTCATCTGGCTCTTCTTAAGTTATATCCATTTATAATAAGCCAGTAATCTGGTAAGTAAAGTGTTTCTCTTAGTTCTGGGAGCCGCTCAAGCAGGTTAATCAAATCCAAGGAGGAGGCAGTGGGAACTTCCGGTCTGCAACTGGGCAGTCAGAAGCCCAGGAGACAGACTGGATTTCCAACTGGGATCTGAAGTAAGCGTGGGGGAGACCCTTTGGTAGGATGGAGCCCTTAATCTGTGGAATCTGAGGCTATCTCTGGGTAGATAATGTCACAATTGAGTTAAAATGTAGAATACCCAATTAGGGACCCAGAGTTGTATGGTGGTGCAGGGAGACTATCCCCTACACACACTCACACAAACACAGACACACCAGAATTGGATGACATAATCTTAGTGGGCAGTACAATTTTCATGGAATTTAATTGAAATATGAATTTTAAAAGCCACAGTTTAAGTGTATACCTTGCTGCCCATTTGTGGGTAACACTTCTTACTGCCTTGTAACCCGACTGCCCCCTGGTGGTAAACTGTGCTCACTACAACACGGGAATGGTAGTACCACTCAATCAAATCTCCTGGTTGAAAGGGATAGAGTCAGCCAGTCCCATTAAATGTGCAGAAAGCTAGATTCAGGGTATGAAAACAGCAGAATATGTTTAGGAATGGCATCATAGCTTTCAAATTTTGAGTTCACTTTCAGCAGGCTAGTAGTTATCAAATATCAACCCCTCGCTGTTTTTTTCAAGCAATAAAGAAATGGAGACCCAGTGAGGTTGTAGCTCGTACAGAACTGTCTTCGTTTTGAGTATCAATTAAAATTGATATAATAAAAGTCCATTACAGCATGATTGGTGGATATATAACTTCAGGTACGTGATGTATTAAATCAGATCTTCAAAATACCTGAAGAAAGACAAATCTGGATGTTCATGGAGGCTCATTTTCTCCTTCGTGTTGTTCATTTGACCAAGAAGTGGATCAGCGAGTCTGAGTTGGCTCAATCAAATAGGCAGATACTAGGACCCTGGATGCTGGATGCTGGGAGCCGCACCAGCCTTGCTGGATGACAGTAAGGAAATGGCAGACGTGCACGGCTCCTGCCATGAGAGGCGGAAACTGGCATCCCCTTCTGCTACTACTGCTCA
>NC_043706.1:15231845-15311108 GCF_006229205.1 Suricata suricatta | reverse complement strand
ATGGCAGACGTGCACGGCTCCTGCCATGAGAGGCGGAAACTGGCATCCCCTTCTGCTACGACTGCTCATGTGAGATTAAGCCTGTTGCTATTGATTAGGCCTCACAATGTTCCAAGTCAGACCGATATTCCCCACACAGATACCTCCTGGGAAGAAGCATATTCCCACCTCTATAAAGAGGAATTTAAACAAAGCACGGCAGCTGTTAGTCGAAAGGCTCTTCTAATGATCCTCGCAAACTTAAGACCTAGATAATGAAGGGGGTTAAAGAACACAACATTTACTATTAACTCTGGCCTGGAGAAAAAGAGTATAATTTAGGAATAAGAAACAAACAAGAGCCAGGCATAAGTTACTGCGCATACCTATGCTAATTGGTGCCCATTATGAGGATGGGTAAGAGTAGTTACAACTTAAACTCATATGCAGAGGCCTGCACATCTAGGGAGCCTATGGCGCTTACATCTTCAACATCAAAGAACAAGGTTGACAAAAGGTTTATTTACTAACTAGCACAAATACATTCTTCCTCCTGTGAGCCAGACAGAATGCCTCCTAGCCTTGGTTATGCCTGAATCTTAGCGTTATTGTTATAAACCAATGTGTTTGCTCTCCGCTTCTCACTGAAAACATCCTGCTATCTTCTTAGTTGTAAGATTTACTACCAGTTCAAACAAATATGCATGTCATCTGCTTTTCCCTGAGAATATCCTGTTATCCTATGATGTGTAAGTTACCTCATTGTAATTAGGTAGTTCTGCAAAACTGCCTCTGGAAAACCTGCTTCTGCGCCCTTTTCAAAGCCTCTTATCACTGAGAATTATTTGCAAAAAGTCCACTTTTTGACATCATGTTAACACTTAAATCTATAAAGAAAGACACAAAACCTGACAGGGCAGAGACAATGCCCAGCTGGTGACCAAGAAGGAAACCCGAGGCTCTCTCTCAACTCTCTCTTTCGCCGACACCGTCACCTCCTTCAGGGAACCCTGGACCGGCTGGAGCTGGCCTCTGGCACTAGCTGCTCCCCTTTTCTGACTGGTCATAGACGTTCTCTACCTCACTCTGATCGACCACTGTAATGCATATGTAAAAAACCAAGGGCAGAGGGCCCCTCTTGATTGGAATGTTGGCCACAGTGTGTGTAGACCCTCTATGCCCCGACCTAAGCTCTGGGATAATCAGACTTGAGGAGTTGCTAGCAGTTGACTACTTTCCACGAGTAAGTTTTCCCTCTAATAAACGCTATTTTATACCTGCAACATTTGACCCTAAGGGTGTTCCCATGACCCTTTTTCACAATACATGATGAAGCACAGAAGTGTCCTATTGGAGACTTCAGTTGCCTGTCAAAAGTGGTAGCGTACATATTGTGTAGATGTGGTTACAGACTTCAGTACTGTCCCTATGGTGAGACCTATAGGTGGCCTAGCACTTAAGGTGTCATTCAACAAATAATGAATCCATTAACCACTGAAAATCGGCCTTGACCCTGTCGGATATTTTGCAAAAATCTTTGACCTGCCAAGTGTCAAGACAGCTTGTAAAGTCAGCAGGGTAAAAAGGAAAACTCCTTCTTCAGTGAAACTCGAAAAAAATTATAAGTGAAGAAGTTTCCAAAAACAGTGGAGAATAAGCAGCATTTGTGTAAGAGAAAGAAGCCATGAGTTCAGGGTCAATGTTAGTTGATTGATTTTTCTTCCCATCATGAGTGATATTTTCTTCTTTCTTTCCATGTCTGGTAACTTTTTATTGGATGCCAGACGTTCACCTTTTGGGGGTCGCGTATAATTGTGTCCATGAGAATGTTCCTGAGCTTTGTTCTTGAATTCTGTTACTTGGAAACAGTTCGATGCTTTTGGGTCTTGCTTTTAGAGTCTGCCAGGTGGGCCCAGAGACATGTCTATCCCGGGGCTAATTATTTCCCATTTCTGAGGCTTCCCAGTCTGGCTGGTGGGAAAAGGCACTAATTCTCCCCCAACCCAGTGGATACAGTTCTCTCTAATCCTTTCAGATGATTCTTTTCCTCAAAGGCTGTCCCCTTTCCCACAGCCATCAGAATATGGGGAGCATGAAGGGGATCCTCTGGGGTTCTCTGGAGCTTGGTGCCTTCCTCCCCAATACTCTGTCGTGTGAACTCTAGCACCTTGCTTTCCCTCTTACCTCTGAATTCTCAAACCAAGGAGTCCATCAGGCCCTGTGTGGGGTCCCTTCCCCGCACCATGGGTTAGACACTCTCACAAGGCAGTAGGCTGGAGTCCTATCATGGACCATACCTCGTTTGTTTACCCCTTCCAGGGAATCCCTGTCCTCTGTTGCCTGCTATCCAAGGTCTTGAAAACAACCGTTTCCTTTATTTTGTCCAGGTTTCCTTATGGTTCTTGTTTCAGGTGAGAGGTACTTCTGTCCTTGATAGGCTGCACCTTGGTTGAAAGCAGAGGACCAATCACTGTTCTTAGTTTTTATCATTTTCTTTATTAATTCCAAACATTTCAACAAAACATTTTGTCAGGGGAAAAACATGTTAAGAAGAAAGTTACCCAAGTAACAACACATTTGATACTGGAAACCTGAGTTGTAAGTAAGAAATATCATAGAGGGGCTTCTGGGTGGCTTGGTCGCTTAACTGTTCGGCTCTTGACTTTGGATCAGGTCATGATCTCATGGTTTGTGGGTTCGAGCCCCGCATTGGGCTCTGCACTGCTGCACAGAGCCTGCTTGAGATTCTTTCTCTCTCTCTCTCTCCCTTACTCTATCTCTCTCCCTTCTTTCTCTGCCCCTCCTCCACTCATACAGTCTGTCTCTCTCAAAATAAATAAACTTTAAAAAAAAAAAAAAAAGAAATGCCACAGAAGTAGAAGCAGTGTTTCCAGGAATGGAAGGAGACGACACTGTGGAGGGAAGAGCATTTGTAGAAAAAGGGATAATTTTATCTACTGCTGAAATCATTGTTGCACTATATGCGAACTAACTTGGATGAAAATTTAAAAATAAATAAGTTACTAAAAATTAAAAAAAAACAGAAAAAGGGGTATTTTTGACGAGAGCTTTGGCATCCGCTGCACCACAAGGGAAGTGACGGTGTGTGTATTTGGAGAATGGAGTTAGCCTGTGGCAGCCATATTGGTGTCAAGACAGATAAAACTTGAAGACGTAGCAGGCCGAAGGCGCTTGGACCAAGAAGGGGCAGAGGAGAGGTGACTCAGATCAGAGGAAAACTTTAGAACCGTAGATCTCAAAGACCTACAAAGGGCAGAGACCTGGAGGGCAGAGGGTCTCGCTGAAGATGCTAAAAACCATCGCAGAGGGAGGGCGGGAAGGGCTCGAACAGCTGAGAGAGTATGAGAGGTCATAGCTAACTGGGGACTCAGATCTGGACATCTGCGATACAGTGGCACAAAAAACCAAAATGAGGAAGTTAGCGAGGAGCAGGTTTGAGAAAAGGCCATGCTGGGGCGCCTGGGTGCCTCAGTCAGTTGAGTGGCTGACTTCAGCTCAGATCATGATCTAGCAGTTTGTGGGTTCGAGCCCCACGTTAGGCTCTGTGCTGACAGCTCAGAGCCTGGAGCCTGCTTCGGATTCTGTATCTCCCTCTCTCTCTGCCCTTCCCTTGTTCACACTCTGTCTCAAAAATAAACATTAAAAAGTTTTTTAAAAAAACAGAGAGAATTGGCCATGTTCAGTCCCAAATGAGTTAAGCCTGGGCTATGACAAAGGTCAGCATTGGATGACAATGTACTAAGGCAGTGGTTGATGGCACACCCATGAAAAAAATGCAAATCCAGGATGTCACGTGCATTTTAAAATGAATTCTTGGGCATTCAATCAAATCCTGAACAAAGTACATATGGATAATTTCCTCCACACGGGGTTAGATTTTCCCCGTTTCCAGCGGTAGAAACGGCTTGGTGTAATTCTCAACAGCAACAGCAGAGGGCAGCAGCTGTAGGCGGTTGGGATACTCCTCAGGAAGCACCCGAGGGACTTGGAATTCTGCCTACAGGTGTTTCCAGAAGCTGGGGAAGAGAAGGGTGGCCCCCACCCACTTGCCAGGAACACCACAGATTCGTCTTCCTGCTGAGGGAAGTGCTGAGTAAGGCAACAGGGACCTCTTTATTCCCTCAAGTAAAAAGAATAATAGCTAAATTTATTGAGTGCCTACTATTTTAAGAGCTATGTGTATATTAAGCCACTTAATTATCATAACAACCCGAAGAAGTTGGTATTATTACCATCCAGATTTTGCAGGAAATGAGTTTAAGTGGCTACAACTTGTAAATAAATGGGTTGATATCTGGTTCCAGGGTCCACATTACATTGTATTACGTCTCCAGGAAGTGGTATTGTTATTGGAGTGTGTGGGTTTGCATTTTGGCGCCTGGAGAGTTTTGTTAGTTTGTTTACATTTAAGGTAAGATGGATAACTTGCAGATATTTTTATCTTTTCTTTTAAACTCAGACACTATAAGAAACAAGTTACCTTGGGGTGCATTGGTGGCTCAGTCCATTAGGCATCTGACTTCGGCTCAGGTCATGATCTCACAGTTTGTGAGTTCAAGCCCTGCATTGGGCTCTGTGCTGACAGCTCAGAGCCTGGAGCCTGCTTCAGATTCTGTCTCTCTCTCTCTTTCTGCCCCTCCCCTGCTTAGGCTCCGTCTCTCTTGCTCTCAAAAAATAAATAAAACATTTAAAAAAGAAAGAAAGAAACAAGTTACTTTGGTTTGCTGAACTAGTCCCGTAAACTATTATGGGTCTGCAAAAAGTAAGTACAGAAATTCAGAGCAAGCATTTAGACACTCTTCTAGCAATTTACAGTGATTTTATGCCCATTGAATCTAATAATAAAAGTTGAGGGCTTGTATTTCGTCTTTATTTCATTTTCCTAGTAATTCACATTTTATTATATTTAAGAAAAGTGAAATCCACAACAGATTGGACTTTTTTATTTTTAAAAAGCTGGTTCTTCACTGCAAGATTGCTTGAAATCACTGCGGTGGAGTTCGTAACACAGACATAAATGTCTGTAGGGTTTGGGACAGGTTCTTTTACAGCAGAAATGAGTGGCCAACACAGTTATTACAACATGGAGATGCGACTCTAAATTCTCCAACAGCTCCACTGAGGGCCTTGATTAAAATAGAGTGAAGGGGGTGGGCGCCTGGGTGGCTCCGTCAATTAAGCATCCGGATCTTGGTTTCAGCTCAGGTCATGATCTCATGGTTCGTGAGTTCAAGCCCCACATCAGGCTCTGTGCTGACAGTGTGGAGCCTGCGTGGGATTCTCTCTCCCTCTTTCTCTACTCCTCCCCTGCTCCCTCTCTCTCTCTCTCTCTCAAAATAAATCAGCCAACTTTTTAAAACATAAATAAAAATAGAGTGAAGACAGAGAAAGTAGTAGGGGAGAAGGAAGAGGAAGATGGGGAGAAAGAGGAAGGGAAAATCTTGACAAAGCTTAAGGCACAGGATTCTTGTCACATCTTGGCCAAATCACTGCAGTGAGTTCAGGAAAAGCACAAAAATATGAATAAATAGGTGGAATATGGAATAATGTAAAACCCTGTTCTTAGGTATGGCTGAAGCGTGTGCATCTGATCCAGCAAAGGATCCCGAGATTCGTGTAAAAGACCAGGCTTCCATCTTGTTTTATTTCTAGTCATTTGCCACAGAAAATACCTGATTTTCAGTTGAAAGATGAGCCCTTGACCTCCCCCCTCCGGCTTTGGCATCAACAAGTTACTATTTAGGAATGTGGGGGGGAGGGGGAAGAGTTCTAAGAGAAGTGGCGTTTCTCAGAGAACAACAAAAATCAAACAAAAAAAGAACTTGTCAAGGCATAAGTAAAAATTTTAAATGGGAGTGGAGGGGCACCTGGGTGGCTCAGTCTGCTAAGCGTTAGACTTTGGCTCAGGTCATGATCTCGAGGTTCATGAGTTCGAGCCCCACGTCGGGCTCCCTGCTGTCAGCGCAGAACCAGCTTTAGATCCTTGGTCTCCTGCTCTCTGCCCCTCCCCCATTCTCTCTGTCTCAAAGGTAAATAAACATTAAAAAGTTTTATAATGGGGGTGGAGTTTGTTAGGGTAAAGGAGAAAAAGAAAACCCTGAACGGTTCTTGGTTTACTGGCAAGTGTTTTTTCCTCCTCTGAGGAAATAAAGGGAGAAATTCTCAGCAGTCTGGACTCAGGAGAGCCTGCTTTAGAATGCACACAGGGCAGATATCCAACCATGGGATATGATTTGTAAGGAAGTGTTTCCCAATTCCCCCCACCTCGCGCCTCCCCTGCCCCTGCTCTGCATTTAAACGCCCTTCCTTGATTTAAGATCCCGCCTACTAGTAGAAAGCAAGGAGCCCTGGAAGGGTCCATACATGCAACCAAACCGAACCCTTCTGTCCTGCCACAGACGAGTCCATCAGACCGGCCCAGCGAGCGGGATTTCAAAGAAGAGCTGGCCGGGGCCTGGTGAGGCTGCAAGCATTCACTCCTCCTCCGGGAGCCCTCTGAGTCAGCGCTCTGTGCCAAGCCCTGGGCACACGTGTCCCCGCCCCCAAGGAGTCGACCACCTACTGAAAGAGACACAAATGAATCCAGAAAAGTCACGCAGATCTCAAATGCTCTCATGCATAGACGAGGTGGCATGGAGGGGTCGGAGGAGAACGCATGCAACCTGGGCCAGAGGGCTGAGGTGGTAACAGAAGTCGCCAGAGAAGTGGTTGGAAATGGGGTGGTTGGAGGCTTCTGGTGACTGTGAGACCTTGGGCCTTTCTCTGAGTGAAGAGGGGAGCCCTGAGCAGAGGGTCACATGATCTGGCTCATATTTTATTTAAAAAGATGCTCATCAGTTGAGCATCCAACTCTTGCTTTTGGCTCAGGGCAGGATCTCAGGGTCATGAGATCAAGCCCCGCTTCAGGTTCCACACTCCCCATGGAGCCTGCTTATGATTCTCCCGCTCCGCAACTCATTCTCTCTCTCTCTCTCTAAAATAAAAACTAAACTAAAACTAAAATAAAACAAACACATTTGCTGCTACATTGAGAACAGACTTCAGAGGGGCATTTGGAGAGCTCTTGCGGAGATTCAAGCAAGGGATTGTGTTCACTATGTTTTTAGCTTCCGTAAATATGATGTTTAGCATCTTCCCTACATGTAGCTGCCAGACATACCTCACTCTGGACAGCCTGTTCAATGACCCTGGATAAGCAACTTAATTTCTATTTCACCTGCAAAGAACAATCTCGATAATTATTATACTTGTACCTAAGGCTGTTGTGAAAATCAAATGAGCTCAGCTAAATAGAGCACTTAGCACAGCAGCTGATGCCTATAAATAAACTGCACTCTATAATATTAGTCGATATTTTTTAATGTCCCTTTCCTCTTACATTCCATTTTAAATTGTCTTATTTGAATTAAGGAAAGGAGATGAGGTCCATTTCCAAACAAGGGGAGCTGAGGTCGGGTCTTTGGGGAGTGGCCTAAATCAAAAGCTAAGTCAGGTGTGGCCTCGGCTGAGAATTCGGAAGGTGGCACTTGGTGGGTCAGAGTGGGGAAACTTCCTGAGGTTGTGTCATCGGGCCATTAAAAACGAGACTGAATTTCTCAGCCTTGCAGGTAGATGTGGCCATGAGACTTAAATCCTGGACCAAAGGATGTGATGGAGGCAGTATGTGTAAAATTTGGGGTCACACCCTCAAAGACAAGGGACGTGTTCTCCCATTCACTTTTTCCTGTTGGCTGGAGTGCAGACACAGGGGTGGCCCATCTGGAACCATCCAGGCAAAGTCAGCTTCCTAGGAAAGACAGAGCAACCAGACAAAGCCAGGTCCCTGACAACTTAGCTGAGAACACCCACTACTCCTGCTTCAGCTGTTAACGAGAGAGAAAAATATCCTTATCTTGCTTAAGCCTCTGCTATCTTAGACTCTGTTTTATGCAGCCAAACTCATATTCAAATGAACACAGACTTCCAGAAAAATACCCCCTCAAGACTACTGCTCTGAAGTCCATAAAACCAATTTGAACAGAGATGTGAACATAGATAAAGGTGCCAACTTTACGTCTCAAGAAAATCAGCTGCAGAGAGGAGACCAGGCTCTTTGTGGGCGAAGAAACAGAGACTTAGCAAGATCCACTCCCTCAGTCCTGAGCGCGTTCAGCCTTGGAGTTCTGCTAAGTCGTTCTGAATCTAGTCCTCTCTCCATCTCTGTGAAGCCTTTCCTCTCTTCATTTTCCCCCCTCACCCAAGTCATTTTGCCATCACTCCACTTCCAAAATGCCTGAAACGAAATCTAATTTGTCAGCCCTTATGCTTGACCCAATTATCCTAAATTTCAAATCAGAAGTGACTCAATTCTAGTCTCCCAAAGGACCCTCTCACCACACTCCCCCTCTGTGTTCTCACAGCACCTCCGATTGGATTCTCCTGACCTGTGGTTCCCTAGAGGACCCTAACACCGTTTCCTGAGCCCAGAGGCAGCCTACTAAATGTAAGTTCACCCTTTCTCCCTCTTCCCACAAACACTCATTAAGCCCTTATTCTTTGCCCGAGACCATACTGGGCACCAGCCTATACCCCTGGCACCAGCCGATGCAAATGCAAAACCCCAGTGTCAAGTGGCACAGGTGTTGGAGACTCACTTCTGTCTGTAGAATCCCAGGCGGTAGATGTGTGTGATGCAGGTATGGGGAAGGGAATATGCAAGAACTTTTCTGCGTGGGGTTGGAGCAGAATATCAGAGAGCAGAACTTCCGCATGGGGTTGGAGCAGAATGAAAGTCTAATGTAAAAATTTTTTAATGTTTATTTTTGAGAGAGAAAGAATGAGCAGGGGAAGGGGTAAACAGAGACAGAGAATCCAAAGCAGGCTCCAGGCTCTGAGCTGTCAGCACAGAGCCTGATGCGGGACTCAAACCCACCAACCATGGAGCATGACCTGAGCCTGAGTCAGATGCTTGACCGACTGAGCCAGCCAGGTGCCCCTGAAAGTCTAATTTTAAATAGATGGGTGATAGGTAACCCTAAAGGAAAGATAACTTAGGATTTAATACATTTCTAGATATCAACATGCTTGTACACCATAACATTCATTTCTTTTATAAAATGCACTGCAGACCTTGGCTCAAATTAATGTTCTATTGGGAGAGCCTGGGTGATGCAGTTGACTGAGTGTCCGACTTCAGCTCAAGTCATGATCTCATGGTTCATGAGTCTGAGCCCCACATCGGGCTCTGTGCTGTCACAGAGCTTACTTGGGATTCTCTCTCTCCTTCTTTCTGCCTCTCCCTCTCAGTCTTTCTCAAAATAACTTAAAAAATTTTTTAATAAAAAAAGTTAATGTTCTATTGGTCCCGCAAGTCCAATGGGAAGTCAAAGGGACCTGATTATTTTTATCGAACAACATAGAGCTGCAGTTTGCAAAGTGTAGATTAAAAGCACCCTCTTTGCTTTGGATCACCGGGAACACTGTCTCCTTGGAAGCCGTCTCTCAAATGCTGCCTGGAGCTGTGTGTGTCCAGGCTCTTCTCCTTTGCGTCACATCAATGGGAGATTGTTAGTGCTATTAGATTAGATGAGTGACGTCACAGGGTAAAGGTCCCGTGGCCAGACATCACCGACATTTCACAATGTAATCTGCTCTCGGTACGGATGTCTGGCTATGACATCTATCATGTGTTACCTGTGTCACCCTTGGGAAGTTGCTTAGCCCCTCTGAGTGCTGGATATGCAAGAGGGTTACCAACAGCGCTGGTGGTCGTAAGGATCAAATGAAGGCACCGTCACACGTGTCACATGTCCGTGGCTGAACAGGGCTCCATCTTCCACCAACTCTCCATGGCGGGAGAGTCTTGCCCTCCTACCTCTGTTCCCTTCTAAAGTCGTCCTTTCCAGTGACTCACTATAGAGCTAACGGTCCACCTACGCACAGCCCAGGCCCCACCCCCCTCAGCACTCCGGCCGTGGAGCCCACTTTTCTGAAGTCCCACTCACTGAGCAGTCCCGAGGGCCACACCCCCCACTCTCTCTTGTTTCTGCCCCAGTCTTGGAGTTCCACCAGTCAGCAGACAGCAGGGCCACCGGCCCTCATCCGCGCAGATGGTCTGTCTTCCATCAATTCCATATAGAGCAATTGGGGCAAGGGAGGCGCCCCTAGGACCTTGTAAAAAAAGGTGGAGGAGATAGAGCCACTTTGCCCACCCCTCTGCCCTCCCCAAACCTGCTCCTTTTCAAATGGGTGCCATATTGCAAAGGATCCGATCAATCCAGTATCATTCAGGCAAAATCAATAAGCAGCTTTCATTGGGAGTATTTGTACTTGAAGACGGGTAGATCTCTAACCCGTAGGATGATGTTTCAGCTCTAAACAATAGGACAGGCAGAGAGAAATCTGGGATGCAAGGAGGTCCAGACCCTCAAATCCTACCAGCTGGGCCAGTTTATTTCACCACAAGGTTCTATTCACTGTAGAATCGTACGGGAGCTTGTTGCCTAAGTAACCTTGAAAAGATTTCTTAGGACACACATATTATAAAACCAAAAGGTGAGAGAAAGTGGTCTTGGAGGCCACTCTCTCTAATTAGGGTCTAACAATAGAAGTTAAAACTGGGGCACCTGGGGGGCTCTGTCCATTAAGCATCTCACTCTTGATCTCAGCATGGTGAGTTCAAGCCCTGCATTAAGCTCCCTGCTGAGTGTGAAGCCTCCTTTAAAAAAAAAAAAGTTAGGGGCACCTGGGTGGCTCAGTCAGTTGAGGGTCCAACTTCAGCTCAGGTCATGATCTCATGGTTTGTGGGTTCAAGCCCCATGCTGGGCTCTGTGCTGACCGCTAGCTCAGAGCCTGGAGCCTGCTTCAGATTCTGTATCTCTCTCTCTCTCTGACCCTCCCCTGCTCGCGCTGTCTCTCTCTGTCTCTCAAAAATAAACAAAAAACATTTAAAAAAAAGTTAAAATATCCTCGCAACTAGAAAAAAATGAATCAAAGACCCAACCAAAAACTTGAACAGCCCACAAAAATCCCGTGAGTCATAAAGGCAGTAGGAAGTGCAGGAATTGGCGTGTGGAACCTGCACATCTTGAATGCTTACCTGTGTCCCTGAGGATGTCCAGGTGTCACGATGAGACTGAAGACCTGGTGCCCAGAAGACTGACTGTGGCGGCGGCAGGGGGAAAATACGGGAAAGAATAAAAGGCACCTGTGCAGACCAGGACACCGGCTAAAAAGCCTGGCTCTCGTGTTTAGCCAGCTGACCTTGAGTCTCCCAAATTCAAGCTGACGAAGGAAGGGCTGGGGGGTAGCTCCCCGGCTTTGGCAGACTCCCCTCCTGAGCATCTCCCCTGGGAAATGCACGTTTTCATTACAGAAATGGGGTGGCGGTGGGCATCTGCGCTGAAGGTGGGACACCGGTGTGCTACACGACATCCAGAACCACGCTGTCGCCACGGTGACCAGGGCCACAGCTGCGAAGTTCCTAGGTTCCTTCTGTGTTTAGTTTTTCTTCTTTCTTTCTGAAGGACTTCCTGGATGTTGCAGGCTGACTTGACTATTGACATAGTATACACTTGATGCAGAATGCACTTGACTATTGACATTGATACATTTTATCACCTTGAAATAATTTACCATCTTCCCTCTGCCTTCTAAGTTTATTACTGAAGTGTTAGGAGGCAGGGTGTGGGAGCGGGGTGGAATATCAAGCTACCTTGTTTTCTGGGAAGACCAATGTGAGCATACCAAAAAATCTATTAAGCTCCTGGCTAAGGAAACCCCTGCCCTGTTCCCTTCCTCCCTCCTGACCCATTCTACTTGTTTTTCACACAAAGCTCCACGAGGATGAATCACAGCTGATGATTATGTACTTTTTGCAGAGCCAGAAAAAAAAAGTAAAAAGGAGGCATTAGGAAGAAAGGCAGGTAGCTGGCCGGAATCAGGACTCGACTGCGTATGAATACGGGGGAACCAGGCTGAGCATGAAAGCTGTCTGCTCTCCAGATAGACTGCTGGGTCTATACAAACCACTCTAGCAGCTCTCTTTTTGGCTTCTGTTTGCCTGAGTATCAACTTCTTTTAGGCTCCACCCCTATTTGTCCATACTGGGAAAACAAGATTGACATGCTCGTAATGTTGCCCATCCTAGAGACAGTAAAATCAGTATCAACAATTCTAAGCCAAAGACCAGTTCCGACCTTTTAAAAGCTCTTAGGATCTAGCGCCTGGGTGGCTCCATTGGTTAAGCGCCTGACTTAGGCTCCGGTCATGATCTCACGGTTTCTGGGTTTGAGCCCCACATCGAGCTCTGTGCTGACAGCTCAGAGCCTGGAGCCTGCTTCCGATTCTGTGTCTCCCCATCCCCTACTTGTGCTCTGCCTCTGTCTCTCAAAAATAAATAAGTGTAAGAAAAAAAATTTTTAAGGCTCTTAGAATCTGAGATTTCTTTTTCTGCTTGAAAAGACTTCAGGAGACTATTGCTGGCTCTGTGACTTGAAGAAAAGAAGGAATCATTAATGCAATTTCTCTCATGGAGGAAGGCAGCTGAACCGTAAGAGAGGAATTAATAATCTCAAAGCCCTGCAGCCAGTAAGGGGCAAGGAGGTAGAATCTGAGCACCCCGTTTAGCAGGATCCTGTCTTACTTCCTGTTGTCTCTCTGGCTGTCGAGTGATCATGATGCGTTCCAAGGAATCAATCCCTTCTGTGCTGGGAAGAGGAGTGGGGAACCAACAGGTGGTTACTCACCAGATCTGTGATTGTGCCCCCTCCACCCCCGACAAGTGAGGCAAATCAGAGCCTCTAGGGGTAGAGTCAGAGCCTCCCTAGTTGGTGAAAGCTCCCAGGTGAGGCTGAGCTGCTGTTCTAGAACCCTGACTCATAATGGGGATAGAGGGAAGTCTGAGATGTGCCTGGAGCCACGCCCACACGCCCACTCTCCGGGAGGGCTTGCCCGCAGGCCCCAGTGTTTCTGATCTGGCAGGTCTGGCATGGGACTGACCATCTGTCTGTCTAAAAAGCTTCCAGGTGAGGCTGATCCCATGAACTCAGGACAACATTCTGCCATCCGGAGACCCGGAGGCCTGTCCCGAGACTCAGAGTCTGCTGTACCCTCTTTGAGAGGACTTGGGGTGCACAGGTGGGCAGGACGGTAGTTCTGATTAGGAATCCCAGGAAAAACCATCACAGAGCAGGCAGCTCCCATTGTCATCTGTACTATTTCTCAGGTGTCCTGGAGCACAAAAAAGTTGCCAACTAGCAGCCCAGAACAGAAAAGTCAGAACTGAAAGTTGCTCTTATTTCTTTTCTGTTTATTTATTTATTTTGAGAGAGAGAGAGAGGGGGGAGGAGCAGAGAGAAAGGGAGAGGGAAAAGCCAAGCGGGCTTTGCACTGCCAGCTTAGAGCCCGACGTGGGTCTCGAACTCATGAACCATGAGATCATGACCTGAGCTGAAATCAAGAGTCAGATGCTTAACCACCTGAGCCACCCAGGCGGCCCCAATCCTATTTCTTTGCTTAGCTTCAAGTACAGTCTCTTTTTATTATTATTATTATTAATGGTTGTTTTTAAGAGAGACAGTGTGAGCTGGAGAGGGGTAGAGAGAGGGAGAATGGAAACCGAAGCAGGCTCCAGGCTCTGAGCTGACAGCACAGAGCCTGATGCAGGGCTTGAACACACGACCTGTGAGATCATGACCTGAGGCCGAAATCGATGCTTAACCGACTAAGCCACCCAGGCGCCCCACAAATACAGTCTCTTGAATCTCATCCTGGAACTAGTTCATCCTCGGCAAACAGCGTCAAAGTGTCTATTATCAGGCATTGCGGCAAGCCAGTAACCCAGGGCACGAAAAGCAGGATGTAGGGAGATCTGGGGCCTGTCTCCCCGCCCCGTGGGGCTTGTCTGGACTCCTTGGCTTCACCTTATAGGGTAATTGCCAGGACTTCAGCCACAGAATGAGGCCTGAGAACAGTCTGCTCTCAGAGGAAAGGCAGCAGTGAAACCAAAACACAATGGGTGTGGCAGCCTCCTAATTCTCCGAATTCAATAATCAGTCCCTGCTGCTCCCTGGATCCGGTGTCTCACCGAGGAACCGTGTGTAAGTTGGTAAAAAATCCAATAGAGGGGGCAGTGGAACCGAGTTCACGGATGCACAGCCGGTGTGGGCGATGCAGGGGGAGAGTGTTACGTGATGAGCCATTCCCGGGAGGCGGCTGGTAATTACTATGCAGGAAGGAGAAAATTGAAAAGAATCTCCAATGCACTTGTCAGAGCCATGCCTCCCCCATCCAAAGATCCCTGCCATAAAACGCTGAAATGTGATGTACGCAGTGGCCCGACATAACCTAACAGCCGGGGAGTGACAGGACACAAACCTTGGGGGGCCTTCTAATCACCCACAGAGTAACTCCCTCCGCCGGACCCTACTGGTGGGACCTGGGCGAACCATGGGGCAAAGCCACTCAAATGTGGGAGATACTAGGACTTTGAGACTTGAAGTTTTAAGTGATTCCTCAACAGGAAGAGACAAGAATTTAGGTACCACGGTGGCCTAAGCAATCCTTCCCCTTGATTTTTCTGAGCGACACAGATGGACGGAGACTCTGGGGGAATCTCTCTGGCTGGGGGTTGAAGGTCTGACGATGCCGTACTCTGGACCAACTTCTGTTCCCTGAGATCTGAACTGCCCCAGAGTACGGATCAATGGAAGTACTTTCAACCCTACAGGTATACGGCCTGGTGTTGAATTTCAGCGGATTTAACTTATCTGAACATCTCACTTGTGAAAAGGCTTGTTCTCAGCCTTGTAGCTGGGTCAAGGACACCAAAAGGCCAGTGAAAGGAAGTACAGGGAGGCTTTAGCCCAGACTTTTGGGGTTGTTTGTGTCCCGGGCTTGAATTGTTTCACAAGCCCTGGCCTAATTTCCGCAAAGCTTTCAACGCTGAGGATGAAAGGCATTCCAGAGCTGAAAAGGATTCTATCCTCAGAAGTGCTAGGCTTGGCAGCTCTCCGCTGACTTCTGACAGGCTGCGGAGAGAACCCTTTCATGCTGCCTACCACTCATGTTCGCCACCCCCTAGGAACGAGATCATCTTTTTCCATAAAGAGATACGAATCGAGTTGTCCTTTTGCTTGTAGGTTCTCTAGTGAGAAAGGGATCTGAACAGTGGCAAAGAGGCTTATGAGAGTAGGTGTCCCCGGAATATGGGGCGGGCTGACCCCAGCAGGGCAAGAGATGTAGCAAAGGAGGCTCCGTCACCTGGGAAGCTTAAAAACAAAACTTTTGTTTTAAGTTTTGGTAAAATATGCAACACATAAAATTGACCAATGTAATGGTCTTTAAGCATAACGTTCAGCGGCACCTGATTCACTTGATTGTACAACCGCCACTACCCTCTATCTCCAGTTTTAAAATCTTTTACTTAGAATTTTAATGTAGGTTTCTTTTTAATAAAGCCATTAAAAAGAATGAGGTTGGGGCGCCTGGGGGGCTCAGTCAGTTAAGCGTCTGACTTCAGCTCAGGTCATGATCTCACGGTTTGTGGGTTCCAGCCCCATGTCAGGCTCTGTGCTGACAGCTCAGAGCCTGGAGCCTGCTTTGCATTCTGTGTCTCCTTCTCTCTCTGACCCTCCCCTGCTCGCACTGTATCTCTCTGTGTCTCTCATAAATAAATAAAAATGTTAACAAATTAAAAAAAACAATAAAACAATAAAAAGAGTAAGGTCGATCTTACATGCCGATGTGGAAAGATGTTAAAAAGACTTTACTAAGGGAAGGAGCCAGATACAGTGTGGAGGGCAGATGTAACATTTGTGTAAGCGCTCAGATAACTTCAGGGAGAGGATATAGATTCGTGGTGGGGGTTACCTCTGGAAAGTGGAAATGTGGGTCTGGGATGAAAGGATTTTAACTTGCATTCTATACTTCTTTCACAGGGTCAGCTTTTAAATAGATGCCTGTGTTGTTCACATTTTTTAAATTTCCAGCTACCTGTTCTGCCGCCAAATGGGTTTTAGGTGGTGTGGTACAAGATATCTGCTTATATTAAGAAGACCCTGGGCGGGGGGGAGAGAGGGTCAGGGGTGGGGGGCGGTGCCTGGGTGGCTCAGTTGGTTGAACATCTGACTCTTGATTTCAGTCTCAGGTCATGATCCCAGGGTCGTGGGATGGAGCCTAACGGGCTCCGTGCTGAGCGTGATAGTCTTTCTCCCTCTTCCCCTTTCCCCCATTTGTGCACCGACACATACACTCTCTCTCAAATAAAATAGTTAATTAAAAAATAAAATAATTGGGCACCTGAGTGGCTCAGTCGGTTAAGCGTCCAACTTTGGCTCGGGTCATGATTCGTGGGTTCAAGCCCCGCGTCGGGCTCTGTGCTGACAGCTAGCTCAGAGCCTGGAGCCTGTTTTTGGATTCTGTGTCTGGCTCTTTCTCTGACCCTCCCCTACTCATGCTGTCTCTGTCTCTCTCTCAAAAATAAATAAAACATATTAAAAAAATAAATTAAAAAAATAATTAGAAAAAAGAAAGAAAGAAAGCCCTTTCGATTCCTGTTCACAGCTTTGTTTGGGAAACTCTGCTTTGGAACAAGACCTTCCTAAAGACCAAGGTTGAGAAGGCTTCAGACACCCAGAAGGGGTCCTTGGATTTCAGAGTATTTTATTAAAATTAAAAAAAATGTTTTATTTATTTTTGACAGAGAAACAGAGACAGAGCGTGAGCACGGGAGGGGCAGAGAGAGAGAGAGAGGGAGACACAGAATCTGAAACAGACTCCAGACTCTGAGCTGTCAGCACAGAGCCCAACGTGGGGCTCAGACCCACAAACCATGAGATCATGACCTGAGCCAAATTTGGACGCTTAATTGACTGAGCCACCCAGGGGCCCCAAGAGTATCTATTTTAAACTGTGCCACAATTTAAATGATATTCAATAAGTGTGGAAAAATTTTATAGTTGAGAGTATCATGCTAAGGCTTGCCAAACTCAAGGGTTTTTAACTTTTTTTGTGCCACATAAATCTTGAGCAGACTGGGAAAGCCAGCAGGCGCCTTCTTGGGAAAATGTTTTCTCCCCTCGAGAATGATATTTTCGAATGTGTAAACTAATGCTCACATGATTAGAAAGTAATCAATTATATTGACGAATAGTTCCCCCAGATTTAAAAAAAATCTCTGAGGACAATGTATGGGCTTTTCCCTAAAGTGTTAAATAATGAGGTCTGGTCATAGTTTAATGCTTTCTATAATTTCAAGGAAGCGATGAGTGTAAATGAGAGTTCAGGATGTCTGCAAAACCAATAAGATCGGAAAACACCTGTGATTTCTATTGGCAATTACCGCGCTCATAAAACTGTAACTTGCTAATTAATGAAAGAAAATGCTACATTTCAGTTAGTGTTAGTGAAAATCAGCATGCATTTTCCCCATCCATTCAAGTTCAGAGACGGCCTGATGCCATCCTCTGGCCTACCTGAAGGATGAGGGAAGGGTTCCATGGACAGGGAGAGATTCAAGCTCACGCTAAGAAGGAATGAGACCTAGCGTTAGAAAGGAAAGATGTCTGCCTTTGGTTCCCCAGACAAGGATAGGAAACAAGTCAAATACAACTCTCTCTCTCTCTCTATATATATAGAGATAGATAAATAGATAGATAGATACCTAGATAGATAGATATCTCTATATATCTATATCTATCTAAATATAGAATATATATATATATATATAGAGAGAGAGAGAGAGAGAGAGAGTTGTTTATCTATCTATCTATCATCTATCTATATATAGTGGGATTTGGACAAACCCACAGAACCAAGCTACTATACACCATATATATACATACTATATACTATATACTATATATATACAGCCACACCCACATATATACACACACTGTATATATCTATACTATATATACAGTATATATATGGTATATGTATGTATATGTACACAGTATATATACATTGTATATGTATATACTGTGTATATATGTTTATATATTTATTTATGTTTATTTATTTTTGGGAGAGAGAGACAGAGCCTGAGCAGGGAAGGTACAGAGAAAGAGGGAGACACAGAATTGGAAGCAGGCTCCAGGCTCTGAGCTGTCAGCACAGAGCCTGACGTGGGGTTCGAGCCTATGAGCCACGAGATCATGGCCTGAGCTGATGTCAGACGCTTAACCAACTGAGCCATCCAGGGGCCCCAAAATACAACATATATTCAGGGATCAGGAAAACAGGTAGGGAGATTCTCATCACACGACCTCATTTGGGAAGAATGAAAGCAAGATGTGATTGTAAACAGGCCAGGGAGAAACTCGGAGGTCACCGGCAGCGGGATGAGACAGAGGCCCCGGGTCAGATCCGAGGACAGAGCCGGGGGCCAGGACAGCGGAGGCCAGGACTAGGGGTAGCTGATGAAAAGCTGGGCCTGCTGGGCTGGGGTCTTTCTTCAAAAATGCTCCGGCGCAAGAGGAGAAGGCAAGTGGTAGTGACATCCTGTGGGCAAGGTCTTTGGAAGCTGAGGAGGGGTGAAAGGCCCTGTGTGTGCAAGGAAAAAGGGCTAAGTGGCAGACTCGTCAGCGGAGGGGTGGCCCAGGGGCCCAGGGGGGAGATAGTAGGGGAGATGGCAGAGGCTGAATCCCTGAAGACCTCAGGTTTGGGAGACTGGCAAATAGGAAAAGCAACAGAAAAGGAGGGTGGGATCCAAGACACACGTGGGGTCTGGTGCGCATGTATCACAGAGGCTGGTGCTGGAAACTCTGCAGCGGATGCCAACAGTTTGCTCTGAGCAGCTCTCGAAGCGAATCGGCCAACCTTTCTATGGCTCCTGTAAGAATTTCTCCTTCGTTCCTTTTTGTCTGCCCTCCTCCTCCTCATCCAAGCTGCTCTCAGAGCACAGACCAGGTCTGCCAGCCACAAAGACACCACATTTCCGATACCTCCTGCAACAGTTCCTTATCTCTAGAACCTTCCCTATCTTAAGTGCATGACTCTGGCCTTTCATCTATTTTCGCCATCCCCTGCTTCTACCCCGAGCATGAACTCCCACTCTGATCCTGCTCTCCATTCCCCCTGCTGTCCCCCTCACCCCCATTACTGCCAGCAACTCCTTCTCCCTTCCCTCCCACGTGCTTCATCGGTGATCCGTATAGTGTTAGTACGTCACCACCACATTGATGCTCAGCTGTTCTTTCCAGATCAGCTCTCTCTCCCATTTCATGGCAGGAACCTGAATGTCAAGTCCAGACTCAGCCTGGCATATTGAGGAGTGATTGGCTGACTTCTCCAGGCTCCGTTATTAGCTCCCACATCCCAGATAAGCAGCCTCAGATGGCTTAGAGGGACTGTGGAGACTCTGGTCTTGCTCCCCACCCCCCTTCCAGACCCTTGTCTCCTGGCTGTCATGGCTTCCTGGTCCTGGATTTTGAGTAGTCTGGAGTGATGCTTCCTTCCAAAGGCAGCCTCCAACAGCCCTTGACTGACTTCTGACTTCCAGTTTAGACCCCTTGGTGCTCTCTAAAAGGGTGTTAGTGACTTGGTTGAGTTCAAGACTGAGGACTGCTTAGAGCCTTGGGGGCTGTGGACATGGTCTCCCTATCCAATACAGTCACACAAAGCCCTCTTAGCGCCCCTCCTTCCTGATGGGCAATGATGAATGGGTCAGAGACAATGGGACGCACATACATATATGATCCAGGCTGCAATTCTGGGATTGAGCCCCACCAGTGCACCAATCATTCATCTAGAACTGCCCAAGAAGGGGATCCTAAAAATTTAGTCCTTCATTTTCATGCATCCCTAAAGAGAAAGGGTTCCAACTGATGCAGGCGACCAGAACTTGTGTAAAAGTAGGAGAAATTAGGATGACATTTTAGAGGAAATCCAACAACAATGTGGGGAGCACATCTTGTAGACCAGCGGTTGGCCCCCAGCTACGCTATCAAGCTGTTGTAGTTGAAGTCTTCTCTTGGGAATTTAGCCAGCAGATGTAGATGCAGAGGAAGCCTGAACTTGAATGAACAAGAATTTTTAATATTTTGAATCAGCCTTTTTGCAGAGGTTTTGGTTTAAGCAGCCTGTAACACTATCTGGTGGTGATTTGGCCCAAACTCTGAAGGGGCATCTTTTTCGTCCTTGTGTTGGACAGCCTTCCAGCAGGAGGCACTGTTACTGCCGAGTGCACCTGCCCAGGGATCTCTAGGCAGAGGGATCTTTTCTGCTTAGGCAAGAGTAAGGCGGGTGTGGGTTGGTAAAACGGGAGCCTACTATCCATCATTTCCGTACAGAATTCTGCATACTTTGTATAGGTGCGAGTCATTCTCATAAACAATTGTTGCAGTGATTTTCATTTTCAGACTGAACTGCCCAGACTTGTCCCAACATGTGCTAAAAGTGCACAAAAGAAGCAGGTGAGAAGAGAAATGGGAAAATGGTTCTGTGCAGGCATGTATGGGGGTGCGGGGCGGGGGGCGGCGGTGAGAGGTGGGTGGGTGTAGGTAGACCGGCAGCTTTCTCTTCCTTTGACTGGTAAACAATTTGAATGACTTGAACACAATTCCATCCGTTCTTTTTATGCAACAATTGAAGGACCGCGAAAGCCATGCTAATCGTGTCCTGCGATTTCACACGAGGCAGTAGGATCCCTGGTTTGAAAATAGGAAATGGGCAAGAAGGGAAAGAAACCAACATCACAAGGAGATTCCTAATCTGTGGAGGCACAGATGGCTCCTGGGTTGCAAAGGTACATAAATGCTAAGGTGAGTGCAGTCTTCCATCAGGGCCCGGTGTCAGGGCTGCGCCGTGCCCAGACGACTACACCCCATCACAACCATCCCTTCTACTGGGTGGACGGCACTCTTGGCTTTGGCAGAGCACTCACCCTTACCACCTTTTTCAGAGCAGGTCTTCGATTTACCATGGCGTCATAAGATGTGTTACATGTACACTATAATAATCCACGTAGATGCAGGGCTTTGCTTTACTGTCTTAATGGATGGCCATTAACATCAGGACCTGCTCACAAAGGAGTGAATAATGAGATGGCAGCTTTGTACAATTATGTCTAATTCCTTTTTTTTTTAATTTATTTTGAGAGAGCGAGAGTGAGTGGGGAAGGGGCAGCGAGAGAGGCCAAGAGAGAATCCCAAGCAGGCTCTGCACATGTCAGTGCAGACCTCAACGTGGGGCTCATCCCACAAACTGTGAGATTATGACTTGAGCCAAAATCGAGAGTTGAGCACTTAACCAACTCAGCTACCCAGGCGTCCCTCCTAACTGTTTTTAAGTGATGAGAACTCCTGGGCCATAAGAACTATCTGTTTGCAGAGAGGTGGAAAGACAGCAGGAGGTGGGAAGGAAAGGTCAGCCTGTCCACAGGGAATCTCATTAGGCTGAGCTCCATCCAAGATGATTGCTCTCACACACCGCTGACAACGAATTAAGCAAAGATGCTCTTGTAAAGATGCTCTGATTGAGCCTGGAAGAGTGTCTTTCAGAGCTTGGTGTGAGGTATTCGGTTAAGGTATTAAAATAATGGAGATTTCTAAAACTTGCCTCCCCCCCCCCCACTGTAAAGTCTACATTGTCGTCTTTTTGTCTGGACTAAGCTCACACACACACACACACACACACACACACACACACAGCCCACCCTCTGTGCATCCTCCCCCAACCACCCTGCCCCACCCCCAGCCAGGTGGCCTCAGGTGGATCACCTCCCTCCACATTTCCAAAATGAGTTTTGAACCCGATCACTCTAAAGTGCTTCCAGTTCTAATGTTGAGCGAATCTTTAGGACAGCTGACTCCCACTGTCAGCTTCTCGGATGCCGAAAACACGTGCGCAGCACCCCCACACCGCACCACACGTGCACACCCGAGGGACTGCCAGCCTTCATTCCCACCCACGTTCTTGCTTCAGACCCCACACACTGGCCAGGTCCCTAACTCACGAGCCAGCGCCCCTGGGTCTAAGAACGGGAAAACAGCTGGAATGGTCTTCTCTTCCATCTTTATTGGCTACTTTCATGTCCATATCCCACCAAAGCAGGTCGGGGAGGCCATGTGTAAGGTGGCACATGCCACCTGGCTAAGCGATGCCAGCCACGGTCCCCTGAGCCTGGCAGCGGTAACTTGGGCATCAATCAGCTCCTGGGTGTGGAGCTCAAACTGCATGCCCCCCTCCCCTCCCCTAGGGAAGGTGCCTCCCAGAGTAAGTTTGGCCTTAAAAACACTAGAGACAGTTGCATCCATTGTCCTACTTTTTCTTTTTTTTTTTTTCGCTTTAATAATAGTAAAAAAAGGAAACCAAAACCTTCTATAATTTATAAGCTATTTTTGCTATCTACATTATATATAAAATATAGACTCTGTTTACTTTATAACACACATCTTTTCCCCTTGATAAATAATTCTTTAAAATATCTAGTATACATGCCTTGACTTTTTATATAGAAGTTTGGTTTTATACATGTACATATATATACTCAATGTTTGTAAAACACAATAAATACATACTCGACAATACCAACCAAACAAATGTAATTTTGGTTAAAAAAAAAAAAAAAAAGAAGTAGTACTGTAAAAGCACCAGGCAGCAAACAGAAAGCCATAGTTGCTAGAAACTTCTCCCTCCCCTGGGCAAGGCACGGGGCAGGATACTAAATATACTTAAATAAGTTTGGATGCCTGAAGGAGAAGGAGGGGGAACCAGGTAGCTGGTCGGGTCGCTTGCTTTTGTTTTGTTTCTCAACCTGGGGTTAGACTGGAATCACAAGTGAGTCATGGCCTTTATAATGGGGGCTCATCCAACGGCTTGCCCTTGTGAAGGCTGCAGAAGACAGCAGAGATCAGGACGGGGAAGGAGAGAAACAGCAGGACCTTATGGTTCTGCTCCAGGGCCTGCCCACGCTGGCCCAGGCCAGCTTTGGATGCTGCGCTAAGCAGAGAGCCATTGCATATGACACGGGCTTGTGATTACTCTACTCGCTGCTGGCTTAAACCAAAAAAAAAAAAAAAAAAAAAAAAAGACAACAGATTCAAGAGTATTCAGTAGTGCAACACTTGAGTAGCCTGGCCAAGAGCCAGATACCTCCATGGCCCTCGCAAGGGCTCCAGGAAATAGGGACTGACCTGGGGAAGAGAAAACTCAAGAGGCCACCACCTTCCGCTGCTAACGGATGTGGTCACTCGGATACGGTCTGGCCTCCCCTCCAGACTCAGACCACCAAGCCATCACCTCTGATGGCCGCACAGGAGGACTTCACTCCTCTTGTGGGAAATCCTGGAGCCTGACTCAGTCAGGGTCGTCCCCGGAGACTCCAAGCACTGCCATCAGCCTGCTTCTCTGCCCGGAGGGTGGGGGGCATGCCGGCTGCTGCTCAGGATTGAAGCAGCACCGCAGACACACACAGAGCTTTCCTTTCGTGGCCCTGTCCCCTCCTCCCTGTCCTGAAAAGGACTGAATGCAGGGCTCTGAGTTTCTTCTCAATGAGCTCCCCAGTGTCATGGCCTCTACCCTGTAAAACTTCAGGGCTCTGATGGCCCAAAATAGGAGGCAACAGTTGTGAAGCAGGAGGCCTGATTCTGCATCGGGGAGGGGAGTGGAGGGCAATCGAGGCAGAGCTGGCCTCAGGAAACCCCAAAGGTGGAGCTCTACGTGCATGTCCACCCAACTTGCTGCATAGAACACAAACTACGGATAAGTGTTCGCCTTACGATCACAGTGGAAATACAGAACCAGTGTCTGAGTACATTCAAGACATAATGGGGTTGCTAAGAAATGGATGCGACCGCAGCAGCTGGGGGAAAACGGTCAGTCACAGGTCTGAATTATAATTGCAGCTCATTCACCCACCAGCCAGGGGGCCTCTGACGAGTCATTTCACCTCTCTGCCTCCCTGTCCCCATCTGAGAACCCTGAAGGTGCCGTGTGCAGCAGCAAGGGACTTAGAACGCAGGTCCCAAGAAGCAGGGTGACCTCTCTGGGATGTAACATAAGGGATGCGAATACACATTTGAGGCAGTCCCTCAGATGCCTCCCTTCAGAGGCGACCAGAGCGCCTTTCTCCCCTAGCGTGCTGCAATCCCCCACCCCCGACACCCACCAGAATAAAAGGTGAGCCCACCGCAGCCCTAATTTATGACTCTGGTCAAATTCAACAGCAGCAGCTCTGAGCCGAGATGAAGGGAGTTGAGAGAGCGTGCAGATCTGAATGCAGAACGCACAGGTAAAATCAGAGTCACGAGCAAATGAACTGGAAAAGCCTCACTCCCTGAGAAGGCGTCTGTTAGACCACCACGGGCAAGATCCAAGGGCACCTAGATGGTCGGCCAATGACGTCTTGAAAACCCCCAGCTCTTCAGTTTGCTGCATCACCTACAATCAAAATCAACTTAGGACGCTGATTTTAAAGGAAGGGAGCTGAGCGCTACTTCCATTTCGGAAGGGGCAGGAAAATCGACTACTTCTATTTGCAGCCCTATAAGGAGCCTTCTGGCAGAACATCAAGTGTGGCATCCTGCTCAGCGGGAGGGGCACAGACAACAGGGGCGTAGAGCCCCAGGCAGGCCACACTCAGCATGAATCACAGACGCTCTACAGGGCGTGCGCACACCCCCGCTTAGCGTTCAGCAAGGGGTGCTTTCCTGCCTGGCAAGAACTCCAGGGGTCCAAATCTTTCTCACTGGGGGACAGCGTGGTTTGGAGAAGGTAAGTTTTGGATTCAGGTGACTCCACTTCTGCTTTATCGTTGTGTGACTGTGGGTACATCACTCTCCCTTTCAGAGCCTCCATTTTCTCCTGTGTATGATAGGAATAATAATACCTAATACCACTGGGTTGTGTCGGGAATTAAGCGAGGTAATTCAACTAAAATACCCTGCACACGGTGGATGCTCAAGAAATGTTGGTGCACAGAGATGGTTGGATGGCTCACTCCAGATGGAGGAAGGGGGCCGGGAAACGCTCTCATTGAGATGGAGTCAGCCACGGCTGCCACTAGAGGGTCCAGAAACACATGACACACAGATATTTCCAAGTCAAGTAGATAAGGAATATGTGTGGTACCCTGCGACATCTCTCCCACTGAGAGGAGAGGTCATAGAAGAGCTGACGGTGGCCCTGGACTTTCTCTCCGGAAGAAAACTCAAGAGAATCCAAATGTTCCAAAGAAGCCCAGAGCGTGCCCAGCCCTTGTGAATTCCAGGCGAGAACTGCTGGGTCCCCGCCCTCTCTCAGCCAGCAGCGTGAGCCAACGCTTCCAGGACCAGAGGCGTGCGCCCACACAAAAAATGGGAACGAATCAAGCAACAGGGACTAAATGGGAGACCCTTAGGGGGTGCCTCCATGACACCAGGTCTTTGAGGCACAGTACCCAAAGCAGAAAAGGGCTGGGTTGCTGCTCGGGGCTTCATCCTGGGTCAAAGTCGGGCTGATGGAACCCAGACCTCTGAGCGGCCCGATGCAGTGTTGGACTTTTTCCCCAGCAAGCTCAGTGGAAAGCTTGAGATCTCGGAAGCCCATGCGGTGGTAGTCAGGGCTAAAAGGCTTGGCAGGTGGTAGTCAGGGCTAAAAGGAGCACTAAAGTATCTTAAACTCACCTCCGGGAATTTCTGTATTTAAAAAATGAACTACCTCAGTCGTTTCTTCCTCTTGGGCCCACATCTATCTACTACATGCATTTCAGCAGGGAAGATTTGAGTACACTTACTAAAATATTTTTCATGCTTCTTTTAAAGAATATATATTCTTTCTCTATCCCCTAGTCTCAAATGAGATTTTGTGTTTTAGACACTGACTATTTATCTCAGGACTCAGAGGCCTTTGGAAGAAAAAAAACCTCCCCAAGTCTTTGGGTTAAGTACAGAAACACAAAATTGAAACCCCTTGATATCCCTACTTAGATGATAAACAACTCGGAAAAATGAGACCCATAGAATTCATCTAAGTTTTTTTTCTCCTTTATACTTAATCACAGCCTTTCAGGCTAGATAGGAAAAAAAAAATTCTTTCCACTCAGTTTCTACAAAAGTGATTTATCCAGAAGGCAATTTAGGAGACCCTGAACTGAAACAGTCCACGGCGTGGCCGGCTGTTCCCACTATTACTGGGGCACGTTTGTTCTACCAAATCTCTGGTTTTGACTTGGTAGCTCGGAAAGCCAGCATGCTGGCCATGAGGTGAGCACGTCAGGGACCATGATGTACCATGGAGAGTTCCAGCTGGCTCACCGGCCGTGTGGCAGCAGGAGGGTGACTCTTCTGGGGAAGGTAATCCTCCCTCATTGGGCTGGAAAGTGACCCCACTTTCCTGCGGCATTTGGACACGCCCACCTGCACCCACGGGCAGCCTGGGCAGCACTGTGTATTGACCCCGGGAGGAGAATGGAACCTACAATGGGCTCTACTGTGCATTTTCAGATTCTGCCTCCTCAGAGCCTGGGGGGCGGGGGGGGCCAGCTCTCGGCCCCTTAAATCCCCTTCTGCCTCTACTGCCGGTCACCTGAAAAGACATCTAAACCTCAGGTGGGCGCCAAAGACAACTGTTGGCTTTCTGGGACCTATGAAGGAAAGCTACGGAGATTTGTAAGTTCCTGTCTCCACAGTCAACCCTGAAAATATCTAATGGGGGACTCAGCATTCAGAAAAGGATAATTTTCCAGTTTCCAAATGTTTGACTTGGTGTTTCAAGAGAGGTCTGAATTTTTAAGAGCTATTTCAGTGACATTTGGTGGTGGCGAGCCCTGACAAACCCTGTGTGTGTGTGTGTGTGTGTGTGTGTGTGTGTGTGTATGCATATGTTTCCAGTAGTTCGCCTTTGGAACTGCCCACTCCAAGCCTGAAGTCTACACTCTCCAGTAAAATCTTGACCGAGGGGAGAAATAGGCTCTTTTTTTCCCAACGTGAACCTTCTCGACCCTACGTGAAGACACACCTCCATGGGCTCTAAAACCCCATAGTAGGAACACCGAACATGAGGTTCCTTGTTGTCCTTTTGCTTTAATACCCATTCAAAACCTTGCCGGTGTCTGAATCTTGAAAGCAAAGGTCAAAGCTAAGGAAAACACCCTTGACTCTTTTTTTTTTTTTTTAAAGGGAAAGAAGATTATATCTGTTTGGAATTGAAGGCTTCCCTTTTAAATCCACAAAGCTGGGTGAATCTCCTAGAAGTCCTTTATGGGCTTGGCAGGAGCCAAGGTGTTAAAGGCCAAAGCCCACCAAGGGCCAGCTCACTTTCCCATCTGCTGGGAGATGGCCACACAGCAGGTGAGGGCAGCACGGGAACTTGTGGTCTGACCCATGCTGGCTGTGCCCTTGACCCGACTGGGGAGGCACCAGAGAGGACACTTTGACCTATATCCCTTTACACTTAGTTCTACTCCGCCCCAAACAGGATTATAAGATGGCTCTCTGCGGTTTTGTAATTGATGACAAACCCAAAGGGCTATTTTACTCTCTGCCTACTCTGTTTCCAAGCAGCCTCCGACAGGTGCTTGCCTTTTGGCTTGCTTGCTATTCCTGGCTCTCCCTTACCCCTCCTCCAGCCAGGCCAAGGGCAGTGCACCAATTAGGAAGACACTCCCTGCCGCTTCCTACGAGGAAACCAATCGATCAGCTCGCTGTTCACTTTGCTACCAAGTACTTTTTCCTTCAGACATGTTAAGCGGCTTTCTGGAATCTGAACTTTCTCATTAGCCCACTGCACTTACCCCCCGCCCCCCACCTCCTGCCAGACTAACAGGCTTCTATGGACCTGTGATGATGCGCCTTCTCCTGCCAGGCTTGGGTCACAGAGAAAGCCGGCACCCCACTGAGCTTGCCATTGGGACCCAGGAGCATTTGGCTTGTCAAGGAGCCCAGTGTGTAGGGAGGGAGAAGGAAAGCATCGCCTCTTTGCTTCTCATGGTGAGGGGACAACGGGAGGCTGAGCCACCCGCTCCTTGTGCAAACGCCTCACAGGCATGACCTCCAGAAGGACAGGGCCCCTGAATACTCCCCGGCTGTGTGCGCAGCCAGCCGACAGTCTTATTAGGTGCCCATCACCCAGGCTGGGGTTCAACCTTCCCAGATGCCACTCAACTCATCCTGCCCCTCCATCTCCCCACCCCCATACTCTTCTAGGCCACCTCGGCCCCAGTACACCTTCCCCATCTCCGGGCTCCACGCTGCAGACCTGAGTCCCCCTGGGTGCCCAGTCCATGCTAACAGTACAGGGACATCCTGCTCCGGCGCATGGCCTCGCTGATCAGGTAGGCGGGGCTCAGCTCGGGCTCCTCGGTCATGACGGCGATGTTCTGCCACTCGCCCGTCTGGCTGGACCTCTTGATGGTGTCCACCACACACAGGGCGTACAGGCAGTCGTCGAAGGTGGCAGCCATGGTGAGTGGCCGCCCGTCCCACGTGCGCCGGTCGTCCTGGTCCTGGAAGGCCTGGCGCACGGCCTGTATCATCTTGATGGTGCCACGCAGGTAGGGCGACGGGATGTCGCTGAAGGCCTTCTCGGGCAGCAGGGAGTTGCTGACGGGTGTGGCGTCCTGCAGCAGCAGCTCCTGCTCCGGGGCGCTGTTGCGCTGCCCGTACAGGTCCGTGCCCACCGCCAGGAGGCGCCCGGCCGAGCCCACCACGGTCACGTCCTGCTTGAACTCGCCCGGCACGTTGAAGTTGAGGGTGACGGTGCAGCACACGCCGCCCTCCAGCACCATCTGGAAGGTGCAGAAGTCGTCGCTGGTGATCTGGCGGATGCCCTTGATGTGGTCCGTCTGCTTGACGAAGGTCTTGAGCAGCCCGTGGACCTTGACGGCCTTCTGGCCGGTGAGGAAGGTGAGCAGGTCGATGATGTAGGTGCCCACCGAGTGCAGGCCGCCGCCGCCCATCAGGTCGTCGCAGCTCCAGTTGTACTTCTTGCCCAGCAGGCTCCCGCTGTGCACCTGCACCTCGCACACCAGCAGCTCGCCCACGTAGCCCTCCTCGATGAGCTGCTTCATGCGCACGAAGGCCGGCAGGAAGCGCAGCACGTTGCCCATGATGCTCATGAGCTTGGGGTAGTAGTGGGCGGCCGACATCATGCGGAAGGCGTCGAGCGGCGTGGCGGTGCGGTCGCAGATGACGTTCTTGCCGATGCCTGCGGGCGGGAGCAGAGACAGCCGTGAGGGCGCGGGCGTGCACGGCGGCAGGGGGCGCTGTGGCCCCCAGACGCTAATCTGACCGCCTGACCTGATACCCCGTTTTTTCACGTTCTACTAAGAGTCTGTGGCACCAGTTATTCATGCAAAAATAACAGAACCTATCTTATGTTTACGAGAGACTCTGTGTTATAAATACTTCAGTCAAGGGGCGTCTGGGTGGCTCAGTCGGTTAAGCGTCCGGCTTCGGCTCAGGTCATGATCTCATGGTTCGTGGGTTCGAGCCCCACATCGGGCTCTGTGCTGACAGTTCAGAGCCTGGAGCCTGCTTCAGATTCTGTGTCTCCCTCTCTCCCTGATCCTCCCCTGCTTGCACTGTCTCTTTACAGCTCTCAAAAATAAATAAGTAAAAAACATTTACAAAAATTGTTTAAAATAAATATTTAAGTCAAATTTCTTAATGTCAGTATGAAGCCATGTTAAATCAAATACTGACATTTAAATCTATTTAAATAGCCTCTATTTTGGAGATTTAAAAGAAAACGTTTATTTATTTTGGGAGAGCCAGAGAGAGCACAAGTTGGGGAGGGGCAGAGAGAGAGGGAAACACAGAATTCGGAAGCAGGTGCCAGGCTCTGAGCTGTCAGCTCAGAACTGGACACAGGGCTTGGGCCCGCAAACTGGGAGATCAGGACCTGAGTGGAAGTCTGACGCTTAACCCACTGAGCCACTCAGGTGCCCCGAAGGGATTTTAAAATATCTGTCAATATGGAATATAAAACACTTTATTTCATGCTTTATGTCTAGAAGCATATGACATTTTATATGCAAACATATTTTCCTTGTAAAGTATTGAGAAATCTAAAATATTTAAATAGGGGCGCCTGGGTGGCTCAGTGGATTAAGCATCTGACTTCAGCCCAAGTCATGATCTCACAGTTTATGGGATTCAAGTCCTGTGTCCGGCCCTGTGCTGACAGCTCAGAGCCTGGAGCCTGCTTCAGATTCTGTGTCTCCCTCTCTCTCTCTGCCCCCACCCTACTCATACTCTCTCTCTCTCTCTCTCTCAAAAATAAATAAACATTAAAAATTTTTAAATAAAATATTTAAATATAAAATATAAGTCCTATTGAAGTAAATATCATCTTCTTACATGTTTTATTAAAATTATCTTACATATGAAATGTTTTATAGCTTTTATATGTAAAAGATAATTTATTAAAAATGTATTATTAGAAGGGTATTACTAGAAGGGCGGCTCAGTCGGGTAAGTATCCAACTTCGACTCAGGTCATGATCTCATGGTGTGTGGGTTTGAACCCTGCATTGGGCTCTGTGCTGACAGTGTGGAGCCTGCTTGGGATTTTCTCTCTTTCCCCCTCTTGCTTTCTCTGTCCTTCTCTCACTCATGCCTTTTCTCTCAAAAATAAATAAAATCTTTTAAAAAAAGGATTACTAGAAACATCATATGTAGGGAAGAGAAGAGCGTCTCTGGTCAGAACCAGAATATGTAAACTTCAGTCACAGCCATAGCAAGTCTGATTAAATAGGAGAAAGAATTTCTTAATGAAATCCTCTGAAGGTCTAAACGTTAAGCTCTCTCCCCTACAACCACCAACAAAGGATTACATCCTGAAAGTTACCTGCTTGTTTCTTTTGCATTATGGATTAGGGCTGGCACCGGTCAGAGATATGTTTGTCTGAAGTTTTTTGGCTCTTTACGGGAAGAGTGGGGAGTCCCTGGGTCTGAGGGGTGCACGTGGTGGCAGGTCCCTGCCATCTGTCTCCTGGTGGGGTTCTGTGCTCTTGGCCAAGGCACCCGAGGCCAAACAACAATTAGGCTTATGTGATGGTCGTAATGGGCGCATAAATTACAGGTAGATTCAAGCCCTTTGGGAGACTAAATGATTCTGGGTCTGGAGAAAACAAAAGATCAAAGGAAAGGAGTGAGAGTCAGTGAGAAAGGGATTTATTTATTCTCCGAAGCCAAGAGTCGGTGAAGAAAAGCAAGTCAGCTAAACCTGTATAAACAGCCCAGTGGAACATGATGACGATGGGAATAATGATAATAATAATAATAATAATAATAATAAATTACATGGAGTTTGTCAGCAAGCCAGATTCAAGTTTGCCAGGTGGAAAGCCTTGGGGAGTGTCTGAGTCGGGGCACGTGTCTGCCTGTGTTTCTGGTCCCGTCACACTCTGCACATAGACCTCCCACTAAGTCCCCGGACAGGGGAGATCCCACAAGGGAAATGGAGCGTGGGCACCCAACTTGACCGAATCTATGACCTCTCACGACAAGCTGAGCTGAGATCGGGTTCTGTGGAAGTCCTGTCCGGCGGAGATGCCCAGACAAGCCCATACCCTAGAATGTGGCTCTCATTTTCCCAGTGGCAGATCCGGCCAGACAGCAGACGAGGTTGGAATGGATCGCAGAAAATAAGTATGCTCGGTGGCTGTCAATTCCCACACGCACATTTCATTCTGGCCCGGAGGGGAAGGGCTGGGAGCCACGTAGTGACTGGATCGCCCGGCCTTTTCCACGTTGGCAGAGCTGGCTGGCTTTTTGGATGACCGGGAATGATCAGTAAGAAGCTCCTTTAACTCTTGGTAACCAGCTGAGGACGGAAGCTTTGGCTGAGGGACGAGGAAACACTGGCGTCTCCTGTCAGAGGGCCACACGCTGGTAAAACATGATGTTCGGAGACTGCGATCCTGCAGGCAGCAGGCTGGTGTAGCAGGGAGCAGATTTATATGTGAATGGACTGGTAGGTCACTGCAGGGACAGGTGACTAAAGCTGCCAAATCTGCCTCGCGCCTGCTGGGTATGGGCGATGGCCACGCCTACACCCCAACCTCAACCCAAACCAGGACCCTGACTGTCATCTTTTTATGTTTGTTTATTTTTGAGAGAGAGAGAGAGAGAGAGAGAGAGAGAGAATCCAAAGGTCTCAGCACAGAGGCTGATGTGGGGCTCGAACCCATGAACCACAAGATCATGACCTGAGCCGAAAGCAAGAGCCAGATGCTTAACCAACAGAATCTCCCAGGCGCCTTCCCCCATCCCCAGATGGGCATCTTCTTATGCTCTTTCAGTCATCTTAATGGCACATGAGAAAAAGTTCACCTTTTTTTTTTTCTCCTATAAAAAACAATACAATAAAATAGTAAAAGAAACAATAAATGGAGAAAATTCATTTGACTTCCCATGCACACACCCCAACCCATCACTAAATGGGTAATTCTTCACAGCTCTCTAGATGGAAGATTCTGATGTGATTCTCATAAAAGCTCCTTTTCCAGAAAATGCGGTATGAACGTAGGCAAAATGCCCCTTTCTGGTTCTGGATCCCATGCACGGCTGCCCCCAAGGATCTGAGAGGCGGGACCTCTTCTTTGAGGCTATTTCGTGTCCACAGGACAGGATTACGTTTTCTTTTTTTTTTCTTTGATAGTTTATTGTCAGCTTGGCTTCCCTATAACACCCAGCGCTACAACCACATTCTCAAAGATAAAGGCAGGTCCTGACTTCTTAAGTCTCCACTCTGCCCACAGCACCCAAAGGCGCGGTGAGCTTGCGACAGGAGCCCAGCGAACGCCTGGCCCTGCCTCACGGCCCGTGGTCTTCAGCGACATCCACGTGCTTCGTGCATGGGTCTCGGCAACATCTTAATTTACCGCATCTTCACAGCGCCAGAGAGACTTCTAGGAATCTATCATAAAGAAATAATCTCAAATGCACGCACGGCCTCTTGCCCAAAGAGGCTTCTTGATGAATTATTTATTAAAGCGAAAAGCTAGGAACAATGGGGATGCCCAAGGAGAGAAGAAGGGGATGTAAGCCGGAGTGTGGCCATACAATAGAAGGTTGTTAGGCCCCCAACCTGATGCTAATGAAGGCTTTTGAAGGGCAAGCAAGATGATTATGATGTAATGTTGAGTGAAAAGGGCTCTATTCATAGATGTACTATGATCTCAACTCTCTCTTAAAAAATACAAGAGGGGCGCCTGGGTGGCTCACTGGTTAAGGGTCCTACTTCAGCGCAGGCCTTGATGATCTCATGGCTTGTGGGTTGGAGCCCCGCGCTGCTGGGGTCTGTGCTGACAGCTCAGAGCCTGCTTGGGCTTCTCTCTCTCTCTGCCCCTTCCTCTCCCTCCCTCCCCTCTTCTCTCTCTCTCTGTCCCTCCCCCTCCCTCGCTCCCTCCCCCCTTCTCTCTCTCTCTGTCCCTCCCCCTTCCTCGATCCCTCCCCCCTTCTCTCTCTCTCTCTCAATAAATAAATACACATTAAAAAAATACAAAAGAAAAGGAGAAAACCTGGAAGGGAACATCTAAGATGTTTACAGTGGTCTATTCTTTAGTAAGATTATGACTGATTTTTATTTTCTTCACTACATTTTTCTGCATTTTTCTAAGTGTCTACTGTGGTGGTCAGGACAACCATTAGTTTTTCTTTCCTAAGCCCAAAGGAGATGGGAAGCCCTTTGAAGGATGGGGCTCACATGATGGCAGAAAGGCCTTGGGAAGCCCGGGTGGGGGTGGGGCGGGGGTAAGGACCTCACTGACCCTGAACTGTGAGTGCTTCAGAGGCATGGGCTGCGGTGCCAGGTCTCCTGGCTTCGCCTGCTCAGGACTCTTGATAGTTTTCCAGAAAGCTCTGGACCTTCCAGAAGACGCAGTTCCAACCACGCCCCCACCATGAGCCTGGGTGGTCCTCTCACGTTCTGAGGGGCAGGCATCTCCATCATGAATTACAATCCCTTCATCTCTTTAAAGTATTTATGTATGAATGAATGTTACGGACGTCTTTAGATTTTTTTTTTTAGTAGGCTCTATGCCCAGCGTGGGGCTCAAACCCACAACCCCCAGATCGAGAGGCCACGTGAGCCAGGTGCCCCTGACCGACAACTTCCTGAAGGCGTTGGGACGTATCCTTAGAAAATAAGATAACGCTTCCTGTTTTAAAAGAAACCCAAGTGGCGCCTGGGTGGCTCAGCTGTTTGAACTCTTGATTTCGGCTCAGGTCATGGTGCCAGGGTCATGGGATCGAGCCCCACACCGGGCTCTATGCGGAGGGTGGAGCCTGCTTAGGATTCTTCCTTTCTCTCTCTTTAAAAAAGAGAAGAGGAGAAGGGAGGGGAGGGGAAAGGGAAGAAACCCAAAATACAGAGCAAATGGGCCCTTCACTGATTTGTAAAGTACTTTGTTTTCTCTCTGTTCTGGACACTCTCACCTCAGCCCTACCTCTTGAGGTGGGGGGGGGCTTCTGCAAAGCACACTCTGGAACCCCACTTCCTCGGGTTCTCTTTCCCAGCATCTCCCAGAACCTGAAGCTCCAATGTTCTTGGAAGTTTAACAGACACAGAGGGCTTAGGCTCAAGAAATAAAAATTCCATTTTTTGTTGTTTGCTGATCCGATTTTTCTATTATTTCGGCTTATGTGAGGTACAACTGACATATAAAATTGTAAGGTATTTCAAGGATACTTCATGGTTCTTTGATATAGTACGCATTGTGAAAGTATTTCTACCATCTGTTTCATGAACCTCTCACGTCTCTCTTGTATGTGACAGAACGCTTAGGTTCTATCCTCTTAGCAAATTTCAGTTATACAACACAATGCTGTCAGACAGAATCACCATGTTTACCTAAGATCCTCAGGGGCGCCTGGGTGGCTCAGTCAGTAAAGCGTCAGACTTTGGCTCAGGGCATGATCTTCAAGGCTCCTGGGTTTGGGTCCCGCGTTGGGCTCTGTGCTGACAGCTCAGAGCCTGGAGCCTGCTTCAGATTCTGTGTCTCCCTCTCTGTCCCTCCCCGACTCACACTGTTTGTCTGTCTCTCTCTCAAATAAATAAACATTAGGAAAAAAATCTTCAGAACTTATTCATCATAGGGCTGAAAATTTGTACTTAAAGAAATACAATTCTAATTGTAGACTTCTAGTCATGAGACACTGTGTGTGTGTGTATGTGTGTGTAAATACATTAGTGTGGCAGACAGAATCCCCTCACCCCCAAAATCACACGCAGCATAAGGACCCTTACACTGTCTGGGCATAGGGTCTGACACATCCCACAATCCTGCATACATCAGGGATTTCTTCCAAGGAGAGCAGACAAATGCCTACATTCCAAGTTGCCTGTCGGCCTGGGTGATGGTCTGGCCCTCCAGAAAATACCACAGGTCTTCAGTGTCTTTGTGATTTTCAGGTGTCTTAGCACAATGCCTTTCCTGCCACCCCTGAGAAAGTGCTAGAACAGGGCACTTTGGAGAGGAGTCCTTCTCTATTTTGTGCTGAAAAGGAAATTATAAGGCAGGGGCCCAAATCTTGCACGTCGCCCTAAACATGTGACTCGGATATTCCTTTGATGTGAAGGTAAATAGATATCACCAGGGCTACAGGAGCTGAGAGACTCCATCTCTCAAGGGGAGAAGCTCAGAGAGAGAGACAGGAGCCCTCTTCGTGTGCTGGCCCCAAACAGCCACGGCTGATTCCCAACGGGGAGCCATGAGGCGCAGAATATAGCCCCCATCGCGGCTCTGCAGATCCGAAGAGGAGAGTGTGCATGCCCTCATTGCTGGGAAGACAACTCCACCTCCACCAGAAGGGCAGGAAGGCCGTCTCTCCGCCTGCGTCCACACATCCTTCCCAGCGCCGTGAAAACCTACTCCCTTAGGAGTTTATACTGTCTCGTGGCAAGATGTGGTGTCCTTCTAAGGCAAAAGATCCAAAACTTTGGGGCCCCAAGCAATCTTTTTTTAATGTTTATTTTTGAAAGAGAGAGAGAGAGAGAAAACGCAGGGGAGAGGCAGAGAGAGAGGGAGACAGAGGATCCGAAGTAGGCTCCGTGCTGACACCAGAGATCCCCACGCAAGGCTCGAACTCATGAACTTCGAGATCATGACCTAAGCCAAAGTCTTGATGCTTAACTGACTGAGCCACCCAGGGGCTGGGACCCCAAACAATCTTAATGAAAATCAGGCAGCAGAGGTTGAAGACAGTCAAGAACGTGAAACCTGTGGAATCAGTTCCACTCCAAATAAGCAGGCAACATGGAAAGCAGAAGAAGGTGCTCAGTGAGAAAGAAAAAGCGTGCTATGCTTCAATCAAGCCCCAAGCATCTCCCGAGCAGCTGGAGAGTTTTGGTTATGCCCACTGGTGCTCACGATGACGTAGAGGGACAGCAGGTGCCTGGTGGGCATCTAGGGACACTGGTGGATGTGGTCACCCTGCTGCTGCTCCCCCAGGGACGTGACACGTGCCATTATGCCACCAGCCCCGGCTCAGCTCTCTCCACTGAGGGGGCGGCACCTGCACCCAGAAATGGATGTCTTGGAATCCTGCCACATTTGTCAAGGCGATGCAGTGTGGCTCCGGGTGGGTGGCAGAGAGCACATTGGGACCACACTGACATCCTGGGGAAGTCTTCGGAGCCCACCTGCCTCCGTGTAGACCATTTAGCCTCCGGCATGAAGGCAAAGAGCCCATGTTGGGTCTTTTGGGGACTGACGGGAGCGGATTACATCACCCCAGAATGTGCCACTTGGGCATGTGCATTATTTCAAGACTGAAGACAATCAGGACTCAGCAGACTCAAGAAGAGCTTCTTTCCTCCCCTCTCAACTACCTAAAAGAATTTAGAGAGGGGGGGGCTGCACTAGGAAGAGAGCTATTACTAGAGATAACTTTTTATATCGGAAAGACTCATCTGCATGGCCTGGCCAATATTTACCGAATATTTGTCCTTCGCGCCTTCCTGTGAAAAGTCTTCCTCGTCTCCTCCAAAGCCCCATGCCCCTCCCTGCTTCTCCTTAGCTTGGTTTTTAATCGATAGGCCTCGAGTGTCTCCTATTTTTATGGGGTTCTCCTGCATAAGACATTTGTTTTTCTCCTGTTAATCTGTCTTGCATCAACCTCATTCTTTAGCTGGCCGAGAAACTTGGAAGGGAAGATGGGAAATGTTGTCTGCCCCTACAGCGAGCGCCTTAGGGCCAGAACAAACTTTCCAAGCAAGAACTCCTGCTCAGCACATAAAGTGAGAGCTCCCGGTCCATAAGAGAGCAGGACTAATTAGCCTTCTCACCTCTACGGCAGAGCTGAAGTGGGGGAGAAAAGGAGATCAATGGGGAAATTCTGGAGGGTAAAAGTGCAATGTGCCTGCTCCTTGTCAGAAGCTTTGAAATGAAATAATTTACAGCCTTCCTGAGGTCTCTCCTGGGGTCAGGGGCTCCTTCCTAAGCCGTGTTCACTGTTCCGTATCCACGGCCCTCACGAGGGGTGAGTGCCATAGAGATGGAGTTTCCAACCAGTAGACCCCAAGCCGCCTTCAGGCACTTGTGCCCCCCACCCCCCACCTCCAAGCTCCAAGTCTCCAAGCTGGGGCTGGGTACCCACCCATATCTCTGAGATTGAAGCTTCTGTGGGGACTGATGCTCCATCCAGGTGGCCCCTGGGACTTCCCACTGACACCTTGAGAGAAAGACACGTGCTGTGCTGTGCAGTCTGCCATCCAAAGAGCAGCTACCCTGGGGTTATCCCTGGGGGCCTGGAGTGTAGCTGTCACCTGGCCACCAGGGGACCAGAGCCATTCCCTAGCATAATCAGCCTGAAATTTCAAAGCATGTTTCTTGCCAGCCCTTTGCCAATTACACACTCCCTTATCTAATCGAAGGTGCAAATCTGAGGCCAGGGCTACTTTCCCACCAGATCTCCCCAGTCATTCCACTGGTGTTGACAGTTCCTTATCTTCCGAAAGCCAGGATGGCTGCTGGGTGCTGTCCTTGGAGGTTGGCAGAATTCCCACAAGAAATCCCACCAGATCCGGCTTCCTATTCTTTCCTCCCATTCACAGAAAGTAGAGAAGATTTCTCTGCATTTCAAGCAGGGAACTCATTATCTTCATTTGCGCTCCGTTCTGTCAGCATTTCTGTGGGAAGCACTGAGATGGAAAAACGAGGAGGCTGTGGGGCGCCTGCGGGGCTCAGTTGGTGGGGCTTCTGACTTTCGGTTTTGGCTCAGGTCGTGATCTCACCGTTCACGAGATCAAGCCCCGGGTTGGGATCTGAGCAGCAGTGTGGAGCCTGTTTGGGATGCTTGCTCGCTCTCTGCCCCTCCCCACTCATTCATTCTCTCTCAAACAAACAGTTAAAATAGACATTTAGAAAAAAACGAGTAAGGTAACTAAATAAGGAGCTTCCAGTCTAGCAGAGAAAACAACCAGAAATGAGTAACTATGGTATCTTCTAGATTATGGGATCTAACATAGGGATAAACAGGGAGAGCAGGAAGAAGGCCTGCCTAACTGATCTGGGTGTGGTGGACAGCTCTGCTCCAGAGGGGACATTTGAGTAGGGTTCTGGAGTATGTGTAGGAGTTTGCCTGAATGAATATTCAGAAGCCGTGGGTCCCATTTAGGAGATAGCTGAAAGTCAGAGCATTTAACCTAGGCTCCTAGAAGCCATGAAAGCTGGAAGTTGTATGTATGCATATATTCTGATGTTTCGTTTTCTGAGGGAGAAGTTCGTTAGAGTCTTAAGAGAGCTTGTGATTCAAAGGACATCAAGCAGAACTGGAGGGTGCAGTGAAGGATAAAACAAAGACAAGGCAGAGCCAGATCTCTGGTTTTAACAGAATGAGGTATCAGAACGCACTGGGCTACTCTGTACCCATTCCTTCCCCGCTCCCGGTTCAGTTTTACCCACTCCTGCCCCACTGCGTTTAGACCAGCTCTGTCTCTCCCTGCCTTTATTCTCCTGGGCCTGGTGTCCTCTGCCTCTCTGCCCCCCTCCCCAACACACACACACACACACACACACACACACACACACACACACACACTGAGAATGTATCTTTCAGCACTAGGCAGGGATGACTTGTTGAAACCCCACTCTGTGGCCTCAGGCCCTCCTTCCCTATAAATTAGGAGGACAGGGCCTCTTTGGAGAAACCCCTCACCTTCAATTCCCCATGAGGGGTCCTGACAAACACCTTCCCAATTCAAACCATTAACCTGATCTGTTCGCAATCATAATGACATCATTTAAAATAGCAGCCGCCACCATCTGCTGAGTCCTTGTGCTGGAAATGCTGAGCGTTTTACATACACACCCACGGTTTTAGCATACAGGACGCCACGAGGCAGGAACTCAGACTGTCCCCGTCTCCTAGCAGTGGAAACGGCCTCTGCGAGGTGTCCACTGGCCCGCACTCTGCAGCTTGGTGAGTGGTAGAGACTGGACCCTGGATGGCCGGCCTTCGAGCAAGCCTGGTCTTCACTTTCTCATTCCTACTGCCTTCTTAACTCTGTGGGCTGAAGGCTGGCACAGCTCCTCTCATATCTAAATTGTATACAACGCATGGAGAGGACATCCACCTCCGTGATACGTGCCGGTGCACACATGTGCCATGTCCTCGGCACACAGCGCCTCGGGGGAGGGGGGCTCCACGGGGGACCGTGGCACGGGCCCTGGTGAGCATCCAAAGCCAGGGCGCCAGGGGTGGGGGCGCCTGCCGTTCAGCTGATGGCAGCCCAAAGTCCCAGAGCACCACCGAGATGGAAATGGGTCATGGTGACCCACATCCGGTTCCTTTCGTCAAGGCCCCTGATGCCGCCAGTGGGCCCTGAGAGAGGCGAACGGCCAAGAAAGGAAATCAGCACAGCTGCTCCTGATGGGACTTGATATTGAACTGAATTAAATGTCCACGTATTTTTGTTTGTTTATTTTTGAGAGAGAGCGAGACCACGAGCATGCAGCACGTAAGTGAGGGAGGGGTAGAAAGCAAGATGGGGAGAGAGAATCCCAAGCAGGTTCTGTGCTGCCAGCAGAGAGCCGGATGCCGGGCTCGAACCCACGAACCATGAGATCACGACCTGAGCTGAAATTGCGCGCTTAACTGATTGAGCCACCCAGGTGCCCCTCAAATGCTTTTTTTATTTAAAAATTTTTATTTTTCAGAGACAGAGACAGTGTGAGTGGGGGAGGGGCAGAGACAGGGAGAAAGAGAATCCGAGCTGTCAGCACAGAGCCTGACGCGGGGCTTGAACCTACGAACCGCAAGATCATGACTTGAGCTGAAAGTCAGACACTTAACCAACAGGGCCACCCGGGCACCCGCCCATCCAACCAACACTTTATTTATAGACTTCCTCCCACTACTCAGCCTTGTTGTCTGAAATCACCTGTTGCAGAGAAATTGCTACCAGTAGTAGGGACTGTTTCATGGGCATTCTCTCATCTAACTGCTGAGCCTATGACAGCAGGGACAGTAGACGCCTGAAGCACTCTCCACGTCTTCTTATTTGTAAATCCCACACACCTGTGTGACTATGGCCTATACGTGTGGAGAACGAACATGGCATTGGGCAGTCACTAGCCGGCCCCTTCCAGCCTGGGCATTCCTCAGAAGAGAGAAGCAGGGTTTGCCACTTTTTAAAAAAAATTTATTTTTGAGAAACAGAGAGAGACAGCATGAGCAGGGGAGGGTAAGAGAGAGAGGGATGTATAGAATCTAAAGAAGGCCTCAGGCTCTGAGCTAGCTGTCAGCACAGAGCCCGACGCAGGGCTCGAACCCACAAACCGTGAGATCATGACCTGAGCTGAAGCCGGACGCTTAACCGACTGAGCCCCCCAGGCGCCCCAGAGTTTGCCACTTCTGTCTAGCCCAGGGGAGGCCCGGGGTAGAGGCTGAGACACAGCACCTAAGGTATGTGGGAGCCAAACACCTTCCTTCCAGGCCAGCGGCAAGCCTCCCAGAAGGTAGGTGGTCCACCCACAGGTGGCACAGAGAGACCCCAGTGTGAGGGGCATGGGAGGCATGGAGAGGGGCCACGGGAGAACAAAGGCCTGGGGTTGGATGTAGTGGCTGCAGTGGTCAGGGACTTGGGGACAGAGGAAACCGGCCAGGACTGAGGGCTCACCAGGGGCGTCCCGCTATGCGAGTCCCAAACAGCCGAATAACGCCCACGGCATCTCGGTGGTCTTTATTCCAGGGACTGGCCTGGACCTCCCCCTCTCCAGCCTGCACCGCTACCCCAAGCTGGCCAGACCAGAATTCGGAGGACACCCCCTGGGTAAAGGTGGTGCATGGGAGCCAGAGGGTGCTGACTAACTGGGCCGCCAGGGTCATCTAAAAGAGACCCCTGAAAATATAAATGAGCGCGTTGGGTGACTATTGGATCGCACTCTAATTCCACTCCCTACCCACCCGTCTAGGGGGGCCTAAAAATGGTATATTAGGATGGTGTGAATTTCCATCACATATTCAAAATGGGGGGAGCCCCACACTATTTCTCTCCCAAAGCCCCTACACTGTCCTTTCCTAACACCTCAGTACTGAACTGTACTCAATTTCTGAGTCGAGGCTTTCCAGAGAAAGATCGCCCTCACTGAGCACAGAATACGCAAGAGAGTAGACTTCAGACAACTTAAACAAAACAGCAGGAACCTCACCATTCAAAACAAACTGCCCTAGGGAAGGAATCCCAGCCACACTTACCCCGTGATGTGCTTTGTTTTGTTTTATTTTATTTTATTTACTTACCCAGCCATATGTTTTATTTTATTTCATTTGCTTGCCCAGTGATGTGTTTTATTTATTTATTATTTTTTTAAATCAGGATACCATATTTCACATCGCCCAAGTTTTTGCCCTTTCTTAAACAACAGAGAGATCCGGAAACATTGGGTTTCTTCCTCATGACAACAATCAGTTGGAGTGGAGTCGTGGCTTCCACAGTTGGATCGACCCCTAGCCCTAACCAATAGGCTACAGTCCCCGCCCGTCCCTATTAATGGCTGTATTCGTTTTCTATCACCACCACAGCACACGGACACACAGGTAGCAGCTAAGCGCCCGCACCCACTGTTATCTCTCGGAGCTCTGGATTGGAAGTCAGGCAGGCTCAGTTCGGTCTCTGCTTACGGCTCCCACAAAGCCACTCTGGGAAGAACGTGTTTCCAACTTCACAGGGCTGTTGGCTGATTTCATGCTTCGGAGCTCTGGGCGTGGGCTCCTCTGTTGGCTTCCCTGCTGGCCAGGCAGCTTCTAGAAGGGTCTGCACTCCTTACTTGCTGTGGGACATCCAGGCTAGTAACAGTTCACGAAGTGAATTCTTCTCAGGCTGGACTCACTCGACTTCCTCTTTTGCCAGGGGCTAGAGAGTACTCCCTGTTCCTATTATCACACTAGGCCCGCCCCTTTGGCCATATAACTAATGGCAGGAGGGACACCGGGGAGCAAAGGTCGTCTTGAAGGCTGTCAGCACACTCCACTCGCTTGTGAGCGAGCTCTAGAGAAAAAGTCCCGCCAGGAGGAAGATTCTCAGGTGAGTCACCTAGACATGTGTGGACGGACAGCCCTTTCAGATCATCCTTTGTTTCTATGTTCTTTCAGTCGTTTCCACTCCATCAAAAAGAGAGCCTCCGTGAAGTACTCTAGGCTTTAAAAACCTATTATTAGTCTCCTTGTTACCACGGAGATTGTGTCCCCAATTCAGGGCTCCCTGTAGGCAGCCGTAATAGGAACAGTGCTGGGCCGGTGGCGGTCTGGGTCTCTGGGGGCCGAAATTACACGCGGAAGGGAAGAGGAGCTGAAATTGTCACGTATGGATCCACCAGGAGCCCGGCTGCCCAGAGGCTCAGTGAAGCATCACGCCAGCATCCTTACTTAGCCCCCTTTGAAGGAAATAGATCATCGAGGCTCAGGGAGATTAGGATCACCCCGGATCACAGCTATGTGGCAGTTCTGGGCTCCCAAAGCCCTAGGTTTTCCACTTTTCACCTAAGGATCCACTGCACATGGAAGGGAAGAAGCAGGATGAGAGGCCCCGGGCTTTGGAGCGACCACATGGGTTAATAAAGAAGTGCCAGGAGCGCCTGGGTGACTCAGTCTGATAAGCGGCTGAATTCAGTTCAGATCATGATCTTGCGGTTTGTGGGTTCGAGCCCCACGTAGGGCTCTGTGCTGACAGCTCAGAGCCTGGAGCCTGCTTTGGATTCTGTGTCTCCCTCTCTCTCTGACCCTCCCCTGCTCATGCTCTGTTTTGCTCTGTCTCTCAAGAATAAATAAATGTTAAAAAATAAAAAAGGCGCCACTGCCCCACGGGTGCCCCGAATGAACCCTGGTTCTGAGTCCAGAAGTGATTCGGGAAGGCAGTGGAGGTGGTGCAGGGGGCAGAACGAGGGCTTGAAGGGGAAAGAGCTGGAAGCAAGAGGGCCCGAGGCTCCATGTGGAACCAGGGAACCTGCTGTCTCTGCAGGTGTCCGGTTGGCCCACATCTGTGGTGGTGAGCGGGCCACAGCAGCCGAGAAGACTGCGAGGAAGGAAGGAGAGCAGCTGGGGGGACAGGTCACAGTGGAGGCGGGGTCCTCAAATCAAGGAAGTCCCGCAAGAGCTGCAGAGTTCTGCTTGCGGGCACCCACTGACCTGGCCAAAGGAACTGGGCAGCAATGCACCTGCTACACGCTTCACTTCTAAGAGGCAACATGCCTGTTGCAGAAGCACAGGGGGGCCACACCGCCACAACCCCACAGGGGTGCAGGTCCTTGCAGCCCGGGAGAGGAAAGCAGTCCAGTGCTCCGTGCTTCCTCACGAGGACACATGGATCTCCCCCCTCAGCCAGGGCAGGGGCCGGACAACAGCAAGAAACCCAGATCTGGGTCTCCTGGCTGGTAGGTCAGGATAATCATGAACAATCCACTTCCCCCAAGCACTCACATGATGTTTGCATTTTACACCAAGTCTCTGCCAAGGGGTAGGGAGTGTGGGAAGGCAGTGGCGGTTAGAAACAGAGAGGTGACCTGTGGTTAGGAGAGTGTGTTTGCGGGTGGGGTGGGTCATAGGGATTTATAGTTCTCAGGGGCTGCCTAACCTCTGAATCTCCCTGTGCTATCTGGGAAATCCCTCACCATGTGAGCCTTGGTGGGCAATAGAACTTCGCCCCACTATGGAAGCCAAGCCAGGGACATGCCTTCCCATCAGTCTTTGCGGAAGAATCAAGGACACACAGCTGGGTACAACCAGTGACCCAGCCTGGGTCTGGTGCCTAAAAAAGGGGGAGGATGGAGAAGCCACACTGGCCATGGAGGATAGCAATCTCCAGTCTCCAATGGCTGTGGCGGCAGTGTCCTAGTGATGACAACAGTAGTTCAGTGCCACCAGCATCCAAAGCAACAGGGGACGTCCGTGTTGGCTGGGTTCCCTGGTGTGACTCACTGGGATCCCAGCTGCCAACCTTTTCTTCGTTTCTCTTGTTTTCCAAGCCTACTTCCCCAACCTAATATTTCCGTGAGGCACTCATCTCCTTTCTAGAAATTCTATTCTGCTAATATCCGCCAGGTAGTTTCTGATGTTGGCCGTTGAAATACTTCTCCAGTCCAAGAGGTGTACAAGCTTTCTGAATCCCTTTCTGAAAAGATTGATTTGAGCCCAGAGGAACCGCTGAGATGCCTATGGGGCGCCTGGTGGCTCAGTCGGTTGAGCGTATGACTTCAGCTCAGGTCATGATCTCGCAGTTTGTGGGTTCAGGCCCCGCGTCGGGCTCTGTGCTGACAGCTCAGAGCCTGGAACCTGCTTTCGATTCTGTGTTGCTCTCTCTTTCTCTCTGCCCCTACCTCACTCTCGCTGTTTCTCAAAAAAGGACTAAGCGTTTCAAAAAAATTTTAAAAAGGAATGAAATAATTACATTCTTTTAATTTATGTGTCAGTTTTTTCAAGTATCCTGCATATTAGAACATAAATGCTTACTATTTTGATTTACTAAATGAAGTTGCTAGATCTTTCTTTGGTCCCTAGGAGCACCATGAAAAAGTACTGAGACTCTAAAAACGCTCAGTGCAGAATGGAGAATGTTTGGGAACTTCTGTTCTGTTCTAGAACTCCCTTCTCTCATCTATAGTTGTAAGTTTTTTAAAAGCAGGAATCACCTGTACTGATCAACACCTTGATTTCCCCTCAGCAAAGTGCTGTACTTTTTTTTTAGCACCTGTTCCCAATTGGCAATACAAGACTGAACTTGGCCATGAGAAGCCATTAATGACCCACAGATGTCCAGCCAGGTATGAGTGATTTGGGGCAATTACACTTCAGCTCACAGGTCCCACCAGCTGGGGGGTCAGAGACACATAAAGCACACGGTGTGCCCTCCAGAAGAAATACAATTTTCTGAGCTCTCTGATGCAAAGTAAAATCATCAACTGCCTCTTAAAAGGAGATTTCTTTTCCCATGAGGTGGGGATTCTGTTTTATTTAAGCTGACTCTATCATCATGTCATTTGGTCTATACCATTCCCTCCCGTCTCAAAAGGCAGACCCACACCTCCAGGAAGAAGGGGTCCTCAGCACACAGGGGAGGGTCAGAGCCGGGAGGCAGCAGCCGAGTACAAGTCCAGCCCCCACCTCTCTTCCACAGGCCCCCTTCCCGCTCCCAACCTGGTCTCATGGCTGGAACTCTCCAGAGCAGAACTGCTTGCCTGCTTCTCTATCTGCTGACCAGAAGATAAACTGGTTGCTTAGCAACGGCCGCATCCTGCTGCGGAAGCAGAGGACTTGGGTGTCCAGGGTGTGGCTGACATTCTAATCTCTGGCATGTGCCTGTCTTCTGTGTAGGTATCTTGAGATAGGGCAGGCGAGGGGGGCGGTACCCCCACCCCGCACCTGCTCCCACAGGGCTCTGGTCCTGATAAGCGGCAGATGATATCAGCATCCTAGAAGAGTGACCACACGCTGTGAAGGGGTTCACAGAACTGTCTTTAACCCTCTCCCCGTTCCAGCCAGAGTTCACCAGGCAGAACGGCTCTCGGCAATCCACCTGCCAGTGAGCTCTTCTCCCCCAACACCCCTCGTTCTGCTGTGCTGCCTGGTGGGTTTCAAGTGGCAGCACGGGTGAAGACTTTATGTGGACCTCTGTCCCCATGGCCCAAGTCTGCCACCATCCATGTTCTCGTCTGCAAATGCAGGAGACAGAGCCACAGCAGACCTCCCAAAGTGCTTCTGCTTTTTTTTTTAAATGTTCATTTATTTTAAGAGAGAGAGCGTGTGTGCGCGCATGCGTGTGCGTGCATGAGTGGGGGAGGGGCAGAGAGAGGCAAGAGAATCCCAAGCAGATTCAGGGCAGGCAGCGCAGAGCCCAATGTGGGGCTCGATCCCACAAACCACGAGATCACAACCTGAGCTGAAATCAAGGGTCAGACGCTTAATGAGCCACCCAGGCATCCCCCAAAGTGCTTCTAAGGAATCCTGGATCTCCTGGGTGTTTGATGCTAGGCCATATACCAGAAAAGGATTCCAAAATCAAGACGTTTGGGAAGTGCTTATTAAAAATGTTAAAATGTTTCGATTCTGGGTTCCACCCTCCTTTCCAATCTAGATCTTATTCCTCACTGTCTAGGAAAGATCAGACCACCCTTCAATGACCGCTTAGCCTCAGATGCTTCTCTGTGCTCGTTTCAATGGGTTTATTTATTTTGAGAGAGACCGAGACAGCATGAGCAAGGGATGGACAGATAGGGAGGAGGAGAGAGAGAAGCCCAAGCTGGCTCCGTGCTGCCAGTGCAGGGCCCAATGTGGGGCTTGATCCCATGAACCATGAGATCACAACCTGAGCCGAAACCAAGAGTCAGACGTTCAGCCAACGGAGCCACCCAGGTACCTCGATGGGTTTTTTAGAGCAGTTTTAAGCACCCAGTCCCAAAGGCACACATAAACTGAAGTTGTAAGCACCCTTACAAAATACCATCTCTAATACAGCGCTTTTACTGTACCAGTAACATTTACATGAATCTCCAAGGAATCAACAGTGTGGAACGCTTCCCAGGCTACCTGACATTCCCTTTTATAACAAAGCATGTTGGAGAGGCGAGGCACATGGGCTAGATGTCCTACAGGGTCTCTCCAAGTTTAATGTCCCGTGACATAAATTCTCCATATACATCCCTGCTCGCGAAACAGCCAATCTGTATTTTTGGGGGGGTGTAGGAGCAGAGAGGAGATGAGGCACTAGAGCTAAGTCAGAACGACCCATGGTCCCACCAGCTGGCCCTCCTGTAGCCGCAAGAGAGGACAGTGCCATACCTGTTCCAGAAGGTACAATTCAGGGAAGGCGGGGAAGTGAAAGCAAAAACAAAAAAAAAGGTGGCGATGGTGGGAAGCACATGACACCCACCCTCTCCCGTGTACACACACCTTGAGGCTGAATGAGTAGAAAAGAAAGAAGTACATATATGGAAAACTGCTCAGCACCAAATCTGAACAATTGGACATGTCAACTCACTGCAAAATTCGAGAAGAGGTGCTTTGGCCAGATGCCGATATGCAATCAACTCTCTAAAGGCCCACAATCAATGTGTGTCTTTAAACATATCTGAGAACCCCTTCCAATCCATCTTTATTAATCTTTTCCAAACACTGATAGAGTGCGTGTACCCACGCACGCACACACACTCACACACACACTCCTGTTTAGAAACTTAATCCATCACTGCCCATCGGATGGCATTTGAGACTTTGCCTGCCTTGTTCATGGTTTATCTCTTCAGTTTCTCAACATTCCTGCTGCTAAGTCCTCAAGTTCAAGCAGGTTCAGCCGAACCATGCACTTTCCTACCTCAAACCTTTTCTCTTGCTCTGCAGCCCCTATTCTGGCAACCCCCATCCATGCTCTACCTGAAGTCCTATTTACTCTGGGGTATCTTCCCTGGGGATCCCAAGCCTCAGGTCTCTCTCCTTCTCTAATATTTGCAACCTGAGTCAGTCATACTGAGTCTTTTTATTTAAGCATCTGAAATGTGGTCATATTTTCAGGTACAGTATTAGACCTCCAACCCACCTGTAAACTCCGTAACTGTGAGCAATCTCTTCCAAACCTTCTGTTTTTTCCCCCCAAAATGTTCATTTATTTTTGAAATTTTTAAATGTTGTTTATTTATTTTTGAGAGACAGAGACAGCACAAGCAGGGGAGGGTCAAAGAGAGAGGGAGACACAGAATCCGAAGCAGGCTCCAGGCTCTGAGCTGTCTGCACAGAACCCGACATGGGGCTTGAACCCATGAACCATGAGATCATGACCTGAGCTGAAGCTGGAAGCTAGAGGCTTAACTGACTGAGCCACCCAGGCGCCCCTCATTTATTTTTGAAAGAGAGAGAGGGGGTAGAGGATCCCAAGCAGGTTCTGTGCTGACAGCATCAAGCCTGATGAGGGGCTCAAACTCATGAGCCATGAGATCATGACTTGAGCTGAAGTCGGATGCTTAACTGACTGAACCACTCAGGCGTGCCTAGAATAGTCAGGTACCCTGTCATATCTATTTCTTGGTGTCCTCCAATGGTCTAGCACAATGACCACCTTCTGTAAATGTTTGTTGCTTGAAATTAACCCAACAAGGGAAGGAGAAAAGAAATCCAGAGGAGGGAAGGTTGAAAGGATATAAAGGGTTACTTTACAAAGGGTGGTGAGCATTAGATGGGTTTTTTTGTTTCTTTGAAGGCAGAGGTGAGAAAAGGACATAAATTTCAGGAGGCTTGGCTGGGATTTTTTGATGCTGCCTACGGAGTCGGGCTGTGGTAGAGAATCCTGACAAAGGACATAGGTAGGGAAGTCAGACCAAGTACTGAGTCTGACCCCCAAATCTCTACCACTTATTGGGACAAGTAACTTCACATCTAAGCTGTGTCTTCATCTATAAAATGGAGATAACAGAATATTGACTAGGTTAATAGGCTCTGGAACATAGTAAGTGCTCAATAAATACCAGCAATTGTCATGATGCTATTGCACGAATGGACACAGTGTAGTTTTTCTTTTCAATGGTTGCTAATTGGTTACTTTTGGTAGACAGCTGGTGAACAGGCCTGCCCGTGGCACATGGGGGGACTACTTGAGGTTCTGAAATCCCTCAGACCCAAGGACGACTCCGGTAGGGCAAAGCCACTCTGCTGACCATGTATGTAGCCTCTTCATTAAGAATCACTTCTGGGGCGCCTGGGTGGCTCAGTCGGTTGAGCGTCCGGCTTTGGCTCAGGTCATGATCTCATGGTTCATGGGTTCGGGCCCCGCATCGGGTTCTGTGCTGACAGCTTAGAGCGTGGAGCCTGCGTCACATTCTATGTCTTCCTCTCTCTGTCTCTCAAAAAAAAAAAAAAAAAAGAATCACTTCTTCTGGGGGGCCTGGGTGGCTCAGTTGGTTAAGTGACCTGAGTTCAAGCCCTGTGTTGGGCTCTGTGCTGACAGCTCGGAGCCTGGAGCCTGCTTTGGATTCTGTGTCATTCTCTCTCTCTCTCTGTCCCTCCCCTGCTCTGTTTCTCTCTCTCTCTCAAAACTAAATAAACATTAAAAAAAAAAAAGAATCGCTTCTTCTGATCAGTGTGCTTTGCTTCTGGGATCCTCTCTGATAACTGACCCTTGTGATTTCATACTGTGGGGAGGAGGTGAGCATGTGACATGGGTAAGTAAACAGAAGCAAAGAAGTCAAGAAACTTTCCTGGGGAGAAAAGTGGGGAGATGTGACACAGGCTTTCTGTGGTGGCTCTCCCAGCTCACCATCCCTGAGGAGAGGCACCTGTGGGTCAGTCCAGTGAGACCCCATCCAGCACGGCCCCATCGGGCTTCCCTATCCCCAGTGGCGCAATGAGGTCCCATAAAAACACAGTCTCCATCTTCTTCATTTACCTGAAATCTGGCGACTCCAAAATTTACTGATTTTTTAAAAAATGTTTTTTTTCCTTTTTGGAGAGAGAGAGTACGCATGTACAGGGGTGGAGCAGAGAGAGGGAGATGGAGAGGAGAGAGAGAGAGAGAGAGGGAGGGAGGGAGAGAATCCCAAGCAGGCTCCACACTGTCTGTGTAGAGCCCAACACGGGACTTGAACCCACAAACCATGAGATCATGACCTGAGCCGAAATCGAGTTTGAAGCCTAACGGACTGAGCCACTCAGGCGCCTCTGAAGTATTCCCTTTTAATAATGCCAAGCAATGTTTGAGTTTCAAAAAAAGCCTTTTTTAAAAAAATTTATTTTGAGACAGAGAGAGAGAGCATGAGCAGGGGAGGGGAGGCAGAGAGAGGGAGCGAATCACAAGCAGACTCCACGCTGCCAGAGAGCAATGTGGGGCTTGATCTCACAAACCAGGAGATCACGACCTGAGCTGAAAATAAGAGTCGGATGCCCAACTGACTGCCACCCAGGGGCCCCTCAGAAAATTCTTTTTAAAGTTGCTCAAGGCAACTTTGTTTTTGGTGGGAGAGTCATTACTTACTAAATCTGGACTCTACAAATGGTACATTATTTTCTTTCCCCAGTTTCCTAAAGAAATAATTTACAGGGAGTTTGCTAGCTAGCTAGCAAACAAACATGTATCCTGTTTTTCGAAGACCTGTCATTAAAATATTACCTTTCTCATGACTTTAAATTTTGTATTTCACATAAAAAAATGAGGAAGCTAGGGGCGCCTGGGTACTCAGATGATTAGCGTCCAACTTTGGCTCCTCACGATCTCACAGTTCAGGAGTTGGAGCCTTGCCTCAGACTCCTCTCTGCCTCTCTCCCACTTGTGTGCTCTATCTCAAAATAAATAAAGCTTAAAAGAATTCTTTTTAAAAATGAGAGGGGCACCTGTGTGTCTCGGTCGGTTAAGCATCCGACTTCAGCTCAGGTCATGATCTCATTCATGGTTCATGGGTTCGATCCCCGCATTGGGTTCTGTGCTGACAGCCTAGAGCCTGGAGCCTGCTTGGGATTCTGTGTCTCTGTTTCTTTCTGCTCCTTCCCTGATTATGCTCTGTCTCTCTCAAAAATAAATACACATTAATTTTTTTAATAAAAAAATTAAGAAATCTCTGCCTACAAAATATAGGAGGTAAAAAGGAAAAGGTGTATAACGAGAACAGAAGTATATTTGCTTGTATTTGCATCAGGTGCCTCTGAAACAGAAGACTCATAACCAGTAACCCTGGCTTTCATTGCACAGGAAATGGGTGGCTCCGGGCAGGGCAAGGAAGGGGCACTTTTCAGTGTATCTGCTTCCGTACTCTGAATTTTAAGCCAGATGACGATATTCCCCATTCAAAAATAAATAAATGAAATTACAGCTTTTATTAAAAAAGCAAAAACACTTACGATGTCCTTTGTGTGGAGGCAGGAGGCTCGGGACAGATTAAACAAGGAATGGGCATCTCTAACTCAGCATGACACCCACGGCCTTTGGCACGGCGCTCTGCCAAAAGGCACTGGTGACACGATAATGAGCCTATAAATCACCCGATAAAACTATCGGTCACCTTGACTCGGAGAGAGGAATCTGGTTTTTCCTTTCATATAACACAATAGATTCATGAATTATCCAGAAATTGCAGTGTTACAGGCTGGATGGCTTACGAGCTGGACGGACGCCAGACCCACCCCCCGGGGGCTGTGCAAACCCAGACAAGAGTCAGCCACTCAGGGCTGCAACTTCCTCACCAGGCGAATGTGGACCGTAACATCCCGGGAGCGAGTGAAGAGAACTTAGGTCAAGTGGCCCGCTGCTGGGCCTCACTCATAAATGAGAGATAAAGGAGCCCAGAAATCACGACAGGGGGAGGCTGGATGGATTCCCCTGTCTTTGGTCTTCCCCCAAAGAAACCTCCCTGGCATAAAAACTGCTACCCCCAACCCCCCTGAGTTAGTTCCTGGCCAAGAACAAGGAAATCCGGGGGAAGTCCCATGTCAATTCCAAGTCCAGTTTGGGGTTCACTCATTCTGGGGAGATCCGATCTCCAGAGGACACAAACCAGCCATCGAGCCTGGGGTGAGTAGGGGCGGACAGAAGGGAGTGCAAGAATGTAATCCTGGTATTTCCCTGCCTACCGCCTTTTCTAACCTTGCAGAAGGCTCTAGAATTTGGGAGCCTGGGGAGCAGCATTGAGATGTGCAGTTAGTACATTTGCACATGTAGTACATACGAGTGTCTGTGAGGAACAGAATCCGTCCCACATCCATGGGGCTCACCAGAAATTCTCCAAATGATTAGAAACATGACTTATTGAGCACCTACTGTTGGCCAGGCACAGTGCGAGGCACTTTATCCTCATTTTCTCTGCAAAGTTAAACGACCGTGTCCTTGTTACAGAGGAGGAAAAGCAAGACTAGGACATCTAACCTGTGAGGGGTCCCAGCGCCTGCCACTGGGTGAGGATTCGAACACCGGTCTGGGCACCCACCTGCTTTCAAATGCGCCTCTCAAAGGGAGAGCTGGACCAGCGACATGGTCACCTACAGGACAAGGGGCCTTTCCCAGGAGCTAGTGCCGAAGACTCCAGGCCCCCTGGTGTGGGAGGCTGAATGTCACCATCCTATGCCCCAGAACCCGTGATGGTTCTCTTACACGACAGCAAGACGGACTTTGCAGATGTGATTAAGGATCTTGAAATGGGGAGATTACCCTGGGTTATCCAGGCAGCTCAGTGTCCTCCCGGGGTCCTTGTAAGGAGGCAGGAGATTAGAATGAGTGGGAGGGGAAGTGTCACAGGAGCAGGAGACATTGGAGTGATGTGCGAAAGCAGTCACCGAGGAAGATGAGCAAGGCAGCTTTAGAAGCTGGAAAGGTAAGTGGATTCTCCCCGAAGCTTCCAGAAGGAACCTAGCCCTGTCAGCACCTTGAATTCAGACTTCTCACCTCCAGAACTGTCCAGAGAATAAGCCTGTGTTGCTTTCAGCCATGAAATCTGTGATAATTTGTTTCAGCGGCCACAAGAAACTCTCATGCCGGAAGGTGCTTCCTGTCAGAGGGAGAGAGATTTACTGCCAGGGGGACGCACGGGCTCTTGGGTGGCGGTGGTCACAATTCACGGTGACTCACAGAGGACCCACGCCTTATGAGCCACTGAGAGGCTCAGCTGGAAACAGGTGTGCACGGAAGGGCACTCCTGATGGTCACTTGTGCAGCTCACAGCAGTGACTGGGAACTTTGGGTCCCACAGAGGCCAGACTACAAAGGGAAAGGGACCTTCGGCCTTCAGACCCCTCCCTCTGTACCTGAGGACAGCCACCTGCTGTGAGAATTTGTCCAGGCCTTCACGCATAGCTTCTCTTCCACTGTCACTCCCAGACCTACAGAAATCTCCAGAGCAGGTGCTGCCGTATCCCAAAAGGATGGGAGCCAGTGCTGTATCATGAGACCCAGAGGTGGACTGTGAGGGAGACCTGGGGACCCTGTGACCTGCTGGCAGGGCAAATGTTCGCTTCCAGCTGCTTCTGTGTTAGAAGCCAAAGCAAAGGCCACCTGGGTGGCTCAGTCAGTTAAGCATCTGACTTCAGCTCAGGTCATGATCTCACTATCTCACGGTTTGTGAGTTCAAGCCCTTCATCAGGCTGTCTGCTGTCAGCCCAGAGCCTGCTTCGGATCAGATCCTCCATCTCCCTCTCTCTCTGCCCCTCCCCTGCTCACACTCTCTCTCAAAAATAAATAAACATTTGAAAGAAGCAGTAGCAGCAGCAGCAGCAGCAGCCAGGGCACCTGGCTGGCTCAGTTGGTTAAGCATCTGACTTTGCCTCAGGTCACGATCTCACAGCTTATGAGTTCAAGCCCTGTGTCAGCCTCTGTGCTGACAGCTCAGAGCCTGACACCTGCTTTGAATTCTGTGTCTCCCTCTCTCTCTCTCTCTCTCTCTCTCTCTGCCCTTTCCCTATTTGTGCTCTGTGTCTCTCTCACAAAAATAAATAAAGATTGGGGCACCTGGATGGCTCAGTCGGTTGAGTGTCCGACTTTAGCTCAGGTCGTGATCTCATGGTTCTTGGATTCAAGCCCCGTATAGGGCTCTGTACTGACAGCTCAGACCCTGGAGCCTGCTTCCAATTCTGTGTCTCCCTCTCTTTCTGCTCCTCCCTCACTTATGCTCTGTCTCACTCTCACTCTCAAAAATAAACATGTAAAAAATTTTTAAATACATAAATAAAGATTAAAAGAAAAAAAATTCAACATAAAACAGAAGAGCTGTGGAAAACAGGGAATATATGTGGCCAAATACTAACTCAATCACAGAAGTTAGGAGAAGACGGCAGTGTCAGGAATGACATCTTGCCTGTGTGGCATCTCCCTAAAGTGTCTTTTAACTTGATTATTGGGGCGGGGGGGAGGGGAACAAACATTTTCATATTAATCATATTTTACATGAAAATGAACACAGGCGTATCTGGAACTCAATACAAAGTTTGCATTAACTTTTAGAAGAGAGTTCCTACAACAGGCCATGCCCCTAGATACTCCGTCTCCTAAGGTGCACATTCCTTTTCTTTGTCCTTAACAAACATGTCACAAGAAAGTCTGAGAAGCCTGCTTTAGGGGAAAATGCCAAACACTGGAGCCTTCCCAGCTCTGTCTGACTCCTGGGGTGGCCAGCAATGAGCTGTATCATGTTAGTTATGTAATATATGTTATATATATTATTTATATGTTCTTTTATATAGGTTTATGTATATATTTTATATACTCATATGTTTACATATTATATGATCTATATTATATATACATGACACCTAACATGTAATATATGATATATACTATACATTAGATAGTATATTATATAATATAGATCATATAACATATAATATATCTCATGTAACATGTATCATATATATTGTTATAGTATGTTACACAATGTAGATCATATAACATATAATATAATATGTAATATGTAAACATATATCATATATATTGTTATAGCATAATGTTATATACTGTTACGTAACAATATCTATACATACACGTATTTTACACATACATATTAAGTCAGTCATGTCTCTAGGCCTTTTTCCTGATCTATAGCACAGAAATAAGAACTCATACTAGTTTTGATTAACAGGCTTCCCTGTACTCAGAGAGGAAGCAACTGAGGATCTCGAAGCCTGGAGGCAGAAAGGGATCTGCTGGGCAACAGGCCCCTCTAGCCGCCTGCTCAGGCATCTGGTCTACCCCACCAGTCAGGCTCAGGCCAGTCAGTGGCTGCCACCAAGCACAGCGCCCCAGCACGGGAACCAGAAAGAGGCCTTCTGGGGCTCAGGGTTGTTTTTGGAAGCATCTCTGTGGAGGAAGGCTCACGGACACCAGTCAACTCCACTCATGCTCTCTGTCTGTCCCAGCACGAAGCCTGAGCTGGGTAACAGCAATGCGGGACACTTCAAACAGACAGCTGGGCCAGCACTTAGGAAATCAGGCATTATTTTTAATAAAGTGCATGCATCTACCCTAGAGCCCAGAAATTCCACTCCTAGAAATATAACTAAAGAGAAATGAAAACATATGTCTCCACAGAAGACCTGCATGTAAATATTCACAGCAGCTTTTTTTTATAATTAGCTCCAAACTGGAGTCAACGCAATGTCCATTAGCAGCTGAGTAGATACACAAACTATGATACACCCCCAAAAATAGACTACCCAACAATAGAACAAAATAAACTAATCAGACACGCAACAATATGGAGAGATCTCAAAAATACTATGCTGAATGAAAGAAGCAATATGCAAAGGGGGACATCTTGTATGACTCTAGTTATAGGAAACAGCAAATAGATGAAAATAAGCTATCGTGATAAAAAGCACATAAGTAGATACCCAGGTTTGGAGGGTGGGTATGGAACACAAGGTCACACAGGAAACTTTCTGGCATAATGGGAATGCTTTCTATTTTGAAATTGGGGTGGTGTTAAGTACAGATACATACTTATTAAAATCCATCCACTATGCACTGAAAATGAGTGCATTCTATTATATGCAAATGACATCTCCATAAAGTAAGTAGAAAAAACTGAGAGACAGAAGGGGGAGGGGGAAGATGGAGGGGAGAGGTGGAGGAAGGGACAGCATGAGAAGGGGAGGGTCAGAGAGAGGATTCACAGGATGGAAGACAGGCTCCAGGCTCTGAGCTAGTAGTCAGCACAGAGCCTGATGCGGGGCTCGAACCCACGAACCTCGAGATCATGACTTGAGCCGAAGTCGGACATTTAACCAACTGAGCCACCCAGGCACCCCTGATTTTTGTTTCTAAAGGAGGGGAGGAGCCCTCCAACCTTCTGACACACGAAAGAGAGTGAAGACTTTGTGGACGATGAACGTGCCAAAGAGGACACAGTACAAACTGTTCACTAAAACAGACACAATGCCTGGGCCGATATTCAACTAGCATACAACACTCACGGTGGAGGTAGAGAAGAAACTAAACACAGGTTTGTCAGTTGGCAAGCAGCTGTTGGCCCGAGGGTCCGGTAGCCTCTCAGCACCCAGGACCCCTGCCCACCTCCCCCTGGCCCAGCAGCTCGAAGGCTGGGCAGCCAACACCTACTCTAGCCCGCAGTGGCTTCTGCACTGGTGGGCAGGTTGGTGCCTGGCCATACCGGATGGGGAAATATTTCGACTGCCCTCCTCCACCAGAGAAATATCAATTCGGGATAATCTACAAGCATACGGTGATTAAAAGAACATGCAATTTGTCAGAATGGAGTCACGTCAGTGGGGGGAAAAAAACCCTACAGAAGTGGGATGTGTTTAGTCATAGGCCGTGCAAAACTCTTCAGGGGCCTTTCCACTTGTCAGCGCTTTGACCCTAATTGCAGACTTGTATCTTGTTTCCAGATCAACATGGTAAATGTAGGGAAGGGGACGGGTCTTGGAAGAACAGAAAGAAAACCACATCTGGTGACAGGAGGCCAAGGATGAGATGTGGCAGCCCGAGAGGCCCTCAGAGAGAAACAGAGGCCCCCTCTTCTGTGGGGCCAACGGAACCCATCTTTCCACCCTATTAAATAAAGTGAGAAGAGAGAGAGCCCTGTTTGTCGGTCCTTATAACAAGTAGCCATTGAGGCTTAAGTATTGGGGGCGAGGACAGACGACAATGGTGTTCTGTCCAATATTTTCGGCAAGGATTAACTCTCCTTAACAGGTGTTTGGAGAGCCAACCCCAGCATCAATGCGCTTGTGCAGAACAGCACAAGAAAATAATTTCAGGTCTCAAATTTCTTTACGTGAAATAAGGATCCATTTAATGAGGACCATCTGACTCCAGAGGCTAGCCTTGCGTGAGCTTAGAGACTCACTGTGTCTTAATAATATAAATTTGAATCTTCAGGGCTTAAAAAAAGGGGAAAGAGGGCTGGGAGAAACTAAGGAATTGGCCAATAGAACTTCCGGTAGGAGAGGAAGACTTGTGTGGACCCTGATTTGAGAAGCTAGCCGTAAAACAGCATTCTACAACCCAAGAAACCTGAATGTGAAATGTGTGTTAGATAAAAGCAGGGAATGTTGTTAATTGTTATGGATCCAAGAGTGGCTTGGGGGCTCTTCAGAAAGGTAAGAAAGAAAGCAAAGGGAGGAAGGAAGAAAAAGAAAGAAGGAAAGAAGGAAATCACAGACGCTGCATGAATACATAAGTATTTTGGATGGTGTGACACTATTTGAAATTTCGCAGAAACATTAACAATCTGAAAACTGAAGTAGAAAAACAAGTTCATTTACAACAGCACCAAGAAGGATGAAGTACCTTGAAATAAACTTAAAAAGTGCAAAACTTGTCCTCTGAAAGCGAAGAAACACTGTTGAAAGAAATGAGCAAAGATATAAATAATGGAAAGACTTGTCCTGTGTCCTTGGGGCAGAAGGCTTCATATTGGTAAGGTGGAACGCTGCCCACATGGATGTATGGATTCAATACAGTTTCAACCGAAATTCCAGCTTCCTGTTTTGTAGAGACTGGCCAGCTGATCTTAAAATTCATATGGGAAGGCACCAGGAACAGTAAAAGCAATCTTTTTTATTTGCTTTTTTTATCTGAGAGAGAGCGCAAGCAGAGGATGGGTAGAGGGAGAGAGAGAAAGAGAACCTTCACGCTAAGCGTGGAGCCTAACATGGGGCTCCATCCCACAACCCTGGGATCATGACCTGAGCCGAAATGAAGAGTCAGACGCTCAACTGACTGAGCTACCCAGGCTCCCTGAGCAGTAGAAACATTCTTCAATAAGAACAGAGCTGGAAGACTTGTAATTCACGATTTGAAACTTACTACGAGGCTATAGTAATCAAGATGCGGTGGTAATGGCATAACCATGGGCAAATCGATCAATGGCATAGAACGGGGAATTGAGAAATAAACCTGCACAGGTATAGGTAATTGATTTTCAACAGGAGTGCTAAGGCCATTCAATGGGGAAAGAATCGTTTTTTCAACAAGTGGGCCTGAGACCACCATATAATCACATGCAAAGAAGCTGGATCTACCATATGCACAAATTAACTTGAAAAGGAGCTAAAAATAGAAAACCGTCAGAACAAAACACAGAAGCCAAATCTTGAGATCTTGCATTAGCAGATTTTGACAGTAGTATCTGAAATACGTGGGCTTGTGCCTCATTTCTGCCACTTTCCTCTTATGGCCAAGTGGGTGGCCCGATTTCCCTGAGCCTCACTGGGAAGGAAGATCCGATCCCCATCACAGGGTTGTTGGAAGAACTGTATGAGGCACCGCTCTCCCGACAGCTCCCAGAATGTGAACAATGTGAGTTCACTGTTGGGCACGTTCTTAGTACAAGAACATGTGAGCTACAGAGTGAAGCCTATCAGTGGATTTGGGTGTTCAAACCACGTCATCTCAAGATTGAAACAAGAACTTCCAATTTACAGAGCTGGGTTTGAATTGTCTGCAAAGGACCGTTTTCAGGTGATCTGTAGCACAGAACAGTTTTCAAGTCTGAAAGGCCCCAAGGGGCGCCTGGGTGGCTCAGTCAGTTAAGTGGCCAACTTTGGCTCAAGTCATGATCTCATGATTTGAGGGTTCGAGCCCCGCATCGGGCTCTGTGCTGACAGCTCAGAGCCTGGAGCCTGCTTCAGATTCTGTGTCTTCCTCTCTCTCTCTGCTTCTCCCCGACTCACACACTCTCTTCAAAAATAAACAAACATTTATGAAAAAATGTTTAAAGGTCCTAAGAGTGGCACGTGGGAATCCTCTGGGTCGAATTCCACATTAAGACATTGCTTCTGGAGCACTTAGTGTTTTAAATTTTTTGAGTTTAGATGCTTTTACATAGGTTACCTCACCTCAGTGAACCATACGACCCACAATTCCCTATCATGTAACCTCAAGCACCTCTCGCATGTTTATATCATTACCTCCTTCTTCATTTTTTTTAAATGTCTTATTTATTTTTGATACAGAGAGAGACAGAGCATGAGAGAGGGAGGGGCAGAGAGAGAAGGAGACACAGAACCGGAAGCAGGCTCCAGGCTCTGAGCTAGCTGTCAGCACAGAGCCCGACGCGGGGCTCGAACCCACCAACGTGAGATCTGACCTGAGCCGAAGTCGGAGACCCAACCGACTGAGCCACCCAGGCGCCCCTCATTACCTCCTTCTTGAAGGTGTTCACATTACTCAACTCTATCTCAAATACTGACAAATCTTTTTGTTAGTTAACTAACCTTCATCCTGCAAAGGTTTGAAGAGCTTCTCTTCTTCTAAAGGTTTTTCATTTTGGGGAAAGTTTTAAAAGTTTTTTTTTAATTAAAAAATATTTTTAAGAGAGAGAGAGAGCGCATGGGGGTGTGTGCACACAAGGGAGGGGCAGAGGGAAAGGGAGAGAGAGAATAGTAAGCAGGATCCGCACCTAGCACAGAGCTCAACATGGGGCTTGATCCCGTGACCTGATCTTGACCTGAGCCGACATCAAGAGCTGGACACTCAACTGACCCAGGCGTCCCCTAAATATTTTTTTAAATATATTCAATAACGTAAAATATAAAGTTCTAAAATATTTGAAAAGATAACATAGACCAGCGTTGCCTCAGCAGAAATGTAACAAGAAATGAGAGCCACGTGTACGGTTTTGAAGTTTCTAGTAGCCACATGAAAAACATAAAAAGAAACCATTGATTTTGATGACCCATTTCTTAGCCTAATATACCCAAAATATTATCAGCATGTAATCAATCGGTGTTAACGTGGGAGATGTTCTATCTTCTTCCCACCTAAGTCTTGAAATCTGATGTGTGTTCTATACTTATTTACAGCTCGGGTTGGAATGGCTACATCTCAAGGGTTCAGTAGCCACACGTGGCCCAGGGCTCCCTAACTGAGCAGACAGAGACACAACCAACAATAAATCATGCCGGAGGAGACCTTAAGGGGAGAAGTAGGTTATGCAGGAAGAGAATATCTACGTTGGGAAGTACTGAAGTGGCAGAATCTGGGGCGTCTGGCGGTGACAATGGTCACGCTGAAGCTTATGAGTGAAACTGAGATGGCGTTCTTGTAGGGCAGAGGGGGAGCGGAGGATACCCAGGACTCCTATTTCTGCTGTTGTTTCTACTTCTATCCCTCGTATTCCCCGTGTGCTGGGGAAGAGGTAGGGCAGGTTGGAAAAGAAGACAAACAGCAAAGAATAGAAGGCTGAAAGACCACCGTGTCTAATATTTATCTCTGCTTCAAGGGCAGACCCCAATGCCTCAGTGGCCCACAGGGTCTCCAGGCCAGGGGCTTGCCACTAGGGGACTTTTCCTGCCCTTCCTGACTGCCTCTCCAGCGTTTGAGGCACATTCTCGATCTCCAAGGAACAGGCCTTCTGCTCTTGCTATTCAAGGAATATTATGTTCTCCCAACTGTGATATTTTGGGCCTTTTTTGGCAGGAGGTGGGATGGGCAGGGGTGGAAATAACTCACGAATGTTCTCTGAACAAGGAACCAGCAAAGCGCAGGCATCTGGCTCTGGGATTTTGCTGGCTCCGGGGACGGCACCGTAAACCCACTAACACTAATTGCCTTCACGCCTGCTCCCATTTCTAGTGGAAATAAAATGCCTCTCTAGCTAATGGAAAATGAGACACCCATTGGCTGTTTACCAGGTTACGTAAGAGCGCTCTGTACTGCAGCCCCTGCCCCCAGCCCCCATCCTGAAACCCTCTGAAGGATTTGTTGTACAAGACTAAACGGGCTCCATGTATAAAGGGTAACAAGGATTAGATAGAATGCCTGCATTCCTGCTAGCGCTGTAGAACCCCTTAGTCCAAGACTAAACAGATGAAAGAGGAAGGCACAGAGAAGACAGAAAAGAGAAGGAATACTACTTGTTTTTTCCCCCAATGCATATATATTTAGTTTTTATTATTTTTAAAAAATTTTTTTAAGTTTATTTAATTTTGAGAGAGAGAGAGAGAGACAAGAGTGCAAACGGGAGGCAGCAGAGAGAGAGGGAGACACAGAATCTGAAGCAGGCTCTAGGCTCTGAGCTGTCAGCACAGAGCCCAGTGTGGGGCTCGAACTCACGGACAGCGAGATCATGACCTGAGACGAAGCTGGATGCTTAACCGACTGAGCCACTCAGATGCCCCTTTTGTTTTTTATTATTTAAATTTTTTTTTATGTTTTTATTTTCAAGAGAGAAAGGCTGAGAGTGAGCAGTGGAGGGGCAGAGAGAAAGGAAGACACAGAATTGGAAGCAGGCTCTAGACTCTGAGCTGTCAGCAGAGAGCTCAATCCAGGGCTCCAACCCACGAACCTTGGGATCATGACCTGAGCTGAAGTTGGATGCTTAACGGACTGAGCCACCCAGGTGCCCCTGTTTTCTATTGATTTTTGAGAGAAAGTGTGAGCAGGGAAGGGAGAGGGAGAGAAAGGGATGGAGGATCCAATGTGAGCTCTGTGCTGATAGCAGTGAGCCCAAATGTGGGGCTCAAATTCATGAACCTGAGCCAAAGTCAGACACTCAACCAACTGAGACCCAGGTGCCCCAATCCTACTTGTTTTTAATTCATGCTTCCAGGCATGTTTTAGGTCTCCTTACTTGACCTAAATACAAATATCTGAAGTTCAACTTCTGAATTCAGTTTGACTGCCAAAGAAAAGAAAATATAGGTCCAGCTGAAACTGGGGTTTAGGGAAATGGCTCTCCACCGCTGGGTCTAATACAGTTGTCCTTTAAAATGATTTACTGTTATAAGTCACTGGACAGCCTTGACAGTCCTGTTCCAGCTTGGCTGACTGCGTTTACCCATTAATTACACGATGTGGTCACGAGTACTTTATCTATCTCCCTACTGACCATTGGCAGGACTGCATCTTCAATATCACTTTATTTCCAGTGCCTAGTGGCAAATCATAACTCTAGAGGAGACCCCTAGCTGTCCCTCCTCACCCCCCAGTGCCCCAATTGTTGTAGTAACAGAACCATCCATTGTTAGCTGGGTACAGGGTCGGCAAGAATAAAAACTACATTTCCCAGTATCCTTTGCAGTTATGCATGGCCATATGAATAGGTTCCAGCCAATAGGGTATGAGTGGAAGTGTGATGTGTAAACTTCCCATGGTGCCATTCAACATTTCCTGTCTTTCTGTGTGGATCCTCATAAGGAGTGAGGCCACATAAGGCCATGTCAGCGAGGACAACATCCTAGGTGTAGTGGAACAACAAGACAGAGACCCCTGGATCCTAGATAACATGGAGCTGCCAGACTGCTTTTAGAGGGACTGGTCATGTGAGGCGGAAATCATTATTTTGGATCTGGGTTAGAGTAGCTTAAATTGTATGCTAAGGATTTATTCATTGAAGAGGAGAAAGGAAAACACCCATAAGAGAAATAAGAATTCCACCAGGAGGGTTATTTTGTAGGTCAACCTGAATGTACCACGAGTATCCAGACATCTACTCAAACATTACTCTAGATGGATCTGGGAGGGTGCTTCTGGATGAGATTAACATATGTTATTCAGATAACATCTATCTCAATTGGTAGACTAGGTAAAGCAGATTGCCCTCCCTGGTGAGGGTGGGCCTTATTTAATCAGTTGAAGACCTGAATTAAAAACCAAAGGACTGAGTGAGAGGGAACACCTCTTTTCCTGTCTTTGGACTTGAGCTGAAATATTGGCTCTTCTTGAGTCTCAAACATGCTGGCTTTGGTCTAGAACCTACACCACTGGCTCCCTGGCCCTCAGGCTTTTCAACTTGGACTAGAACCATACCATTTGCTCTACGGGGTTTCCACCATGCTGACTGCAGATCTTGGGACTTCTCAGCTCTCATAACCATGTGGCCCAATTCTTTTATTTCAAGCAACCATGGGTCTGGCTAAAAGCTAATGGTTCTGCTACTAGAGAGAAGGATGAGAACTGTCATTCGCCAGGACCCGTGCTGGGTGCTGGAGATGGTAACATGGGAGATGCAGGCTTGCCAATGGTCAGTGGAGAGATGGACAAGGGACTATGTAACTATGCCATCTGTGATAGCTCCCTCTCTTTCTCTCCCCCCTCTCTATCTATCTCTGTCTCTCCTATTGGCTCTGACTCTGTTTCTCTGGAGAATCTTGACTACTACACCCACTATTTGGTTTTCATTCTGGACAGCCAGCCTCCGGCTGACGAAGAATCTCACATCCCTAACCGCACTGTAGGCTCCCGGGCTGCAAAGTTCCATCTTCTTCATCACCTTCTTGGGTCTCCATCTCTCTCTATATGCTGTCTCCTCCTCCACGGCTGGATACAGAGCAGGGCCTCTTGACCAGATTGACTTAGACACTTGAGATAAAGATCATATGAAAAACAAAGCCCTTTGTCATGTCCCTTGGAATGCCTTTGAACCACTCGGTTACAGTGGCTGAAAACAGTTATCCAAGATGGCCAAGTCCAAAGGGCTTATCTTGGAATCAAAACCTTCAACACAGAGACTGGGTTTCTGTATAAACACTTTCTGCGTAGCTATGAAGTTCTATGCAGCAAACTTTGGGGGAAGTGAAGATGAAACAGGGCTCAGCGGATCAGTATTACAACAGGGTTTAGTCCGATGGTTTTGTCCTGAGTCGCTCTGTTTCATCAGGAGAGAAGTGCAAATGCAAACCCTCTGTTTAATGTAGACAGCGAGGCAATAAACAGAGTGACTCCAGCCCAAGCCAACTGCCTCCCTCCTCACATGCACCCAACGGACTCACCAAGATTGCCCAACCAAAGAGCGAAAGTTCGCCGAATATCTCTTCCTGGGTCACCAGCCAAAGGATGGGAGCACTTGGCTTTGCTCCTAGGAAAGCTGCGATCTGGCAAAGGTATGTGAGAAATGTGCCCTTCCCTTCTGACCGTTGCATTAGAGGGTGGCCGAGAGCCTTCAAAGTGGTTTGGTTTGTCCTCTGTGTGCAGTGTTTATGAGCAGACACATTCTCTGGCTCAGGAAATAGCTGCCTGTTCAGAACACAATTGACCGCGACCTTGGGCCCAGCTGTGGTAGGCAGAGGTTAACTTCCTTTCCCGCTTAGGGCAGGACCCGGTTCCAATTGTCTCGCTTTGCCTAATTAAATTTTCTGCACAATGTAGCAAGCGCCTTATCTTGGGCAGTGAGGCAAAAGCTTCCCTGTTCCTCCTTGTGGTTGGAAGTGGAAGTTTGATAAAGGGCACATTTTGCTTTTAAAAAACAAACAGAAAACAGCACTCACGGTGAGGGAGAAAGTGCTTCTTCTACTGGTGGCTGTTATTCTAGTAAAAATTTATACTCCCCTGTGAAAGCCTCCCCTGCCACGGGACCTGGCAAGGAGGAAAGATAAAGCAGGCACGGAGAGGAGCTCAGGTGAACGACTTAGGACCTGGAAGAAAGTAGGCCAGTGGGTTGAAATGAAATCCAGCCACGAGCAATGAAAAGGTCTAACAAATAGGAGATAATCTGATGCCAGCACAGTCCCTGGGCCATCCACCCCTCAAACGCTTCCCTGGCCAAGGCTACTCCCTACTCACCTGCTGAAGACAGCTCCGTAAAAGGAACAGAGGGGCTGATGTATTTGCCCACATATATATTCATTTATTTTGGAATTACTTCATTGCTTTTTGGAAGAAAGGATACAAGTTCCTTTTTTTTTTTTTAATTAAGAAACGCAGAAAAATCTGAAAAGGAAACTGGAACTCGGAAATCCCACAACCTGTCAAGAATCTATCCATAAGTTAGGTGACTGGAATCCAGTTTTCTCTGGATGCACGTAGATGTGGAGGAAGGCAGATTGAGCGGTAGAAATCGTATTAACGGGAGTATGCCACGCACTATCTTTAATAAAGAGGATTTCATGATGCAAAATGCAACAGAGAGAGAACAGAAATGGAATGAAGCCGAATCCACTGGCTTTCTGAAATAATACAGATTTCCAGCCTGGCAGGGCGGACGTCCAAGGCCAACTGAGGGAAATGGTATCAGAGAGGCAGATAACACGGGAAATAAAGCCCCAAGCCCTAAGTGGTGTGATGGCCTTCTCCTCCGCACTCTGGAGAGATGTCTCCCCCGGAGGGAAGAGGTCCCAGCCCCTCTAGACTCCGTCCTGGGAGTCCAGGGCCCAGGCTCTCACGGTGCGGCTGCCTCACCCGCTATCTGGATTGATTTTTGGACATTCTTAAGAAGGGACGGTCCACCGAGCACCGTGTGAATCCGGAGGCAACAATGAAGTGTGGAAAGAAGGGTGTTAATAGGAGAAAAGTGGGAAATGATTGGGAAGTTGAGAATTCACACTGGGGACTCGTAGGACAGGAGGATGGAGGTCTGGGAACCTGGGATCCAAGAAGAGAAAGGAAGAAAGAGCAAGGGAGGAAGAACCAAAGCCTGGCCGATACCCAGCCCCGCCTTCCACCCTCTGCCTCAGGTGACTAAGGCCAGGTAACGATTCACACAGCGGAGCAGTTTAACTGCCAGGAGACAGTGGGCACTGCTTTTGAAGTGACCATGACCTCCTACATCACCGCCTGGTGAAGCCTTCAGCTCTCCTGCAGCCAGAGCCCAGGGCTCTATGAATGGCTGAGTGTGTATACAGTCCTGTAGGCTTGCTGTCACCGTCTCACAGTGCTGACGGAAGGAGGCGGGGCTGGGGGGAGGAAAGGAAGGAAGCAAGGAGCAGCAGAAGGAAGGCTCCAGGCAAAATAACACCTTGGGTCAGAGAAGGCAGCTGTGAAAACAGCAGGCTCCAGCCCTGAGGACCAAACCCAGGGCTGCAGGCTGGCCTGGCCTTGTCTATTACCCAGCCAGGCCCCGCCCAGACATCAGTGTCCCTCTGCCCACAGTTGTAACTAGCAGCCTGCTCACAGGCAATGACAGTGTCACTGGAGAATGTTCTTCCCCATAGGTGAAGGCCTGTCATAGGCCGTGAGGGGCACTAGGCAGGATACCCCAGTGTTTCCTTCTCTTTGATGAACTGGGATTAGGGCTCTCCCCAGCCTGCCCGGTGACATCCCTTCCGGTGAGAAACGGGGACCAGGCCTCTGCTTCTGCGTGCAGAGACTCCACACACAGGCTTCGGCATCAGGCTGACCAGTGTCCATGCTGTAGCTGTTGGAGTCAACGTGCTTTGGTTCCTTGTGCCTCTGTTTCCTCGTCTGTGAGGTGAGGGGTCTACCAGTAGCCACCTTAGAGCTACTGCAGAGGACACAGTGTGCACGAAGTGTCAAAAACAATTCCAATATGCGGTAAGGCCACCCTGACCATTACTATCAGTGCCCAAGTGTTACGGGCTAAATTGTATCCTCCCAAATTCATGTTTTGTGTTCCTAAGCCTAGGACCTTAGAATATGATTATATTTGGAGCTAAGGTCTTTGTTATTCTTTTAATGTGTATTTATTGTTTTTGAGAGAGATAAAGAGCACAAGTGAGGGAGGGACAGAGAACGAGAGGGAGGCAGAGTATCCAAAGCAGGCTCTGAGCTGCCACCACAGATGCAGGGCTTGAACTCACGAACTGCAAGATCATGACATGTGCCAAAGTTGGATGCTCAGCTGAGTGAGAGAAGGTCTTTAAAGAGGGAATTAAGGTAAAGGAAGTCATTGGGGTCCTAACCCAATATGACGAGTGTCCTTATAAGAAGAGACTAGGGCATAGACACCCATTGAGGGAAGAGCCTGTGAGGACCCAGGGAGAACATGGCCACCTACAAGCCAAGGAAAGAGAGGCCTCAGGAGAACCCAGCCCTGCTGACACCTTGACCTTGGACTTCCGGCCTCCAGAGCAGGAGCACATACACCCTGCTGTTTAACCCCCTCTCCCCGCACAGTGTTTGGTCCCCTGTGATGGCCGCCTGCACAGACTGATGTGTGCCAAGGTTGCCTGTTATTTTTAGCAGAGCTGATGCCTGTCCGGTATGAAGCAGTGTTGAGGCGGATCCAGCGTCGCATCCGAGTGGTGATAACGGCTCTAAAATATTTCAAGTACGTTCAGCGTCCGCCCCGCTTCCCACTTGCTGGGCTTGGATGGTGAGGGAATCAGCCTTTGGCTGTAGAAATCAGCGAGAACGCGTTGCTGCTTGCTGCCCCCCTCCTGGGCTCGGAGCTCCGTGTCCTCTGAGCATCGCCCCTCCTTTCTCTGAAGCATGCACCAAGTGACAGCATGCCTCTCCAAAGGGGGCTCCTCGGAGCACAGCCACGACTAGACCCTCCGGTGAGAAGCCTCCAGGGACGCCGTCTGCTCAGAGAGTGTGTGCGTCTGAGGGCTGGGACAAGGGTGCCGCAACAGCAAGCACACTGGCACGCTGCGTGGCACCAATCAGTCTGCCAAGCCGTCTCAGGGGCATCCCGTGTGCACTCAAGGAGCCCAAAGAAACCTCACCTGCAGAAGAAGTTGCACCAGAGTGCCAGGTACCCCCACCCACCTTGGCTCCGTCATGGAGTCAGCCATTCTCAACACGTTCCCCCAGAATGTCTGCACCCAATGCCACGTGCCACTTTTATGTGACATCCTCTTTTTATTAAAAAATTGTTTAATGTTTATTTTTGAGACAGACAGAGCGCAAGCAGGGAAGGGTCAGAGAGAGAGGGAGACACTGATTCCGAAACAGGCTCCAGGCTCTGAGCTGTCAGCACAGAGCCCAACGTGGGGCTCGAGCCCACAAGCCACAAGATTGGGACCTGAGGTGATGTTGGACGCATAACCGACTGAGCCGCCCAGGCGCCCAGTACCATTCTCTGGTTTGTAAGGTTGGCAGCCACACAACTTGGTGGAATATTTGCCCATGGTGCCCTGACCCTTTCACGCCCTCTTGGGGAGCAGGAAAAAGAAACAGAAGTGACCTATCAGACTTAAACATCTGCCTGGGTTCAGGCACCAGAGGGTTGGGTCACCCACTGGCCACAGGCTGTTAAGCTTGGCACTGGCCTCCATTCCCGCCCCTGCCACCAAGGCATATGTGAGCGCGGCCACAGTTGGCATGCGTGACACGCAATAAGTATGCATGCCTCATCCAAAGACAGTACAAAATAGAGGTCTGATCCAAGAATAACCAATAAAATCCTTTCTAATGGAAGGTAACCACTGTGGCATCCCTCCAGAATGGCACGGTGCTCCCAGATGGCTACGATTTAGCTCTTTACTCTCCTCATCTAAGGTAAGCCGAGGGTGAGGCAAGCTGAAAAGAATGAGCATTCTTTGACCAAAATGGGAGGGGAGGGAAAAAAACCCAAAACCAACAACCCCCCCCCCCCCGAAGCACGTCTTGCCCCTTGCCTCCACGGCTGCACCAGCTACCACTCCCTTGCTCCTCGGTGGCCCGAGCTCCTTCTCAAACAAGAATGCGTGCGAGTCAACCTACACCAAAGCGGACACAGCCCAGCGGATCAGACTCCAAAGCCCTGCCAAGCAAACCGGGTTCACTCCCAGAGCTCATTTTGGATCTCTCTTCTGAACAGATTCCTGAAAATCGCAGTCACCTCACGAATTACACAGCACAAAATACCCACCCTAGGGGCACCCAGGTGGCTCAGTTTGTTGAGCGTCCGACTTCAGCTCAGGTCATGATCTTGAGGTTCGTGAGTTTGGGCCCCGTGTCGGGGCTCTCTGTTCTCAGCACAGAGCCCGCTTTGGATCCTCTGTCCCCCTCTCTCTGTGCCCCTCCCCCCTCATGTTCTCTCTCTCAAAAATAAACATTAAAAAAAATGTTAAAAACCCACTCTGTATAGAGGCCAATATAAAATGCATAAGAAGGTCATGTCCCTGACAGCTCTTCCAAAATTCGGGTTCTAGGAGTCTATAGATGATGTTCTCATCTCCCTTACAGATAAGAGCTCAAATAGCAGCTCAGTGAAAGTCTCATCCATCTATAGACGGCTGTCACTCACAAGGAGGCTTGTCTGTCCCCCAGTCAGGCTAAGGGGCACTAAACCACATCTAAGCCCCCATTAACATGCCAAGTACTCTGGGGAAACTGGAGAAAAACCAAGCATGGGCCCTTTTCCGTAGCATCTTGCAATCTGGAGGGAAGAAAAGATGTGCATATTTGGAAATGACTCGAGATGGCAGTACGGTCCCACTGGATGGAGTGCCAGATTGTGTGACGCAGACCTGTGAGTGCTAGAAGAATCTGGAGAGGGCCAGAGTCAGCCAGCCCCACTGCAAACCCGTCAACTGAACGAAACTGACTCAAGAGGCTGAGAGCTGAGCTGTTTGTCTTAAAGAGAAAGTACGATGCGTTTGGTAGCTCAGGGTGACCATGGCTCACGCGGGAGGGACACACGGCCTGGCGTAGGGCTGGAGAGAGCAGGTCAGAGAGTCACTCAATGTGGGTTCAGTTCCTGGCTGTCCACATGCTGGGTGTGTAGCCCTGGGCCCCTCACATGATCTCTCTGTGCCTCCATGGCTCCATCCGTAGAATGGAGACCGGTAAAGAGTGCTGACATCATTGGGGCTGTTGGGGAAACGTTCCGGTATGGGGCGTATTAATATGCTTCATAAACGTTAGTGGTTATCATCATGGGCCTGGACTTCTAAAGGGGTTAACAGCAGGCATCAGGATATTCAGTCTAAGTCAAAGGACATAATATATAAGCAGAACATAATTTTTTTAAATCTTTATTTTTGATAGAGACAGAGACAGAGTGTGAGCAGGGCTGGAGCAGAGAGAGAGGGAGACGCTGAATCCGAAACAGGCTCCAGGCTTTGACTGTCAGCACAGAGCCTGATGCAAGACAAACCATGAGATCATGACCTAAGCCGAGGCCAGATGCTTAACCGACTGAGCCGCCCAGACCCCCCCAAACAGAACATAATTTTAAACAGGATTTTCTTGGGTGAGGGTTGGGGAGGCCCTAGATTCCCGGGAATATGGCGTCCGTCAAACATGGCATCAGTCAGAAGAGGCTGTTACTCAAAGTAAAGGCTGTTGTAGCTCCAGCTGATGCAGCGGCCGAAACAGAACTGGGCTGCTGGTCCTGCTGGTGATCAGCGGCCACAGGGCCCAAGCTGGGAGTAGAGGTCCGCAGGCTCTCTGCTGGAAGGGCTCCCCCTGCACTGCCTACATTCAGATCCCCCCTCTTTGGTGAGAACACTTAAAATATGCCTCAGAGGCTAGACCCAACCGACAAGGTCTTCTCATGTCCTGGTAAAGTCGGTCCCCTCCCCTCTTCCACCTTTCACAGAACTTGAACATATGGGTCTCCTCATAGGATGGTTCCAGACCATGCTTGACTATGAAAAACATGCCGAGCCAGTTTGTCCTGCCCTTCCATCCATCGAGCCCCTTCAGCACTAACACTCCCTCTGAGAGGGGGCATTGTCCTCAAGGAAACAGAAGCGGTATCGCTGAGTCACCCCACTTCCTCCACCCACCTAGCCTTGGCCACTCGAGCTTTGAGCACAAAACAGAGTTCTTTTTTTTAGTGTTATTTTTGAGAAAGAGAGAAAGAGAGAGAAACAGTACAAGTAGGGTTGGGGAGAGAGAGAGGAAGACACAGAATCCGAAGCAGGCTCCGGGCTCCGAGCTGTCAGCACAGATCCTGATGCGGGGCTCGAACCTATGAGATGTGAAATCATGACCTGAGCCAAAGTCGGACGCTTAACCGACTGAGCCACCCCGGTGCCCCAAAACAGAGTTCTCAGGAGGTGGATGCTATCGGGCAGGTAGCTGCCAACCTCCGGATGCCTTCCCACCCTCCATCTTTCCTAAAGGCAAGACATCTGTCCATATCTTGGATCTGATGGGGGTGTGGCCTAACCTCCACATGGCTTCAAGTTACAGACAGAGCCTCTGGGGTTCTGGATTCAATAGCGGGAGAAGCTGACCACTGGATGGCTCGCTTCCTCATCACGTAAATATCTGTTCTGAGCTATGGAAATGGCTAAATGAGATAAAGAACACAGAGAACATAGATTAGAGTTTTGGCACATGCTGGCCATTCGCCTAACTAATCGTTAGCATTCTTATCTGTGTGGCTACAATGACCAGTATCCAGTTTTCTATTCATTCACTCGACAAACACTGACTACGTTTTTCTAGCATCAAGCACGTACCAGGCACACACAGTGGTAAAAGACAGACATGGTCCTCAGTCCTCATGAAATTTTGGGTCTACTGGGCAAGGGGCTGGGGCCATAGGCCCTGGAAGGGAGTTTAATTTTTTTGCCTTAACAGGAGTCTCAGAACACTTTTCATCAAAAGTGGTATGTCATATAGATGCATCACGCTTCTTCGATTATCCACAATTGACATTTTATGTCTGTCCTACATTGAGCACTCACCACATGGCAGGATCTGTACTAAGAATTTTACCTGTGTTATCCAGCCACAGTGACCCACAATGGGAGCTGGGCTGATGGCAGTGGGGACAAAGAGGAGTGGTCAGATCCGAGAAGGACACGCTGATAGAATGAAGGGGACCCAGGGTGGAAACCAGCACAGACACTGCCGCTGGCCCCTCACACCTCCCCGCTATCCTCATCATCACCCCGGGTCACAAGTCATCATCCACACCAAGGACCAGATTAAATCAACTTGTCAACTTCCTTACAAAGCACCTACTATACGCATTGCGCTCTGAAAGACCGTCTGTTCCCTAACAAGCACGGGCTAGGTTTCTCTGTGCCCCAGAGCATTCCAGGAACCCATGCTTGGGTGCTCTGCCTTTACCCACTTCCAAAAACCGAGTTAGAAATAGTTTCCAGAAGAACCTCACAATTGCTGAATGGTCCCACATGATTTAAGTTCGCCCCAAGGACAGAGGGGAAGAATTAGGTTATAGACGTTAAGTACCAGTACTGGTAACTGACCCAGAGGTGCTGCTGGTACAGATGGGCATCACCAAGCATGGAGGGCTTTTTACTGGGTCGTGCAGTCTGCCACACACAAAGACCCAGAACAAGGTCAGGCTCAGAGCAGCCACCAAGCCCTGAGCCTGGGGACAGCATCTCATAAACGCGGCAGGGGATGCATCGCTAGAATATGGGTTCTTTCAGCCACAGCAGGAGTGATGCCATCAGTTGCCACATCATCACTGACACACTAACGCAGGCTTGCACTGGGACCTGCTGGGAAACCATTAAGTCCAGCCCTCAGTGTAGAGCACACACTCGTGTTGGTAAGAACATTCCAGAAAACACAGGCTGCTTTCATCAACGTCAGGATGAATTGCACAAGAGGTACCAGGCACACTGAAAAAACGGAAACAAGGTCAGAGGGAAAAGGGGCTTTCTAAAGGTGAGTGCCTTCGGGTTCCCTCCTCTCCCACTTGGAAGAATGTGTTAACTTGTAGGTGAGAAGCCCCAGTCCTGGCTTACGCCTGTCATTTTTGGAAGCCAGCGTTCCCTTACTCCAAACCTTATACTAAAGCCACTGCGGGGGATGGGCAAGACAAGACACCAAAATATCTAAATAAATCAAAATAAAGAATGGACATCCCCCTGCCCACAAAGAACCCGGAACAGAAAGGAACAGCCATGTCTTGAATGGGTAACTGTCCCACCCTGCTTACTGTCACTCCCCTGACATGCAAAAATCCAACCAAGACACACAGCCTGGGTGACGCACGGCTGATGAGACACGGTCCTTTGGCTCAATGTGAGGCTGTTGGGGATGATTCTCTAGGCATTCGAGAAGTTTTATTGTCTTCTCCCACCCTTCAAGTCATGGAGCTTCTCAGATCTTGAAAATAATGAGTACGAACGCCCTAACGGGTGGCTCAGAGAAGCTTGTCCCAAGTTCAGACCTGGGCTGCTGCTTGCAGGCATCTCTCTCCTGGAAGCCCAGGAAATCGGCCTGATCAGTCATCTCTCCTCTATTTCTTCTTATGTTCTTATGTAGGGGTATAGGATGCAAAAGTGGAAGAGAATCTTGGAAGTCAAGCTGTCTAGGACTTGAGTTAAAGCTTAAGAAGTAGTTGTGGCACCTGGGGGCTCAGTCAGTTGAGCATCTGTCCAACTTCGGCTCAGGTCATGATCTCATAGTTCGTGGGTTCGAGCCCCGCATCGGGCTCTGTGCTGACAGCTAGCTCTGAGCCTGGAGCCTGCTTCGGGTTCTGTGTCTCCCTCTCTCTCTGCCCCTCCCCTGTTCATGCTCTATCTCTCTCAAAAATAAGATGTTAAAAAAAAGAAAAGAAAAGAATAAGTCCCAACATCTGACACAGGTGAGATGGAAACAAAGGTCTCCTCAGCACTGGTCAAACAAGCGTCTTCCTGTTATACTGGGAAATGTTTCTCAGCCCCTTCTGCTGATATTATTAATAATACAAAGCCCCAGAAGGAAGCCAAATAGACAGAGAAGCCAACAGATGCTTAAAATGCATCCTTATCAACAGTAGCCAAATTATGAAAAGAGCCCAAATGTCCATTGACTGACGAATGGATAAAGATGTGGTATATATATATATATATATATATATATATACAGTGGAATGTTACTTGGTGATGAAAAAGAATGAACTCTTGCCATTGGCAACAACATGGATGAAACTAGAAGGTATGTATTATGCTAAGCGAAGGAAGTCAGTGAGAGGAAGACAAATATCAAATGATTGCACTCACATATGGAATTTAAGAAACCCTACAGATGAATAAAAGGGAAGGAAAGCAAAAAATAATAATAATAAGATAAAAGCAGAGGGAGTAAAACCATAAGAGACTCTTAAATACAGAAATCAAACTGAGCATTGGTGGAGGGCTGGTGGGTGGTGGGACGGGCCAAAGGGGTGATGGGCATTAAAGAGGGCACTTGTTGGGATGAACACCAGGTGTCATATGTAAGTGATGGATCACTAAATTATACTCCTGAAATCATTATTACAGTGTCTAGTAACTCACTTGGATTGACATTTTAAAAAGTTAAAACAAAACGAAAACAAAATGCATCCTAATGACTTCAGCATTTTGTCGTTGGGGAGCTGCAGCAGGTGGTTCCTGATTTTGTGTTTGTTCTTCCTTAATTTCCCATCCAGCAGGGCTCAGCATAGGACGAAGGGGGAAAGATGGCTCTTGCTCAAGGCCAGGCTGCCATATTGGATTTCTCCTGCATTTCCAGCTGAAGAAAGAATGCAGAAAAAGAAAGATTTGTGCCAATCAAAGGGGTGAATGTCTTTCCAAAAAAGATGGATGTGACTGGAAAGTGGAGATCAAGATTCCAAAGAAGGAAATAGACTTTTTAAAAAAGCTCTTACTAAAAAAATAATAATAAGTAAATAAAAAATAAAAAAGCTCTTACTTTTCCCTGTTGGGGGGAAGGATGCCAGAGAGCTGCTCAGGATTCCACTGGCCACGGCTCTCCTCCCAAGGGACCAAGTGAAGGCAAATGACATCTGACCTCCCTACAGCATATGATACCAAATGGTCCACTCCTGTCCTCTCCACAGCTGTCACCTTCCTCTCCCACCCAGACTCTGTCAGCAGCTGCCAACCTCCTTGCCACACCCCTGCTGAGAGCTAAACTGGAGCAGGAGCCAGCCTCTTAAAATGGGACATGAGGGGCACCTGGGTGGCTGTGTCAGTTGAGTGTCTCTTGGTTTTGGCTCAGGTCATGGTTCCACAGTTCATGAGACTGAGCCCCGTGTTGGGTCCAAGCTGTCAGCACAGAGCGTTGCTTGGGATTCTCCCCCACTCTCAAAATTAATAAACAAACACAAAGGAAAAACCAAAAGTGAAACATCAGATCACACTGCCCTCCCGTTGGCCACCCTCCAATGGCTTGGCATCCTGAACAGAAAAGCCCTGAGTTCTTACTGTGGCTTACTGAGCAGTCCTGGATCTGCCCCTCCTTCTTACATAGCTCCACACCACCACACCTCTGCCTTCTCCCCGTCACTTGCTCCCTTCCAGCCCACTGGCCTCCTCTTGGTCGGGAACATGCCAACACATTCCCCTTGCTGTGGCTTCCACCTCCAACATCCACCCTGGGACTGTCCCCAGACATTCACACTTCTTGCTCCCTCGCTTCCTTCCATTCTCTGCTCGGCTGTCAGAGAGCCCTCTGATGACCCCAGGGAGCCGGCACCCCTCCCCCATCAGTCTTGGTCTTCCCCCTGCTCATCATCCCCTAGGGTTGTGTAACCTCCGTGCAGACAGCACTTGGTCCTCTTGCTACCCTGTCCCCAATGACAATGGCCAGGACACAGAAGGCATCCAATACATCCTTGCTGGCTTGTGTGGAACTGAACCCATGCCTTTAAACCTGGTCTGGAAGAAGAAAACTTGATTTCCACAGGAAAACCCAAGGTCAGTGGGCCCCCCTGGTGTCTCTGTATTCACAGACTTGTTTCCAAATATATATTCTCCCATTTGTCCACGTTAGCCCTGTTTTTAAAGGGTGACACACAAGCCTCCGAACATGCCACACGGAGCCGGGCGGGGAGACCCAGGGAGAGGGGGCAGCAGTGGACTCCTCAAAGGGAGCGGGTCTCCTCCTACTCAGAGCCCAAGCGCGGCCCTGACTCTCAGGGGAAGACCCCCTCCCATTCTGAGAGACAGCTAACTCCGTAGTGGAATGCTAAGGAAGCTAAGAGTGGAAGAGAAGCATGGGGCAAAGATTAAAAAGTGTCATACGTCGGGGCGCCTGGTGGCTCAGTCCGTTGAGTGGCTGACTTCAGCTCAGGTCATGATCTCACAGTTGGTGAGTTCGAGCCCCGCATCAGGCTTGTGCTGACAGCTCAGAGCCTGGAGCCTGCTTCAGATTCTGTGTCTCCCTCTCTCTCTGCCCCTCCCCCACTCATGCTCACTGAAACTCTCTCTCTCTTAAAAATAAACAAACATTAAAAAAAAAAAAAACTATCATACACCAAGATGGCCTCCAGAACTCTCCCAAACACAGCCCAACTCCGTGGGAATAAAGGCAGTTTTTCCCTTCCAACCTCGCGTCGTACAGAGACCCAGGAGAGGACCTGCCGTCCTTTCTTTCAAGCTCTAGAATCAAGCAGGCAGTCCTCTTCACTCTCTGCACTTCTCGTTAGGCAGGCACATTCTCCTTCCTGCGGGAGGAGCACCGGCTCTAAAGCCAACCTGCATGCCACACATGCCAAGTGTGGTTTTTTTTAAGTCCATGCCCAGTAATTGTGCTTCGAGAAATCCAAACAGGATGTCATAAATCAGGCAAAAAGTTATATCCCAAGATAGTCATTGAAGCACATTTATAATAGGAAAAAAGCTGGCAGCAACCTAAACATTGAAACCTAAGAATTATTTTGTGCGTAAAATTCCTAGCCCAGGGCCTGGCACACAGTGAGCATTCAATAAGGGGTCGATAAAAAAATCTGTGTTGCTAATGATTACAGAAAGTGTGGTAGCTATATGATGAATCATTTCTTAAGCTTCCCCCTCCCCCCATTGGTGTGGCCACATGCATATCAAAATCTGAGCAGAAGAAATACCTGAGGAATCACCTTGCAGCGGGAGACTGGATATTGGCCTGTATTGTCAGAAAAGCCCCACCAGTCTTGTTCGACCAGCCCCCACCCCTGAATTGACCCATGCCACCCCCGACACCTGTTCTCTCCTCCCAAACTGCTGCTTTCTTCATCTTTATTAGTCTTTCCTCTCAGAGGCAGCGGAGAAAAACATCATTGTGTAATCCAATCAGCATCTTTTGCGTCTCTCGCTTTCGGGGGCTTGACTAGGGTGAACGCCACGGGCGCCGCACGCCCCTCCTGCCCAAGGCACGTCTCTAGAAGACCACAGAAGGGTTTGCTGCGCAGCCTGGCCTTCCTTGGGGCCGTCCGTCAAACAGACACAGCAACTGGGAGGCACCCAGGGGCGAAATCTGAACTTTCGAGCTGCAGCTCCTTTGAGGAGAAATACATCCGAGGGCTACAGGGAATGGTTTGGGTCCCTCCCCTTCTGCACTTCTGTGCGCAGGTGCAGACACGGTCGCACGCACAGACTGCTCACATCCACATCCACGCTAACCACATCCACAAACACACACGTGAATACCCAGTGCACAAATACGCACATGCACACAAATACACAATCCACGGGATTCTCCAGGGAGGGCTGAAATTCAACCCTAGTGTTCTAGTGACAACAAAGAGAACCGGAAGTTTTAGGGTTTATGATGCCGTGAAACCCCCATGTGGTAGGTATGGTACCCTGGTGCGGGTGGAAGACACTGGAGAGACGGGCCATCCTGCAAAGAAGGGCACTGAGCTTCGTCAAGGGATGCTGGGTGTCCCCAAGATGCTGCGGCACAGAGCCTCTCCCTCCCCAGAAAGCCCCTCCCTCCACCCCCCACTAACCACGATTTAGTCTCACTAACACCCCCACCGGACAGGTGCAGAAGCTCCCAGAAGAACGGAGATGCCCAGGGCAAGTGACCCCTTTGCAAGTGAGTCACTCACTGTTTCAGGCAGAGCCGAAGAAGGGAGAGAAAGGAAAAAGAAATCCACATTCCTTTTGATTCAGATAATTTCCATTTTTAGTAGGGGGCACACCGGTCCCCCAAGTCCCAGTGGGCTGGGTCCTTTGTTTACACAATCAGCTTTCCTGAAAGTTGCTGGGGAGCCAGAAGGCCAGGATCCTTCACTGGAATCTTCCCTTAGGGAAAAGCAGGAGGCTCCAGGGCGGGAACACCTCACCCTGGTTTGAGAATTCTGGAAAGCCAGTTAGCAGAGTAGACTATGGATACAGATCACCAGCGATTTCACCCCAGGAAGTATTCTAAATCCACCTTGCTTTCTCTTCTAAGTTTCTAAGTTTTATTTATTTAAGTAATCTCTGCACCCATATGGGGCTTAAACTCATGACCCGAGATTAAGCATCATTGCATACTCTTCTGACTGAGCCTGCCAGGTGCCCCCCCCACCACACCCCCTTGCTTTCATGGGCAATTTCTTCAACACTGGATGCTGCTGGACATACAGAGTTTTCCAGGATGGAAAGCACGTGTGGGAATGAACGCGGCGCCCACAAAGTGCCGCACCCCATGCAGATGGTTCACTCAGAACATTCTTGCAAACCACCCGGCTGAAAGTCTGCTTCACTTTTTTTTCATTTATTGAGCACCTGCTATGCGCGAAGCACTCTAGAACGGTCACATCGCCCTGACACTACAGTGAAGCAGAACAGGACGGTATCTCTTATGTGGTTGTTGTGATGAGCCTGACCACGGAGAAGCATTTTCAGAAAACACAGGAAGCTGGAAACAGCCCCGGTGTGGTTCTCGGGGTAGCAGAGGCCCCCAGCACGCTGAGTTTTCCCAGTCTGACTCAGTTGTCTGGAAATTACATTCTCAAGGTCATGCAGAGCCTGCCAGAACCCAGGGCCACGTGCCTCATATCCACATCAAGCCCTCAAAGAGGGATGAGGGTGCAGGATGGCTGGCCTTTTCAGAAAATCCAGAAACTGCAAAAATCCAAATGGACAAAAGGAGAGACCCAAGGGACATCACAGAGGTGAGCAAACTGTGAAGGGTTCAAAACATGATTCTTTTTAAAAGTACGGCTGGCAGCAATCTTCCCTGACGCTTCTGGGACATGCAATGTACCCAAGTCCGACGTGCCCACGTTTCACAAATGCCCAATTGCATTGGGTCACGAAGGAAAGTTTATGCCACCACCTGCTACACTGGGACATCTGTGCACATCTGGGAGGTCAGGGGGCCCCACTGGGCACCTCTCCATCATTAGCGTGCCCCAGGACACCAGACAGAGCCTCGTGACCCTGAGGCCACCAAGCACAGGACGGGACTATGAAACTTTGAGGTCAATTTTGCCAAAAGAGAAAAATGACCAGTGCCTGATGGCAAGCTACACTGCTGACTGCTCCCGTTGCCAGCGGCTCATAGCCAGGCAGAGCTCTGAGTCCCAACAGCACACCCAGGCCACCAACACAGTCCATATTCGAAGACACGAAGGCCTGGGTGCCCGTGGATGGAAAAGTCCAGGTGGGGATCAGTTATTTTTTCCTCCCAAACATCTTTGAACTCCACACTCCCTTTCCTTCGTGGCATTAGAAAATAAAGGCCGGC
>NC_043706.1:15179199-15231745 GCF_006229205.1 Suricata suricatta | reverse complement strand
GGCTCAGTTGGTTAAGCATCCAACTTTGGCTCAGGTCACGATCTCATGGTTTGTGGGTTCGAGCCCCGCGTCGGGCTCTGTGCTGACAGCTAGTTCAGAGCCTGGAGCCTGCTTCAGATTCTGTGTCTCCGTCTCTCTCTGCTCCTCCCCTGCTCACACTCTAACTCTCTCTCAGGAATAAATAAACATGAAATAAAAATTTTCTTTAAATAAAGGGGAGGGGCGCCTGGGTGGCTCTGTCAGGTAAGCGCCTGACTCCTGACTCAGGCTCAGGTCACTATCTCACGGTTCGTGAGTTCGTGAGTTCGAGCTCCATGTGGGGCTCTGCACTGAGCCTATTTGGGATACTCTCTCCCTCTCTGCTCCTCTCCTGCTCACATGTACCCCCCCCCAAATAAACAAACTTAAAACAAAAAACAAAAGGAAAAGCAGCCCACGTGCTGTGTCTGGAGAAGGCCGGGTCCCAGGCACACGCCCTGGGCTCCCTTGCGCTGGTCCTAGCATGTCCTCTGACAAAACATGAACCTAGCTGGGTCTCAGGTGCCACCAGTCACTGAGCCGCGTGAAAACAGGGGCTGGGGAGGAAGTGGGGAGGTTGTGTGTGCAGAGACGGGGGCGGGGTGACACCCGGAGCCCTGAGGTAGCCCGTGGAGACACAAACTTGACATTTCCATTTTCCGGTCTCCTTCGCATCTCGGGCACCCAGGGTGAGCACATCAGCTGCTGGGTTCCACCGCCCTGCGTACCCGGCACATGGAGGACCACCTCAAGTTTAAGAAAAAAGGCTCAAGGGTTCACATTGTGAGGCTGAGGTTTCTCAGCAATTCTTCCAACGAAAGCCCAGGGACTCTCGCTGAGGGAATGTGCCAGCCTGTGCCCCTCCCCGCCGGGGCGGGGGCTCAAGGGAGCCTCTGTGCCCCCCTGCACCGCAGGGCCATGCCCCCGGCCCATGGCCTTCCATGGGGCACGGGACTTTCTGATCATTCAGCTGCTCTGATCAACTTCCTGCCTTGCCCTCCGGTCTGGTCAGGGTGCCTGGGGGGCTCAGTGCGTTAAGCGTCTGACTTTGGCTCGGGTCATGATCACACAGTTTGTGAGTTCAAGGCCCACTTTTGGTGAGAACAAGCCCAGCTTTAGGTGAGCCCCACCTTTCTCTCTGCCCCTCATGGGATTCTCTCTCTCTCTCTGCTCTTCGCTCATTTGCACCCTCTCTCTCTCAGAAATAATAATAAATTTTAAAAAGTACTGTGTTAGGCATATACTTTCTTGATCACCCAGGAAGTGGAATCAGTATCTGAATTATCACCAAAGTCCCTGACAATGTGACACCAGCTTGCTACAAACCCACACACAACCCTAAGAACACGAGCCCAGGCAGGATTGCAAAGATGCGCTCCAAGGAGAAACCAAGGTGGGTGGGGATCCTTCAGCTCCATGACACAGAGAGAATGAGGGACATCTCCCTGGCTTCGGCTCCTTGCCAGGGAGCGATACGGTGGGTCACAGGGAAGAGCGTGTCTCCTGTGTGACCCCAGTAGGGAACAGCGGCCGCCCCGGGCTGCATACCATCAACCAAGACATTCTGCTGACTTGTTGCGGCTTCAAGAACTGCCAGCTGCCTATTTAACACAAAGGAAGAAGGGGTACCTGGGGGGCTCAGTTGGTTAAGTGTCCGACTTTGGCTCAGGTCATGATCTCGCGGTCCATGAGTTTGAGCCCCGCATCAGGCTCTGTGCTGACAGCTCAGAGCCTGGAGCCTGCTTTGGATTCTGTGTCTCTCTCTCTCTCTGCCCCTCTCCTACTCATGCTCTATCTCTCTCTCTCAAAAATAAATAAACATTAAAAAAATGTTTGGGAAACATTGAACTAAACCTTCTTTATGAGGAAAACTTACGTGTATTCACTCATTTTTCTATTCACATATTCACTTATTCCCTCTATAAATGTTTACCGCACCTAGTACCATGCTGGCATATTAATATACTGGTCGTCCTGTTTGCCCAGCATCCCTGAAGGAGCCTACCTCAAAGCCCAAAGCTCGGCAGAAACCGCTGATGCTTGCAGCCTGTGCTCCCAATGGTACATTTCATGGAAGAAGCACCTCTCTCCACCCTTGACATTCACCAACATCGATACGAAGGTCACGTCTCCCCACTGACATCCTCATTCTCCTCTGTTGGGGGGGCTTCTCACTTGTCCCTGATGCAGCCCCAGTGTCCCTCTGCACACCAGCCCCTCTCCCCACCCCCAACCCTCCCAGAGCAGCCAGATGTCAACACAAGAAGCTACAGGAGCAAATGCATGGATCAATCAAGGAACAGAAGACAGCCACGGCCACACACTGGCGACCAGATCTCGTCCTGGCCAAATGACTTTCCAGAGAGAGAAGACTCTTAGGAAGCCAAGGCGAAACTCCTATTTCTACGTCTACTCTGACACTTCTGCCAAAGGGAAGCTTCCCTCGGGTCCCTTCACCTCCATCCCGGCCACCCCAGGCTGGCTGGCAAGCATCACCGACTGGGGGGCTTACGCAGCAGACATTTCCTTCTCACAGTTCTAGAGCCTGTGAGTCTGAGATCACGTTCCTGTATGCCCTCCCAGAATATTTCTCTTTTTTAAAATAATTAACCTAAATTTCCAGGATCACTCTATACATGCTTTCACACCTTAATGTTTCACCTACTATCTTGGAGATCTTTCCATATCTGTGGATATGTATCTAAATTCTGGCTCTATAGGCTGCATGTTACTTTGTATTAATATAGTGCAAATCACACAACCCATTGCCCTACACATATGCCCTTAGGATGTTCCAGTTATTCAGTATTATAACTCATGCTATAATAAACAGTTGTGCCAAAATAGGTAAACAGATCCCCGGACGTGAAGGGAACTGCAGGGGTGAAGGGTAGCTGTGATTTTAACTTGCTATCGGTGCATTGCTGGGCACGCACTCAATCACTGTGTGGCTTTATTTTCTCCATCTATAAATCAGGAAAATATTGACGGGCTATCAGGTTATTCCCGTAAAAGGCTTGGCTAGCCAGAGAAATACAAAGCGGGGTCATGTAAGGTGACATTCAGTCAAAGGCACAGTGTTCATGCAAAATCGCAACACAGAGCTATGTCTGGGGCCAGATACTGGGCTGGGCTGCGGGTCTCAAAGCACCAGCCTCAGTGGCCCTGGACGCCCTGTGGCCAAGTAACAGGTCTGCCTTGCGAGGGGGGCTTTTTGCTTTCTTCCTAAACTCACTTTCAAAGAAGAAAAGGTGCTCTCTGGAGCAAGTTATGCAAGAAAGGGGAAGCCTGACCCAATGGGTCTCAGTGAAGGCAGCAAGGAAAAGAAGAGTTCCAGCCTCAAAGCGTCAGACATCCACTCAGGTTATGATCTCATGGTTCGCAAGTTCAAGCCCCGCATCTGGCTCTGTGCTGACAGTTCGGAGCCTAGAGCCTGTTTCCGATTCTGTGTCTCCCTCTCTCTCTGCCCCTCCTCCACTGGCACTCTGCGTCTGTCTCTGTCTCTCACAAATAAACAAACATTAAAAGTACAGCTGCCCTTTCAGTCCTAGTCTCTCTCAGTTGCCTCACTGAACACAACACACCTTCAGCTATCACATAACAGGTGCACGCACAGCAGCGAATCCACCAGGGGCCAAAATACTGATCGTGACCTTCAGCAGTCCCTGCTTGCGTCTGGTGGCATGCCGCTGCACCAGACGGGATCACATTGCTGGTACACTTGAGTCTGGGGAAGAAAAGACGCTCCCCTTCTCCTTCATTCAACAAACATCCGTTACGTCTGCGCTGGGCTGGGCTGGGCTCCAGGGTTACAGATTCAGAGATGCAGGAGAGAACGAGGAGGAAAACACATACATGTGGAGACACAGAGAACCGAAGTCACGCAAACCACGTGCTGAGCATTCTGTGGATGCTTCTCCGTGCGTCATCTCATTGATTTAGCTTAACAGAGGAGATCCTTAAATGCCAAGTGACAACGTGACATGATAAAAGGGGTTAGTCATCTTATGTACAGAGAACGCCGGAAGCCTCAAAGGGTATGTGGTGAGTTAAGTCTCCACCTCCATGCTAAGGCGTGATTCTGTAGATGTAGTATCGACAGCCCCCGCATGGGATGCCCTCCTCACCCCCACCTCCATCCACGGTCACATGCATCCTATTGAAACCCAGAATTGGGGCGCCTGGGTGGCTCAGTCGGTTGAGCCTCTAACTTCGGCTCAGGTCATGATCTCACAGTTCGTGGGTAAGAGCCCCGCATCAAGCTCTGTGCTGACAGCTCAGAGCCTGGAGCCTGCTTCGGATTCTGTGTCTCCCTCTCTCTCTGACCCTCCCCTGCTCATGCTCTGTCTCTCTCTCTCTCTCTCTCTCAAAAATAAATTTTAAAAAATTAAAAAATTAAAAAAAAAAGAAACCTAGAATAAAGAAACTGGGCACAGCGCGTTTATGTAAGAAGGAGCCCCAAAGAAAGTTATTTCAACAGGGAAGGCAAGAGCCATGAAAACAGTGAGGAACCGAGGATGCAAATTATCTTCTTTACAAAGAAAATCACTTATAATCATCCAGACTCTTAATAGATCTTGTGAGTCGAGACAGGTTTCCCAAGCCTGAGAAAATACAGTGCCGTCTATGAATATAAAATTATGCCTTCCCAAAAATGAATGGAACAAAGTTTTTAATTTTGAAACACGAATGACTTGTCTCTCAATGAGGAATACATTAATATTCATTATATAACATTATATATGACATACTTTGCATATATTATATATAACATTCATATATCAATCTGTGGTGCTGAGCACTTATGGGCTTGACATATAGATGATTTATATTATTTCTAATCTTTACCACCGACCGCCCTGCCACATAGGCACTGTTGTCCCCATTTTACAAATGAAGAAACTGAGGTTCAATGGCCAAGTGTGACCTAGGGTCCTGATCCAGACCTGCTGAGGTCGGGATTTCATGCACTCCACGTGTTCTCATGCCTCATGCTATAAACTCTCTATTTCTCTCCAGAAGCGAGCCCTCAACACGGAGGTGTCCCACACGCAGCCCAGCCCAGGGCTGAACTTCTGGCCCCAAGCAGGTGTCGGTGAAACCCCCTGACCCAGCGAATCCGTGTCACAGCTGGTACTCTGGCCAAGGTGCTTGCTGATAATGTCCCGAGAGAACTGTTAACCCAGACTCAATGTATGAGTTCATTATAACTGGTATTTTAGAAGGCAATAGAGACAGCTCTTAATATTGCAGAAGGGAACGTGATTTTATATCAGGGAGTGAGAATATAATCACAGAAACAGAGGACGCTTTGCATTCTCAACTTCTGGAGACATCCTCCCTGCAACCGTGGCCCTTGGGACTTCACTGTCCCAGATGAGCGGGGGAGGAGGTTAGAGATACACCACCCAAACCTGACTCACATGTGATTCTCTGGAGACTGCCCCCTTGTCCAACACTGCAACAGGCTCCAGCTTTAAGCAGATATTATAATCGCGAGGCAAAAGAAAGGGGGGGTGGATCAGAGAATAAACAATTGAACATGAAAAATGATGACAAATCCCTGAGATTTCAAATGGATTTGGGTGCACCCGCGAGTCTGAGAAAGTCAGACAACATCAGCACCACTGTCCCCGCACAGGCCCGACCCAGAAGGGGCTCTGATGCCTGCCCTCCTCCACAGCACGGCTGCAGGCTGGAGGCTGTCAGTCAGTCCGCCTCAAATGCACCAACTATCATCTAGAGCCTTGGGCCTGAGAAATGACACTGTTTTGTTGCATTTTGGGAGGGTTCTGTTTGTTTGTTTTGCATGTACAGAAGCTGAGCTAGTAAAGTAGGGTGTCGTTTACTGAGCACTTACTATGTGCTGGGTCCTGCACTAAGCACCCGGCATGTATTACCTCCTTTTATCTTCACAAGGACCATCTATGTTAGATAATGCTATCCCCATTTGACAGATGAGGGAACACAGCTACCAAACCAGTGAACGTATCCACGGTCTTCCTCTAACAGTGGTTCTCAATGTGGCTATCCACTATGAAGGGAGAAGAATACTTTTAAAAATACCCCTATCTTCCCTCTTACACAATTGGTGGGAATGCAAACTAGTGCAGCCACTCTGGAAAACAGTGTGGAGGTTCCTCAAAAAATTATCCATAGAACTCCCTTATGACCCAGCAATAGCCCTTCTAGGGATTTACCCAAGGGATACAGAAGTGCTGATGCATAGGGGCACATGTACCCCAATGTTCATAGCAGCAATGTCAACAATAGCCAAATCATGGAAAGAGCCTAAATGTCCATCACCTGATGAGTGGATCAAGAAGATGTGGTTTATGTATACAATGGAGTACTACATGGCAATGAGAAAGAATGAAATTTTGCCATTTGTAAAAAGGTGGAAGGAACTGGAAGGTATTATGCTGAGTGAAATAAGTCAGGCAGAGAAGGAGAGATACCATATGTTTTCACTCATATGTGGAACAGTAGAAACTTAAGAGAAGATCATGGGGGAAGGGAAAGGGGGAAAAAATGTTACAGAGAGGGAGGGAGGCAAACCAGGGAAGACTCTTGAATACAGAGAACAAACTGAGGGTGGATGGGGGCAGGGGGAGAGGGCAAAGTGGGGGATGGGCATGGAGGAGGACACTTGTTGGGACTAGGTGTCGTGTGGAAACCAATTTGACAATAAACCATATTATAAAAAATAAAATAAAATAAAATGAAACACGTAAATACAAAAAAAAAATACCTGAGCCTATGTTCCACGCCCGGAGATGCCTATCCCCTTGCTCTAGGGTGTAGTCTGGGCCCCCAGAGCTTTAAGAGCACGCGGGGTGACTCTAAAGTGAAGTCACGATTGGAAATCCCAATGCTAAGTCAAGGACGTGGAGGACCTGGACCAGGTCTGATTCCAGAGCCTGGGATGGTGCTCGCTCATCTCTGCGGCCCTCCCTGCTGAAATTAACATCAGACGCTGACGATCAATAATAACGGTTACAGAAATGCCAAGCTGGACCGATTCTGCCCTTCCAGGCTGCCCAACACTCCCTGCAGTCAACGTAAGCGTTGATGTGATCTCTTTGTGAACCGTGCCCACTCGGGTGGTGATCCATCAATCTGCAGAAGGCCGCGCTCAGAGCCCTGCCCCTGGGCAGCACCTCTCCCTTCTAGAAAGGCAAGGGCTCGGATGGTCTCCCCTTCCAGGGCTGGCTTGGCCTCATGGCAGCAATTCTGCTAACAAATGTTTACAGATATCAAAACCAGATGCGTTTCCTATTAAATCAGAGAAGAGCTTTCAATGTAAACAGTGCGCGGGTTATTATCCAAACATCCGTAGCCCGTTTTCAGAAATGCAGAGCCCTTTACTACTTTAAAAGATACTTGTGTCATTATCTACCAGTGCTTCGGTTTTGCCTGGTGTGTCTGTCCTGGTGTGTGTCTGTCCTGGTGTGTGTCTGTCCTGTGCTCTGTACATCCTCCGCTCTCTTCTCTAGGTTCCTCCCCAGCGGACAGACAGGAAGCACTGCAATTACCCGGGGATTCAGACACGCTGATTATTTCATCTGTTAATCTAAAAGTGGCCAGACCACTGCAAAGAACTCATTCCACGAGTCACATCTGCCCAGGCTGATATGACTTCATGATATCCTAAGCATTTAATATTAAGTTCGCCTCCCCCAGCCCTCCTATTAGCTAGGGTCAGGGCTGTGCCCCGAGCAGTGCCCTCAGTCATGAAAAGCAAGGGACCCCTGGGCAGCTCAGTCTGTTAAATGTCCGACTCTTGGTTTTGGCTCAGGTCATGATCTTGTGGTTTCACAAGTTCGAGCCCTGCACTGGGCTCCGCATGGACAGTGTGGAGTCTGCTTATGAGTCTCTCTCTGCCCCTCCCCCAACTGGTACCATCTCTGTCTCTCTCAAAATTAATTAATAAACTTTAAAAGAATTTTAAAAAAGAATAATGAAGAGCAAAATGGGGTGCAAACATATTCGATGTAAGCTCGCCGGGCAGGGAGGTGCAAGGACAAGCATCTGTGTGTACCCCAGAGCCCATGCTGCCCATCCCTGGGGCCAAAGGTTTGCCCTTGTTCATGTAGAAATGGCCAAGTCCATGGTGTCATGGAAACTGCCAGACTTCCCTTACTGGCCATTTCTGCTCCAAGTTAGCTGTGACCTCCGGCAAGCACCCTAAAACCACCGGGGCCCAAATTTCTGTGTTCTGAGCCCCTCTCCAGCCCCGCGGGTCCATGAGCGCCGGCACGGACACTGCTCTGCTCCGTCCTCACGGGCTCCAGCTGCCGCAGTGCACGTGGGGGCTGTGCCCTTCTTTCTGCGCTGGGTGAGGGTTTGGGTGAAAAGCTCTGGGGGAAACAAATCATCTGAGATCACTGCAAATGACAAGCCCTCTTTAAAATGAAACGCGGCCCCCTAACTGACACGTCCCATAGACCGAGACACCCGCCAAGAGGAAAGGAGAAAATATCTGAATTTAGACGTCTCTTCAATTTCATACTTCGCGCGAAAGAACTTCTCTCTTCATTGTCTCAGCTCCGCCAGGAAAGCCAACCTCCTCTAATTATCAACTGAACCCCCTACACCTAACTCGATTAATAACACAAATACCAGCCTTCTTACAAGAGTGCGTTTCTTGCCGGTGATGCAGTAACAGACCAGCTTCTGCACACGGTAGAGAGGATGAAACACGGGCGAAGAAACGGACCTTGGCCTCCGGCAAAAGGCAAAGTGAAGGCAGAGGGAGGAGGGAGGTCGTTAGCATTCAGGTGGAGGGGCAGGCTGGCAGCATCCCAAGCTGGCACACGCTCCGCACTCCAGTCTCCATAAAGGACCAGATTTCCTGATGCCGGCTGAGCACCTCTTCTCATATAGTCACATGCGAATATTCAAGAACTAATATGCATCTCAACACGATCTAGACGTTACCACGGCCATAATCTATTTGATGACTGTAATAATATTTGTACTGACCTCTTAATCTTTTTTTTAAAGTTTATTTATTTTGAGAAAGAGAGAGAACACACAAGTTAGGGAGGGGCAGAGAGAGAGACAGAGAGAGAATCCTGAGCAAGCTTCGCACCATCAGCTCAGAGTCCAACGTGGGGCTTAAACTCATGACCTAGGAGATCATGACCTGAGCAGAGACCAAGAGTCAGATGCCTTGGCGGGGGTGGGGTGGGGGTGGGGGGATGGGCTAAATGGGTAAGGGGCATTCAGGCATCTACTCTTGAAATCATTGTTGCACTATATGCCAGCTAACTTGGGTGTAAATTAAAAAATTAATTAGGGGTACCTGGGTAGCTCAGTCAGTTAAGCATCCAACTTCAGCTCAGGTCATGATTTTGCGGTCTGTGGGTTTGAGCCCCAAGTCGGGCTCTGTGCTGACAGCTAGCTCAGAGCCTGGGGCCTGTCTTCAGATCCTGTGACTCCTTCTCTCTCTGATTCTCTCTGGCTTACGCTTTCTCAAAAATAAATAAAAACATTTAAAAAATTAATTAATCTGAAAAATAAAAAAGAGTCGGATACCTAACCACTGAAGCACCCAGGCACCCCTACTGAGCCCTATTTAGACTGAGATCCAAGCCCACCTTTTCCTGGTCAGCACAGCCATAGAATTCAAACAGTATAGCTCTTGTCTAACATTTTCCACGGCTGAAGGCAAATAGATTTTGCCCTTTGGCAATGCCTGGCTTCTTCCCCCTGAAAGCCACCGTTCTGACACGGAGAGAGGATGCCCGCCACCCACCAGGGGGAGTGACAGTGGGGTCTGACATCGCTGTTCTTGCTAACAAGCTTGCTTTCAAGAGAAAGGTACCCTTCTCCCTTCTTCCCGCAGAATGAAGAACCTCGCTCTGCAAGAACACATCGTAAGGCTGCGGCTTGGAGCAGACTCGTGCACAAGACAACACAGGGCTAATCTCTACGAAGCCAGGAGCTGATCCCGATGGGTTCGCCGTCCTCCGCCTCTGGGGCTCCACACCATGGTGCAGGGCTGGCCTCTCCAGAGGGCGTCACGTCAAGGAAGGAAGCAGCCAGGCATGGAAGGCTTGGTCAGAAGAAATGTACGGTGGCAGAGGGAAGGTGGGAGGGAGTAGAGGGGGGCCACAGTGCCGGTGGGACTAGCCAGGACTCACAGGGGGACAGGGAGCACAGGGCCACCGTGCTGGGGCCTGGACCGGCCGACCGGTCCACACCGCTAGCACACACAGCCCCACTGTCACACCCTCGCTTAATGCCAGGAACTGAAAGTGAACGAAGCCGCAGCTCTGGGGTCTCTAATACAACAGGAGATGGGTTTTAAATTTTTAAAAATTTTTTAAATTAAATTTTATTTTTTTTTAATGTTTATTGATTTTTGAGAAAGAGAGAGAGAACATGAGTGGGAGAGGGAAAGAGAGCGAAGGAGTCACAGAATACGAAGCAGACACCAGGCTCTGAGCTGTCAGCACACAGCCCAATGCAGGGCTTGAACCCAAATATTGAGATCATGCCCTGAGCCAAAGTCAAAAGCTTAACCGATGGAGCCACCCAGGCGCTCCAGGGTGTGGGTTTTTAAATAGTCACATCATTCAGTGGAATTTATTTCAAATCACTTTTATTTATTTTATTTTTAAATGGAAGGACTTCTTTTTTTTCTGCATTCATTTATTTATTTTGAGAGCGACAGAGACAGCATGAGAGGGGGAGGGGCAGGGAGTGATGGGGAGATGGAGAGAGAGAGAGAGAGCGAGCGAACATCTCAAGCAGGCTCTGCACTGTCAGTACAGAGCCCGAGGTGGGGCTCAAACTCACAAAACTGTGAGATCATGTCCGGAGCTGAAAACAAGAGTCTGACGCTTAATGGACCAGGCTACCCAGGCGCCCCTCAATTCACTTCTTTTTTTAACTTTTCTTTTTAACATGTATTCATTTCTGAGAGATGGGGGTGGAGAGAAAGAGAGAGAGAGAGAAAGAGAACATGAGTGGGGGAGGGGCAGAGAGAGAGGGAGACACAGAATCCAAAGCAGGCTCCAGGCTCTGAACTGTCAGCACAGAGCCCAATGTGGGGCTTGAACCAATGAACTACAAGATCATGACCTGAGCCAAAGTCAGACACTTAACTGACTGAGCCATCCAGGCACCCATGAATCACTTTTAAAGCCCATAGATCTATTCACCTGCAACTCCCCAAAATTGAATCCCAGGACCCAGCACCCCTGCACTGCCATAAGGGAATGAAGGCAAAGTATCAAAATAGAGATGTGTATTTGTTAGCATGGTGGGGGGGGCACCAGTGGGGATTAGTTATAACACTGCATGGCCCTGACCTCTAAACCTGAGGCTACAGTCAAAGGCAGGCCCATCCTTCTGGAAAAGAGAGCAGACCCAGGACGAGCCTGGGCGTGCAGCCCCAGGAGCGGAGGGTGAGCCAGGAAAAGCTGGGAGTCTGCCAGGTCCAAATCGGCCTGCTGCAGCCACCTGCTAATCCCAGAGTGACATTCTCAAGCAGCGTTGGCGGACACGCCCCCATGCAGGCCTCATCTCCTCCCTCAAGCATATTTATGCAGGGGACAGCCAGTCACGGCAAGGAGGGCTTGCAACGAAACGGCCGTCCTAAGAGAAAACGTGCAGGCCACCATGATCCCACCAATCCATCCTGCTGACAGTGAAGAGAGCTTTTAGAGGCTGGAGCATGTATTTGAGTTTCCCCTCCTTCTACAGGCCTGTAGTAACATGTCCCTTATCCTCACCAGACCTTTCCTGACCTCTCGTGGGGCCTAAAGTTGAAGCCGCTTCCTGAATTCTAGGCCCGTCCACTCTAGCTGTCCAAGTTTATTGGCAAAAGCTTCCTAATCTGAAAGGGAATGTTTAGGAGCTCTTTTTGGATCCTGGATGTTAAACAGAACACTATTTTCCCATCGTTATAAAAGAGCAAAGATTCAAGTTGGAACATGTATTGGTCTGCGAGGGCTGCATAACAAATCTCCCCAGACGAGGTGACTCAAACAGTGGAAATGTGTGGTTTCACAGTGCTGGGGACTGAAAACGAAGGTGGCAACAGGATTGGGTCCCTCTGAGAGCATGAGGGACAACCCAGTCCACACCCCTCTCCTGCTTCTGGCCATTTGTGGGCAATCCTTGGTGTCCTTCTGATGGTTAGTGGGCAACCCCTGGCTGGTTACATAGCAGCCCAATCTCTGTCTTTGTCCTCACGTGGAGCTCTCCTTGGGCAAGGGTCTGTCTCCAAATTTTCCCTTTCTATTTTATTTTGTTTTTTAAAGTTTATTTATTAGGGAGAGAGAGAGAGGATGAGTGCACAAGTGGGGGGAGGCAGAGAGAGAGGGAGAGAAAGAATCCCAAGCAGACTCTGTACTGTCACTGCAGAGCCCGATGCAGGGCTAGAACTCACAAAACTGCAAGATCATGACCTGAGCCAAAACCGAGTCAGATGCTTACCTGACGGAGCCACCAGGCGGCCCTGAGTTTTCCCTTTGCATAAGGACACCAGTTATAACGGATTAAGGCACACCTGATGACCACATTTTAAGCCAAAGGCCCTATTTCCAAATGAGGTCAGGTTCTGAGGCATTCAGGCTTAGGACTCCAACATAAATTTTTTTGGGAGGGAGGGGGCATAATTCAACCCATAATGGGAAGGAATCTGAAAGATCCAGGGACTTTCAAGCTGTATTTTATAAAACACCAGCTTTTAAAAATGCTCCGTAAAAAGAATCTCTCCACAGGTATATATGTACCCCCAAATTCGCTTTTTACATGCCAATCACACATCAATAGAGTGTTTTAAAAAACATTAAGACATTTTTAAAATTAATAAATTAGAAAAAGAGAGACACAGAGAGAATCCTTTGGTCTTGTCTGTTTGAGAAACTCTCCAGCTATATCGTAGAAATTCATGATTATGACACAAACATTATAAACACTGACCCTCCACATCAGGCACTGAGCTTGCTGAAACTCCAAAATTCAGTAAGACCTGGCTACTTCTGCAAAACTAGGGTTTCTTTTTTGAGGGGAGTGGTGGTGGGGGGTGGACAGAGCAGTAAATGGCACTGCACTGTTCTGTCATATGTGCTGTGACAGAGGCAGGCATGCCATTGTGGAGCCCAGAGGAGAGAAACTTACCTTGGTCTAAGACGTAAGAAGGTTTCCTTTGGAGGCAGGCAGGGGAACCTAGCTGGGGTTTTAAAAATGTAGGGGCGCCAGGGTGGCTCAGTAGGTTAAGCATCCGGCTTCCACTCAGGTCATGATCTCACGGTTTGTGGGTTCAAGCCCTGCATTGGGCTCTATGCTGACAGCTCAGAGCCTGGAGCCTGCTTCAGATTCTGGGTCTCCCTCCCTCTCTGCCCCTCCCCTGCTCATGCTGTCTGTTTCTCAAAAATAAATAAAAAGCAGAAAAAAATTATTTAAAAAAATGTGAAGGTGGGGCACCCGGGTGGCTCAGCCAGGCATCTGGCTTTGGCCCAGGTCATGATTTCACAGTTTGTGAGTTCAAGTCCTGTATCAGGCTCTCTGCTATCAGCACAGAATTCGCTTTGGAGCCTCCCTCCCCTTCTCTCTCTGCCACTTCTCCACTCATATGCTTTCTCTCTCTCCCAAAACTAATAAATAAAACAAAATTTTTTTAACACAAAGCATTTTGCCAGGCAAAGTCATCAGGAAGGAGGCATTGTAGTCCAGAAAGTAAAGGGAACTGTGGCGCTGGGGTGGCTCAGTCAGTTAAGCATCCAACTTTAGCTCAGGTCATGATCTCATGGTTTGTGAGTTCGAGCCTCGTGTCAGGCTCTGTGCTGACAGCTCAGAGCCTGAAGCCTATCTTCAGATTCTGTGTCTCCCTCTCTCTCTGCCCCTCCCCTGCTCACTCTCTGTCTCTCTCTCTCAAAATAAATAAACATTAAAAAAATAAAAAGAAGGTAAAGGGAACTGAGGTATAAGGCAGCGTGTCTTTGAGGAAACATCACAAGCGAAGTGCTTCCAGAGAAAAAGGGCCAAGGGCAAGTGTGGTGGGAGCGTAAAAGATACCAGGTACAGGGTGAAGGGGGCCTTGAAGTTTATCCCAAGACTGAGAAGAGCCAGGGGAAGCACTGAGGGTGGGGGTGAGGGAGTGAGAACCAGCTCTGAACAGACATGGGGTAGATAAGAAAGATTAGAGGCAGGGAGGCCCAGGGGAGCCTGGAGTTGGCAAAGCATCAATTTGCAGCAACCTAACAAAGACTGGCTGAGGTACCCACCACCGGGGATGTTAAATCCAGGGAGCAGTTGTGAAGGTGAGCCAGAAATAGTCCTTTATTTTAAAATTTTTTTTTTAATGTTTATCTATTTTTGAGGGGGAGAGATAGACACACACACACACACACAGAGAATGTGAGCGGGGGAGGGTCAGAGAGAGAGGGACACACAGAATCCAAAGCAGGCTCCAGGCTCTGAGCTGTCAGCACAGAGCCGGACGTAGGGCTCAAACCCACAAACTATGAGATCATGACCTGAGCCGAAGTCGGCCGCTCAGCTGACTGAGCCACCCAGGTGCCCCCAGAAATAGCCTTAAAGAATCTCCCCGCAGACTGCTTGTTAGCTGAAACCAAACAAATAGTAATAGACACAGGAGAAATTGGGTATGCCTTGACTGGGTACTCGAACTTACCACCACCACCAATGCCAGGCAGAGGCATCGTGCATCTCCACATGGGATCCTGAGAACAGAGAACCTGAATTTAACCATAAGAAACATAGACGAACCCGAACTGAGTGAAGAAATGGGCAGAAGACATGAACAGACACTTCTCTAAAGAGGACATCCAGATGGCCAACAGACACATGAAACAATGCTCAGCGTCACTCATCATCAGGGAAATGCAAATCAAAACCACACTGAGATACCACCTCATACAAGTAAGAGTGGTTAAAATGAACAAATCAAGAGACTATAGATGCTGGCAAGAATGTGGAGAAACAGGCACCCTCCTACACTGTTGGTAGGAATGTAAACAGGTGCAGCCGCTCTGGAAAACAGTGTGGAGGTTCCTCAAAAAACTATCCACAGAACTCCCCTATGACCCAGCAATAGCACTGCTAGGGATTTACCCAAGGGATACAGAAGTGCTGATGCATAGGAGCACATGTACCCCAATGTTCATAGCAGCACTGTCAACAATAGCCAAATCATGGAAAGAGCCTACATGTCCAACAACTAATGAATGGATCAAGAAGATGTGGTATATATACACAATGGACTATTACGTGGCAGTGAGAAAGAATGAAATCTGGCCATTTGTAGCAAACTGGATGGACCTCAAGGATGTCATGCTAAGCAAAATAAGTCAGGCAGAGAAGGACAGATACCATATGTTTTCACTCATATGTGGAACAGGAGAAACTTAACAGAGGACCATGGGGAAAGGGGAAGGGGGAAGAAAAGTTACAGAGAAAGAGGGAGGCAAACCATGCAAGACTTTTGAATACAGAGAACTGAGGGTGGATGGGGGGAGGGGGGAGGGGAAAGTGGCTGATGGGCGTGGAGGAGGGCACTCGTCGGGATGAGCACTGGGTGTTACATGGAAACCAACCTGGCAATAAACCATATTAAGAATAAATAAATAAATAAATAGATAATAAATAAATACATACATAATCATTTAAGAAAAAAGGAACTGTATTCTTCCAAAATGTGAATGTCCTAAGAGACAAACTTGAAAATGTTACTGAGACATGGCAGGTAAACACAATGTCTGACCTGGATGGAGCCTGTGGCGAGGAGAAAGAGCCACAGAAGACACTAATGGGTCAAGTGCAAAGCTGGGCTCCGGAAGGGAGATGGGAGGAAGACGGTGCAAGGGTGGTAAATTCACTGACATTGGTAACGGCATCGTGGTTTTGTAACAGAACAGCCCTGCTCTTTGGAAAGAGAAGCGTATAGGCGTTAGGGGCCATGATGCATGCAATCATCCTCTAACGGCTAGGGAAAGATTACAGGGGTGTAGGTGTGTGTGTGTGTGTGTGTGTGTGTGTGTGTGTGTGTGTGTGCGCACGCACGCGCGTGCATGCATGTGCACGTGGGAGACAGAGAATAAGTGCATATGCAACAGGGATGAGATGTTAGCAGCAGGTGAACTTGGATAAAGGACAGATGAGTGTTGTTTTATTCTAGAAATTATTTCCAAATAAAAAGCTGGACGAGAGAGCACTCCGAGGGCCTGAACTGGGGAGGTGTTGGCAGCAGTGAGGAATGGAGGAGGGCAAGTCTGCAGTGGTGGGTAGGATTTGGGGGGACGCCAGAGGGGGACCCATAGAATGACTCCAAGTCTCTGGTGTGTGTGTCCTGAACACAGGCCGGGAGGGAAGAAGGGGAGCCAATCAGGCAGGAGAAGGAGAGGATCTGAATCAGCGTCAGCTTGAAAAGCTCTTCCTTCGTAATGTCTGTGTCATTAGTGACACCGGACTCTGGCTCCGACCCATCCTATACATAGACATGGAATGCTCCCTACCGGCAGCTATTTTCCATTAATTTCCCTTTTTGCTTTGCAAGCACCATCCGTCATTATTTCCCAGGTGATGGTGGCGCCACCTTGTCCTGTCCAAAGGAAAGTTCTAGAAGGGGGAGTAGAAGCCTCTTCTCACAGTGTCTCCTCCACCCCCATAAGGCACTTCACACGGCGAGTTTTCTGCGCCGAGGACGGGCTCAGCAAAAGGGGCTGGCCTGGCCCACAAGTCCCTTTTTTGTCATGTTGTCATTTAACCTCTCCCCCCAAAAAGGGTATTCTTATTCATCTTCCACCAAACACGGATCTCTGAACAATTTCAAAAAGAAAGTCAAAGTTTCCAAATGCCACAGCCACACTCAGATGTCCTCCCAAACGCCAAGAAGGGCGGAATATCTGCGCGTCCTCTGCAGCGGCTTGTGTGCCATTCCATGCCGCGTCTCCGCCCTCCCGAGGAAAGACGCCCTGAAGCCGAGACACCCTGAAGCCGAGACGCCCTGAAGCCGCATTCAGGTAAATAAAGCCAGTGCCTCACGCCACCCAATCGCCACAAAATCTACAGACACTGGGAAGGGCCTCTGGGGGTCATGCTGCCAGCACCCCGGTGGGTGGCGTTCCGGCCCCACCTCCTGAGACACTGTGAAGCTGCTGACCTCCAGCTCTCCTCCAGACCAAGAGCCAAGGCGTCCCCAGAGCAGGGGCTAATTTTAAATGCAGGAGGATGAGGAGGGAGCTTCTGCCCTTGGAGAGCAAACACCCACCCTCCCAGGCAGCGAGCAGAGAAGACACCCTCGTGGAGAATCGAATACTGCGACTGGACTTCTCATGGTCCATCAAAGATCTGACAGCCAGACACACGGCTCGTACTCTCCACTACTTACTTACAGACTCACAGTTCTTGCTCCTAAGGGAGCAAGACTCTCCCCCTGCCGCCCCCCCCCCCCCCCCGCCACGGCAGAACATTTTTCAGAACAGGATGCTTTCCTAAACCATTCAGGAAAAGGTATGTGTTTCTCTTTCAAGTCCATGGAGACAGTCTCCATAGGCTAAGAAGACCTTGTTTGCATGTCTTCTCAAATGCTTTTCCTCCATCAGTCATTTCGTTCTCTAACTTAACATAAGAGGAATTGGCTTCCCTGCTTGGCTCTGGGGATTCAATAGCCTCACGTGATAAAGAAGCCGGAAGGATGCCACCAGAGGTGCCCTGATGGAAGGAACGCGGGCCAAATTGTTGCAGGAAATTCCCTCCCTCCGTGTACTGGAAGGACATGCTGAGCCCAGGAGAGCTCCATGCTGACTTTTTACTCGTGGTCTATGGATGATCTGGCCTCTCACTGGATTCTATGTGGGGCTGGGGGGACATTAGGGCTCAGGACACAATTTTAACTCAGCTGAAGCTCCTCTTGGAGCAGGCAAAAGAACCCCTAAACTCTGTGCCATGAATTAGGGTGCACCTGGTGAACCGTGTGGGGGTATGGGGTCGATTTCTGCTTATAGAACACTCCAAAGTCCATGGGCATGGAGAGTCCCCAGGACCACGCCCAGGCCTGGGAGGATTTACAGGACTCGGCATGTAGTTATAACCCGAGGCCGTCACTGCTCACAGGGAAAGAGCAGGAAACAAGAACAGCGAAGGGAACAGGCTCACGGGACAAAGTCTGGGGGAACCGAGCAGAAGTCGCCAAGACTACCTTGGTGGGTGGAGTGACACAGGACACGCCTAATCCCTCCAGCGGCCACCTGTGACTATAGGTATGACCTGCTGTCTGTCTCGGAAGCCCACAGGAGGCTTCATGTCCAGGGTTTTGTCTCGGAGGCCAGTCACGCAGGCACTTTCTGCCTGGAACGTACGGAAACTCTAGGCTTCCAGAAGGAAAGCAAGTGTTCGGTGTGAGCCATACACGGTCTGCACAAACAGCTTAGGCACAGTGAGCCATGCTTATCCCTGAGGGAAGGGTTTATATCCGTGTAGGGAACTGTTTACAGCTGAGCTCCCAGATGCCAGCCAAAGGTCAGCCTTGCTTGCAGGCCTCTCCCGGGCGGACGCTCTTGGGCCTGTGTCCCAGGAAAGCCAAGACTCGGGCCGACCGAGGTGGGTGAATCCCAGACCACGCTGCCCTGGGGAGGCTGCTTGGTAAGGTCACCGACCCTGATGTGAGAGAGGCCCCCGCATATGGACGGCCCAGTTCACCACGTATGACGTCCTTTGTATCAGCTGCCCTGCTCATTCTTTGCACATGCCTGCCGACTCCTGCCAGGGGCGCCCGGGGACATCCCAGAATTTCTCAGAGCCGAGAGACCCCTGAAAGAACATCTGGTACATTCTCTTCAGGATACAGATGAGCAAAGAGACCCGTAGGGAGGTGAAGGGATTGTCCCAGAATGAGTCTGGATTTGAAAGCTCCTTTCCCTCTGCCAGACTCTAACTGGCCCCTGACACTGACCTGGCCCTGGTCCGTGGCCCTCAGCCACGACCTCCGGACCGGAGAGAATGGAACAGACCAGCAACGTGGAGGCCGGAGCCTAGGGAGCAGACTGGCCCTGTGACGGGGCCTGCAGAAGGCAGGGAGGAACAGCCAGTAGCTGAGTCATGAAGAGGTCGTGAAGTGTGCAGGGTCAAGTCCAGTGCATCTTGATAAACACTGGGTCACCCTGCAGGCATCTTCAGACGTCATCAGTTAAGCCCTCCAAGCAGGGGTGAAGCTGGTCCTGGTATCGTGGCTCCAATATGAAGCCTGGAGCTTGGGGGCAGGGGCAGCCAAAGGCCACACAGCTCACTAAGGTCAAGGGAATGTTTACTCCAAAGACGTGCCAGATACTAGGTTGAGGTCAGAAAGACTTGTGATCCTGATCAAATCCACCACCGGAGGGAGGGCCCCTGCATGCTGTGTTTTCCTTAACCAGACCACCATCCCTTCCCCCATTCTCCATTCTCACACCCTAAAAGGAAACAGACACAGAACTTGGATTAAATGGAAGAGATTCTAGATCCAGCCCTTCCAGTGAGGGGTTAGAGGGCTAGGTTTTGGCGGTAGTAAGTGTTTTCTAACATGTGGACTAGGAAACGAAAAGTCCCTGGTCAAACGGGGGAAGACAAAGAGAGACCGTGCTCAGGATCCCTGTACCCCTGCTTCTAATCCCTCCTGAGGCTGAGCCACGGCTGGGACTCCAGGACACATCTGTACCCTAATCATACCTCGCCTACCCACCCCCAACCCCGTTCTGTCTACTCCTGGGTTGGTTTCTGCGACCTACAAGCAAAATAGACTTATTGAATACCAGTAGGACGGCTGGCCCAAGCCTGTAGAGTTAGCCCCTTCCTTCTTCATGACAACGAAAGCCCGTGGGAATGTTCCAGATTAGAGTTTAAAGAGACCAGGGCTGGGGATGGCAGGGGCCAACTGTAAGAGGACAGGTAAGAAGCCTTCCTAGCCTTGCCCAGCTCGGGAATCACGCAGTGACCAAGCTTGGGGCCCTGGACGGAGAAGGCTGACTCCAAAAGCCAGTCCCATCCCTTTGAAGCTTTGAGACCTGAGCAAACCGATGAACTCCTCTGAACCTCCATGTTCCTTGTCTGTAAAATACCTATGATACGGGTTCTCCACCCTTTATTCCAAACTCTCTGGGGCCAGAGGCAAGTGAGGGCCCCCAGATCTCAGAAAGATAATACGGAGCATTTACTAGAGGGTACGTATCACCCTCAGCATTTTTCTACAGATGTGTTGAACATTCACAGGCTGTGGGCAAGAGAAATCAGACAGTAAATTGTCTCACATCGGTTGAGCTTAGATTCTGTGATCAAATGAGTTTGCACAAAACCAAAGGAAATTCAATTTGCAGACTTTGGAGTGTCTGTTTGGTTTGGTTTTAAATTGTTATTGTTGTTATTTGTGGATTCAGCATTGAGGCTTGAGGACCGTGGCCCTGTATCTTTCATGCCGGATTATTGTGAGGATACACAGGTTAATCCAGGGACAGCACTTTGCACAATGCCTGTTACCGCCTACGATCACATCAGTGTATGCCTGTGTCTCCTTAAAACGCCAAGATATTATCTTAGTTGTTTTTAAATTCACCTGAACACCCGATGAATTGTTTTGTGCACCGCAAGGCTTGAATAAATGTTTTGTAAATGAGTAAAGCTAGATGCAAAGGTAAATTGTTTTCTGCTTTCAGAACACAATGGATCCTTGCCGATTCCCTGGAGGGGACAATTATTTGATCATTTGAAGATGTACACACGTAGAAATCCAGGGGGTAACATCCCTATTCCTTTCATCTTTTTTTTTTTAAATTTTAATGTTTATTTACTTTTGAGAGAGAGAGAGAGAGTGCAAGCGGGAGGTGGGAAGGGAGAAGGCAGAGAGAGAGAGAGAGACAGAATCTGAAGCAGGCTCCAGGCTCTGGGCTGTCAGCCCAGAGCCCGACGCGGGGCTCAAACCCACGAACTGTGAGATCATGCCCTGAGCCAAAATTGAACGCTTAACCGACTGAGCCACCCAGACACCCCTCAGTTTATCTTTTGAAAGCCTCCTTTGTAATATGATGTCCTCAGAACTTTAAGAAACAAGTCGAGCAGCAGTGCTGACAGTATAGCACTTACATTTAGTGAAGACTCTAACATGCCAACTGCTTTTGAAAGAATTTTATTCGGATTCACTTATTTGATCCTGTCAACCTTTTTTTTTTTTTTTTAATTTGCCCATTTTACTGATATGGGAGCAAGGCAGGCACCTTGCCTACATACAGAGCTAATAAGTGACAGCTTTCAACCAGGCCATCGGACCCCACAACCTGTGCTCTCAAGGCCTCCCACTTTGATCTGAATCTTACGGGTTGCATTGTGTCTCCCCTCCACGGCCAACCCTCCACGAAAGGCAACGTCCTGACCCCCGGGACCTGTGAATGTGACTTTATTTGGCAATGAGATCGTTACAGATGAGCAAGCTAAAATGAGGAAGTGGCTGGGCCCTTGCCCAATATGACTGTGCCCTTTTAGAAAGGGGACATTTAGACACACACCCAGAGAGACCACCACTGACCATGAAGGCAGAGACGGGGGCTGCATCTACACGCCGAGGAATGACAAAGGTGGCCGGCGAACCCCCAGCAGCGAGGGGACCGGCCTGGGATGGACTGTCCCGACACCTGGATTTCAGCCTTCAGGGCTCCAGAACTCTGAGAAATCTCGGAGTTGGAGGTAGCCGGTTGGAGGTGCTTTGTTAGCATACAGTCCCAGGAAACCAACACGAGCGCATCAAGCCGATAAAAGAAATCTGTTGGGACCAGCAAGGCCGACCTGTCGGGACAGAGAGTCCTGCGAAGGAGTACGCATCACACAGTGGCACATTCTTGCTGGACTGACAGCCAGAGATCTGGGACACCAAGGGGCTTCTCGCTCCCTGGAGCATCGCCAAATCCTACTTGCTGGCCTTTGAGTGACTGCTTCCTCTAAAACCACCCGAAAAAGAAGTGAAGAGAAGGCACATTTCCATAATGCAGAGACCAGAGCTGACAGCCAGAAACTAAGGCCAGCGCCTCCTAGCCCTTCTGTGGCTGTGAGCAGGAGACACAAGTGGCCGCATGCAGGACAGCAGAGCAGGAGAGTTAGGGATGTGTTGGGGGCGGGGGGAGTGGGTCCTTCATACCCCAGGACCTTGGCTTCACCTTCCAGCTCTCAGTCACTGCAAACCTCTGGCTGCCCCAACATTAAAAAAACTCAAAAAGATTATAAACGCCCTGGGATGAGACGATTGTGGTTCCTGCTAGAGTTTAGGGTTTAGTCATCTGAGGCCATCTGATCTAAAGCTCTCTGCTCATGTGACTGCCACGCTGGGGCTCCGGGCACTGCCCTTCCCCACTTCCCCACCCCCACCCCGAGGCTCCTGTCCCTTCAAGCACCTAAGCGGAAACCTCACGCCTCCTGACGGATTCTGAGAGCCCGGCAGTGGGCGGCTATGCCTCGAGAGATGCGCGGTGGGTCAGGTTACTGACCCGGTCTGGACGGAGTTTTACACTCAGGGTTACTCCTTTCAGAAGTCCCTATCACTCAATCAATCACCTTGGTAATTCCAGACGCCCATCAGGGGTTTTGTTTCCCCAGACGGAAGCCAACCCCGGGCTCACGGAAGCCCTGGAGAATGCTCCTAGGCAGGGAGCCTGCCATGAGTCGGGAAGCCCCTGGTCTCTGGCCTGGATTTGGTTGTAGAAACACTGGAGAGGTGGACAGGTATGACTCTAAAGGGAAAATCCTCTGTCTCTCCAAAGGCTGACACGCTGACGGGGAAATGGAATCACTAAGCCCAAACTGGCCAGACATCCCACTGCTGGCCGTCACCAGCGAGCCACCTGTCATTCTGTCAGGACAGAGGCGGTCCAGGCAGAAGGGACACAAATGTCTCTGCCAAGTTCAGCACAGTAGCCCACGCAAACAGCCACGTTCCATCAGGAAGAGTGCAGAGGGTCAAAAGGCCCCCGTCCTGCCTGCCCTGTTGTATTCATACACTGACCCTCTGGAATCTGCTAAAAGGGAGGAAAACTAATAACCGAAGACCTCACCTGAGCGTCCAGGTGGCTGCGGTTGAATACCACCGGGTCCGCGCTCTGTGGACGGCATTTTCAAACAGGAAGAGAGTTTAGTGACCCATTCCTCTAGCTTGATTGCTGCCTACTCTTAATATACTGCCGCCCATGACTTTGGCACAGCAGGCCTGATGGGCTGGGGCTCTCCTGGTTCAGCCCAGCTCGGTCCCGGGAAGCCCTCCTCCTGAGACGGTGCGTCTCAAAGGTGGCCCATAGCATGGCCGCCCTATCTCACAGAAAGTCCATCGGGTTGAGAGGACTCTTCTTCTTATAGATTGGTTTCGCTTTTTTACCATGAATGAGGATTGTCACGACCCGATCAGGTTTATTCCACTTTCCCTGAGCCATTAAATACAGGTTAATGTTTAAGCCACCCGTGGCAGCCACCTCTAATCCTTTCTAGAAAAAAACATGAATCTAAACAATATACAGGCAGACCTCACCGGCTCTCTCGCTGCAGATGATCGACGCTGAACAGAGCGTCAGGTCCTGATGTGCGGCCTCCTTGACCTTCACGGACCCGGGCACCCCGCCCCCGCCCCCGCCACTCACACACACACACCCCAGGCATATGGAAGCCTTCTGGGAATAAAAGTGTTCCTATTCAATCACACAAACGTGGTCAAGCAGAATGAAGAGTTCACATGAATTTTTGGAAGAAGAACAAGAGAGCTAAAAGAGACCTCATCACCCCCACTGGAAGTGCGGAGCGGAGTGGGGCCCCTCCCCCGCTCCGGGGGACCTGGGTGGAGGGGTGTGGGGAGCACCACGCAGGGGCACCTTCCTGCTCCTCTCTGCTCCCATGACTAATAGGTGACTTAGGGGCCTATGTGGGAAAATCAAAGGCGTGGCTTCCTATCTTAAATTTGAGGCCAAAAGGCAATGCCGCCCATTGCATGGAGACCTTAACCTTCCCAGACCCGCTCCCTCCTGTGGACCCTAATGCAGACCTGCCAGAAAGAAGCAGAAGGGGACCTGCCAGGGATTTCAGAGGTGACCTGGATTTGCTGTGATTTTCCAGAGCCTAAAATGGAGGAATGGTCTCTAGAAAGTTCTAGAAAGTTCTGCAAAACGATGTCCTCCAGATAGCAGGTGCTCAGGAAATGTGTGGGAATGATGATTAATAAGGCTGCTGCCAGCAGAGAGCCAAACAGGGCACCTGGCTCCCCCGTCCACTGGTGGTACCTGATATGGGGGGAAGGGCCCAAGTGTCTCCATTTGTAGCCAGTTTCCTGTCCGTCCCCAGCTCGGGGTCCTCAGAAGCACTCCAAGACACCGGTGCAGAGAACAAGACATATGCGCAGGGAGCGACGGACTGGGGCTCGAGGCTGGGCCTGGATGACACACTTGCCACCTCTATGCCAGGCTCTTGATTATTGATTATTGATGGAGAGCACGGACTTGCCACTAAGTGTTAGCCACCAGCTATAACACATTCCTGCAGCGGGATGGCAGGCTCCTAATAGGAGCAGGCCAGGCATCCTTAGGGTATAGGTTTTTTTTTAAGTTTATTTATTTTGAGAGACGGAGAGATAAAATGAGAGAATCCCAAGCAGGCGCCACACTGCCAGCACAGAACCTGACGTGGGGCTCGAACTCATGAACAATGAGATCATGACCTGAGCCCAAACCAAGAGTCAGGTGTTTCACCGACTGAGCCACGCAGGTGCCCCTCCCTAGTTCAGGTTAACACTGGACTCTGTAACTTAAATTCTTTGGAAGTAGCTGCCAGCCTAGTCTCGCAAGAAAAATCAACACGGAGCTCTCACCGGCTCTCAGCATCCTTAAATCACCAGCTCGGGCTACGACAGAGGCAGCCTTCCACTGAAACCAAGACGTGTTTTCTATCCAGGCAATAACAGAGGTTCCAGATGTAATTCCTGGAATTCAGACGGGGATCGGTGGTTCAAAAGGATGATTTCATTCCTATCCCGTCCCACAAGCCTAGAGATCCTGGCTCACCCAAAGGGAACTAAGGATGATTAAAATACAAGTCTAATTGTCCCCTGGCTCTGTGTATTTTCTTAAACCTCCTCTGTATTATTTATCATCTAATCAACCATTTCCAAACTCCTTTGAAATAGAGATGTAATCAGTAATGCCCCCCACTCCCCACTGAACTCCTCAGGCAATCTGGTGTGGTGGAGAAGTCCAGCTGATCTTGACTACAGTCTCAGACCCTCCTGACCAGCTGTGTGGCTCTCAGCAAGTGACCTAAACTCTCTGGCCCCAACCTTCCTCCTTTATAAAATGAGGCCAATGTCTGCATTAGCATTGCAATGATGAAAATGAGCTGAAACTATTTTGTGGGGGTGGTATTGTCATTGCTAAGGCACCAGAAAAAGGCAAAAGAAAGGAATCCACAGGAAGATGAGGGACCATTTGTGATGGGATTTCTTCTAAGAAGTGATGGGGGGTGGTAAGAAAAGCCCAAAGGACCACCGTGGTGGCAACCAATAGATCAGGCCAGTATTTCGTGCCTCAAACGCAAGATGGGCAGATGAAGAAAGGGACATGTGGGAAGGGATCCAGAGATTTTGTCCCGTCTTTACCAACAGTTAGGAGATGAATTATGACTCTTCAAAAGTGGTTGAATCCTATCCCCCAGTATTTCAGAATTAACCTGAAAATAGGGTCTTTGCAGATGACCAAGGGATGATGAGTGGGTCCTAATCCAACGTGATGGGTGTCCTTATAAAAAGAGGTCACAGGCACATGTACAGGGAGAATGTCATGGTCAAATGGAGACAGAGATGGGGATGATGGCATCTACGAGCCAAAGAACACAAGAGTGCCAGGAAACCACCGGAAGCAGGATGGGGCGTTGAGTGCAGTCACCTCACAGCCCTCGGAAGGAGCCCACCCAGCTCACGCTGCGCTCTGGGATTTGCAGGTTCCGGGACCTCAAGACCATAAACTTCTGTCATTCAGGCCTCCCATTTTGTTACAGCAGCCCCAAGAAGCTAATACACCAATTATTATCACTAACATGACTAATTATCATTCTTCAACACTGCCAGGCGCAAGACCGATGCTGAGAAATGATGTCCGTGGCTCATGCTTTCCTGCTGTCATCCAGTTACGGTCTAGATTTCTACAGGTGTCTTTTATGCTCAGGGTCCTTCCCCTCCCCACCAGCCCTGAAGCTCATGCCTGGTGCCAGGTTAACAGGCCTGAACATGAACTTGCCACTCACAGAGTCGATTCTGAAAGGCTCCTCCCCCACCCAGCCGGTGCCGACTCTCTGAAGCGGGACTGATCTATTTGGTCCCTCGTCCCTCCATCAGGGTCCCAGGGCAATCTGACCCTGGTATCTCAGTCAGTAATGGTCCCACCAATTTCTGTTCCCTCTAAACTCAGACATGGAATCCAAACCACTTGCTCCATATGGGGGGAAATGATCAAATTAGGACAATAGCTGAGTCTGGCCCAGACCCTCCTATCTCTACCGAATATGCCTACATCTCTCTCTCTCTCTGTCTGTCTCTTTAAATGGTTATTTATCTTTGAGAGAGAGCAAGCATGCGTGAGCAGGGGAGGGGCAGAGAGAAAGGGCACAGAGAATCCAAAGCGGGCCCCACACTGACGGCAGTGAGTCCAATGCAGGGCTCGAGCCCACGAACCCCGAGATCATGACCTGAGCTGAAGCTGGAGGCTCAAACCACTAAGCCACCCAGGTGCCCCCTACATCTCTAATTCACAGGTCCCCTCTCCCCTTTCTTCTGTGATAGGTGCTCCCAATAGGGTCATACCACTACTTTATCCCTTCTATAAACCACAGTGGTTAACTTTAAACATATACTTGCAGAGATGGTTGGAAACACCTCCACAAATTCCTTGATGGCCCTCCCATCGAGAGGGGTGATCTACACCCCCTCACCTTGAGCTCAGGGCCTCTGTAACAGCCTCAGTGAGGAGAATGTGATAACGGCATGACTTCTGAGCCTGGGTTCGAAAAAGCCCCACGGTACCATCTGCTGGGCTCTGGGACATGCGCTCTGGGAACCTCCAGCCACTCTGTAACAAGTCCAGCTACCCCCTAACATCTTGTGGGGAGACATGAGAGAGAAGGTGGGGAGCGAGGAGCCCCCTGCCCCGTCCCAGGTGTGGGAGGAACCTTCGAGAAGATCCCAGGCCCACCCACCACGGGACTGCAGCAAGAGAGGAGACGCCGAGTGAGAATGATCTAGCGGAGCCCAGCCACCCATGAGTCGGCGAGCAAAAGAAAGGATTATTACCGGGCTTTTTGCAGTTAATGAACTCAGCCACTGTCTCGGAGAGGTGTGTCAGCAGCTCTGGCTCATTGTCATGATTCTTGTGTTGAGTGCTCATCCATCAGTACGCGCACAGTAGTCCCTCCCACACCCCCTGGACAGAAGCTCATCCCTCCTAAAACCTCTCCTTCTCCCACCCCTTCCCTCCCACAGTGGGTCCTGTGGGTCCACGTTTCCACGGCCTGTGTTTCCTGAAGTGACCTCCTGTCCACCAGCCACACCAAGTCCTACCACTTCAGCTGGCCTCCCTGCCTCCGGTGGCCCACCACCCACCAGGCTCTCCTGCGCTGCCACCCAGGGGTCTTCCCAACACGGGGTTGGTGGTGTCCCTCCCCACCAGCGGGCGGCACTCAGCCCCTTGGGCTGGTGGCTTTGACAATGGTCAGTGCTGTTCTGTGCCCGCCCCCTGCTCCACATGCTGCCTAACTCACGTTCCCCCCAGACCCCTTCCCTACTCAGCCTCCATTTGAACGTCACAACTTATGTAAAGATCCCCTCTGGGCCCCAACACCCTGCCCCCTCCTTTCCCAGGCTAGCAGCAGCCTGTCACTGGGACCACAGCATGTCCCCAGGGAGCCCTTTGAGGGCAGGACCCCAACTTGCTCTGCCTCTAACAGACTCGAAATAAACGTTTGCAGCATGTTGCTGAAGTCAACTTCAGCAAGTCGAGCGGCGGCCTCCCTGGAGGCCCCCAGCCTCCTGGCGTTGGAGGGAGAGGATTCCAGGGAGAGATGAAGGTGATCGGATCCCCGCCCCCCACCCCCTGGCCAGCCCCAAAATCTGCCTTAGGTTTTGTTTCTCACTGCTCAGGGTGATGGGCACCAAGGACACCCATGTGTGTGGGTGACAAGGACGTCAGTGGCACACAATGAGTCACAAGTACCCCGGGGCACCTTGAGCTCATCATGCTTGAAGTGGGGAGGCAGCATGCAGCGCGTTTAAACATTGACTCTGACAGTTTTTGTTTTGTTCTGTCGTTTGGTGTGGTTTTTTCAAAGAGTTTATTTTTAAGTGATCTCTACACCCTACGTGGGGCTCAAACTCACAACCCCGAGATCAAGAGTCGCACATTCCACCAACTGAGCCAGCCAGGCACCCCAGCTTTATTCTGATTCTGTGTAATGTCTGTCTTTGATTTTCCAATGTCAACATTGTGCAGCGAGAGCACGGGAGATTGTCTGTGTCAGATCCCCTACACGTAAACGCAATCCCTTTGGTTACAAGTACAAATTTCTGTCATGTACAGGCGCCTCACTTAATTCTCACCACCACACTCTGAGGAGGGGGATGATCTTCATTCACAGGTAGAAAAACAGAGAGGTTAAGTAACCTGCCCAATGTTGCTCGGCTAGAAACCGGCAGTCAGGACCCGAACCATCCGTTTGGCCTATTACACTGCTGCACTGCCTTTCAGGGCGCATGGGTGGCTCAGTCAGTTAAGTATCTGACTTTGGTTCGGGTCATGATCTTGCAGTTCATGAGTTCGAGCACCACATCATCATCTGTGATGACAGCTCAGAGCCTGAAGCCTGCTTTGGATTCTGTGTCTCCCTTTCTCCCTCTCTGTTCCTCCCCTGCTTGCAATGTCTCTCTCTCTCTCTCTCACGCGCGCAAAAATAAAGATTAAGAAACAATTTTTTAAAAAATTGCTGCGCTGCCTCTCAACTTCTTCAGGCCTGACAAGCTGAGCCCCAGGGTACTGGTGACTCACTCTGCCCTCCTGGTACACACAGATGGCACAGGAGGCACACGCTGGCATCCTTCCGAGGGGCGGGAAGGCCAGTCTTCCGCATGCCGCCTTCCTTGGTGGAGGCTGAGCCTGGCTTGTGCTTCCTGAGGGAGATGGGGCGGTGGGGCGAGTCGGAATAAGGGAGGAGACTCAGGGGATCCGCGGCAAGGGAGACAGCGAGCCCTGTGCATTCGAGATCAAGGAGGAAACCAGCACGTCACTCACAGATGCGGCCGACAGGAAACAGCTGCTGGAGGAGAGACGGGCGATGCGGAGGCTGAGCAGTGCTGCCTGCTCTGGAGGGTGGAGGGTGGAAGGTGTGAGCTGACGGTGGATGGAAAAACAAGGCGGGGAGGGTTGCTCTGGCTCATTAGCCCACGGAGTCGGCACTGGAGGAGTCGCAGCTGTGAGGGCTGACACAGGACACCCGGGGCACTTCGATGGCATCGATGGCATTGCGGCATGGTCTGCACAGGGCTGGACCTGGGGGCGCAGACGCTGCCTGTCCCCTCTTGCATGGAGTGCCCTCCCTCCGTCCCCAGCAGCTCTAGCCCAGGGCTGTGAGGGGAGCAAGGCTGGGGGGCTTATGCACCCATGGGGAAGAAACCAGATAAATGCTCCCAGAAGCCTGGGGCCACTTAATTCCAATCAAGGGCTGGTTATTTAGGGTCCTGCCTAGAATTTCTCTTTTAACCCCTCCCATCAGAGCCAAGATGAATTGGTAGAACATCTCTGAGGGCTGCTGGGATCAGCACAAATCAATGGGCTGTGCGCTTCCCACCCGGCTCACCTCCGGTCTGGTCCACAGCAAGGGCCTGGGAGAAGAAATCACTTGCTGAAAAGTAAAATGAGCTGTGACGTGCCCTGCCAAACCCAGCCTCAGTCAAGGTTGATTCTTATTACTGGGACTTTTGGGGGGGAGACGGAAAAGGAGAGGGAGAGAGGGAGAGAGAAATTATCTCTTCTCCGGTCCATTCCTGGGTCCCTTAATTTTCCCAGCCGGGCCTTGAGGTCAGTGAAATCATGGGTCTTTTGAAATGCCAACTCCTAGAATTTAAACAAATTCTGCCCTCCTCGAACATAATCACTAGCTTTGTAAACCACATGGCCCCAAAAATAACATGAGCCCACCTCACGGCTAACCTATGCACCCAAATTCCCACTGCGTCTTCCTCTGGGCCAGGACACCTGGTCTGGAGGGAGGAGAGAGCAGGCGGCCTCATGTTGGGGTTATGGACGCCATCCACGGAGCTCAGCAAGGCCGGGAAGATGGGCTGCTAATTTCATTAAGCAGAAAGCGTCTCTCTTTTCAAACTGTCAAGTCACACGGGTGAGCAGTTAAGCAACTGTAAGGGAAGAAGGGGAAGGTTTCTTACGGAGCATTTAAAAATGCAGAGTGCATTATCTGCAACACCGCCCGGGGCTCTCGATTAACTGCATGCCCCGCGTCAGCATCCAGCCTGGCTCTCCTGACACCAGAACCCAGAAAGGTGCAGCTAAGTCACGGTGTCCATTGCAGAGCCCAGCATCCCACTGTAAGGATGCAGCACCCAAGGCCTGGCGGGTGTGGGACAAGGGAGTGTGGTGAGGTAGGGGCTCACTGCATCCAGCCGGTTAGAGGCAGAGGCAGGCACCCCAGGTCTGCGCCGTCCAGCCCGGAAGCCACTAGCCCGATGCAGCTACTCACATTTAAATTAATTAAAATGGAATGAAATAGGGGCACCTGGGTGGCTCAGTCAGTGAAGCGTCCAACTTCAGATCAGGTCATGATCATGTGGTCCGTGAGTTCAAGCCCTGCGTCGGGCTCTGTGCTGACAACTCAGAGCCTGGAACCTGCTTCGGATTCTGTGTCTCCTTCTCTCTCTGCCCCTCCCCTGCTCACACTCTGTTTCTCTCTCTCTCTCTCAAAAATAAATAAGCATTAAAAAAAATAGAATAAAGTGTATAAAATTTACTTCCTCATTTGCCTGGCCACGTCTCACTTGCTCAACAGACCCACGGGGACAGTGTTGGGCAGTGCAGAACAGAACATTTCCATCGTCACAGAAAGTTCTACCTGACAGTGCCGCTTAGAATCACAAGACCCTCCAAGCTCTTTCACTCCCCCGGGGTCTGGGTCTCATGTTTACCGCAGGTTTCCAACCATGAAGCATCTCGAAATCAGTTCGGTGGGGCAAATTCAGCTTTCCTTCTCCATAATGAAATAGAAGAGAATAGAAAATATCATAGTGCCTCATTTGCCAATGAAATACGGTAATGCCAGGACGTTTTTCAGTTTTATGCAATTTTATTGCTACACAGACACACATTATCTATTATCTATGTATTTACAGTTACATAGCTACTCGGCCCCAGTGTAAAATGTATTCCCTCCTGCAGGTCAAAGTCTGAGAACGTCAGAGCCTGTCACTACAGCGTGATCTTGTCTATCGATATTTACATGCTTTTGCCCCCATGCCTCTTCCCCTTTTCCAGATGATTCAAATCACAAGAGAATGAGAAAGAGTGATTACCCCATCGCACCACACACGGGTTTTCCTCCAGACCTGATTTTCCCTGTGTGTTCTTCCCTATTCATCCATTTCCCAGGCTGGCAACTGGAAGGCTCAGACACTTGTCTGGGCTCCAGAGCCCACGCAGGAGCGGGGGCAGAGGGGAGGGCGGGCGGGCAGACCCACAGCTGAGCAACACCAATTTTGCAGCTCTTCTCCATGCACAGCAGCGCAAAGACTTGTCAGAACATCAACAGCAAAGATTAAGAAATGCCCAGACACCTGGGGGGCTCAGTCGCTTAAGCCTCTGACTTTGGCTCAGGTTATGATCTCATGGTTCATGAGCTCGAGCCCTGCATCAGGCTCTGTGCTGACAGCCATTCTCCATAATGTGGGTGAGCCTCATCTAATCAGTTGAACGTCTAAATAGACGAAGACCGATCTCCCCTAAAGACAAGGGAAGTCGGCCAGCAGACTGGCTTTTGAACTTGAACCACAACACCAGCTCTTCCAGGGTCTCCAGCCTGTTGTCCTGCCCTGCGGACTTCAGGTTTGCCAGTATCTGGCATTCACCACTGCACAAAACAATTTCTGAAAATAAATCTCTCTCTCTATACATGCACCCTCCTCATTGGTTCCGTTTCTCTGGAGAAACAGAAGTTTCTCTGACTAACACGCACACGTACTCTGTCCAAAGAAAGCCTCCTCATTGTTCAAGGCTCTCTGAAATCCACCTCTCTGTAAAACACCCCCTGACTTCCTCTGTGGGAACAATTTCCTCTGTTATAAGAAAGTTTGAGAAGCACTGTTTTAAACAAAGCCCCTTAACTGGGAGGACCATTAAAATATCCCAGCGCCTAGGGACCACCTGCAGAGACTGATGTAGTTGGTCTGGGGTACGGCCTCAGCATCAGAAGGTTCAGGAACCAGGGGCTCCTAATGGGCAGCCACACTGGAGAACCTCCATAAAGGAACCCCTTATGTTTTTTTAATGTTTTATTTTTGAGATAGAGAGAGACAGAGCATGAGCAGGGAGAGTCAGAGAGAGAGGGAGACACAGAATCCGAATCAGGCTCCAGGCTCTGAGCTGTCAGCAAAGAGCCCGATGTGGGGCTTGAACCCACAAACGTGAGATCATGACCTGAGCCGAAGTCGGAGACTTAACCAACAGAGACACCCAGGCGCCCCAAAGGAACCCCTCATTTTTATAATAGGAATCGAGACAGCAGAGTCAAGAGATCATGTCAGGCCACAGAGCGAGTGACTACCAGGAACAGGACCCCACCGAGGTTTCCTGTGTCCCTGAAAATGTTAACGAAAGAGAAAAAAGATCCGTATGCACGATCAGCAAATTTAAAACGAAACCTGAGCCATCCAACACCCAGCTGACAAAGGACATGTTGTTACACCGACTGCCTCCTTTGTAAAGAAGAGCGGACAGGATTCTCCACAAACTCAGCGAACCACTCAGTGGAGGCTGGATCTCAGGAACCCTTCCCATTTATAATGACTGTCAAGCCCTGAAGCCAATGTAAAATCAGTGCTGGGAAAGACAGGAGGAGCCACCCCCACTGCCCGGTCTAGGGTGACCCGAAAATGTCGCACGCCAACACAGATACTACTCCCACTGGCTTCTTCCTTTTGTTCTGGTCCCCGATCTGTGCTTCCATAACTTCTGGGAAAGGTGCAAGATGACGCTCTTACCACGCCTTCAGAGCGTCCTCGCCATTACGGCATGGATTCCCTAATCTGAGCTGGGAAACAAATAGCTCTTTCCCTTCATAACTCTCTCTCTGGGGGTTATCTGGATGCTGACCTGGTGATGTTCATTCATTCTGCTGCCAGGGATTACGATCAGTAACAAGAGGCTCCCCCCTCCCTTAGTCACGTCACGCACCCTTTTAGGAAAGGTGACGACAGTCGGAGGGGCCCATCCTGATACGGGCATGGACGCTGGTTACTCAAGAGTGACAAGGTGACGTTCTCTATGGTCCCCCTCCCCCTGGCCTCTGTAAACCATCCCCAGTACCATGTCAGGCCTGGAGCTGGTGGGGATGAATACGCCTTTGACACTGACATGAACATTCCTCTGACATGAATACTCCACTGTTGCTGACAGCGCAGCGGTTCTTTTTGGGCAAAACTACAACTTTCCTTCTTGCAACGGAGCACGCTCTGCTTAATGAGGCGCGGCAGAAAAAGCTCGCCCCCAACGCACACCATGCCAATAAACGTGTGCCCAGAAACTATACTGAACTGCACAGAATTACCAGCCTGACAGCTGGTAGCAGGAAATGCCCCTGCAGATGTGTTCTCGGCAGTGACATTAACAGAAGAAAAAAAAACCCTTACCATCAAGGGCACAAGGCACATCAGCAGACACACTCACACACTCACACACACACAGTTGGCCAAAAGCCTTCCCCCTTAAGCCACACCAATCATGCCACTTTGCCCCCAAGATGCAGATAAAGGTAAACCTGCTTTCTGGTAGAAAGAGCTGTGTGCGTTTGTGAAATAGATTAAAAAAAATAAATAAAAGTCAAACTAATCAACCAATCTGGCAGCAATAGTCATAACACAGTGCTTAAAAATATTTACCAAACCAAATAATTCTGGCCGGTGAGTACCAAGTGTTTAAGTAAGTTACTGGAGTAGACAGACAAGGTAGGAACTGGCAGGGACTCTTGGGCATCCAACTGTGGCCCCTGCATGTCACCATTATGGAAACAAAAGTCTCACAGGTGAGGTCACTTGCCCAAGGTCGCACAGCTAATTAGCTGTAGTGTCTGGACAAGAACAGCTGTCCAGGCTCCCAGGCCGAGACGCGGCCCAGAGAGCAGTTCTGGCAGGTGGTAACGAGTTTTCTCAGCGCTGAGGGTCTGACACTGCCTCCCGTCTATACCAGGGCAGGTCTGGCTAAATAGAAAACTTCCCACAGGAAACAGGAAAAGGCAAACACAGTGAATACACCGCTCCTGTATTCTTCTGGAAGGCAGAAGCCTACGAGTGCCTCACGCTCCACCCTGGGCCAGGTTCAGAAGGCAGAGAGAAATGTTGCTACCGCACCAGCCCTTTGCAGCGGTGTTTGGGTCGTGGCTGTCCAAGGTTGGAATTACAAATAAATTACCCTATAACCACAAGACTACGGCTTCTCCCCAAATTCAGAGTCACATCCAATTATCCCCCTGAAAACCAGCAGAGCTCCCCGACCTTTACACATCCACTTCTTAGAAGATTGCTTTTTCCCTTGGGCCAATGCTGGACTAATTTTTGCTTCCCCACAAATGTCTGCACGTGCCTGAGGAGCGCTGTCCCAGATTCAAAAAAAAAAAAAAAGAAAAAGAAAAAGAAAAAGAAAAAATCACAGACTGTAAGAACCAGAGAGTCACACCAACCAAACAATTTTCCCCCATGCTATTGTCTTTTTTTTTCTTTTGGAAAAATAAATTTATTTTTTCCATTAAGATCAAATTTTAAAATAGAAAATTTAGCGAAGAAAAACCACCCATAATCCCACAACCCCATAATAACCGTCATTAGGATTCGGGCTTATTATCTACCAGACTTTTAGTTTGGGGGGTAGGTAGGGTGGGTGTGTACATCTGTGTGCCCCCAATAGGTCATCATCAGGACATAGAAATATTTCTGCATCATTTTTTTTTCTTTACCCACAATTATATCATAAAAATTCCCCATAATGCTGCAGTCTTCCCATACCTCATTTCAATGTCTATTAGGTATTTAATCAGCTGGTTTTGCCCACCTTTACCTAACGGTTACCCTGCTGTGAAAGTTCTGTGTTAGTTTCCAGTGTTTCAATAACATAAATAAGGCTTTGCTAAACACTACTGTGTATGTAGGTTTCTCCGTAGTTATTATTTGAGGTTCTTTCCTTAGGATGTCTTCCCAGAAGTCAACCTTCCCCATTTGACTCACTGTTGGAGAAACCCAGCGCCCCAAGGAGTAAATATCTGATAAGCTGAAAGGAGCAGTCTCTGGAGACCCAGGATGGATTAGCTGTGTGAGCATCGACAAGCCACTCAACTCCTCCGAGACTCAGTTTCCCTGGGGCATCAGGAGATAAGTCCCTCAAAGCCCGTCACGGCGCTCTGCCCGCCAGAAGCGTTCTCTCTGCTACTCCAGGAGGCCTCCCACGGATACAAATCACCTAGCCAGTCTCCCTCCTGCTTCTCTGCTTTTCACAGCAGCTGCTTCAGAAAATGACTTGGTGAAAGCCCGCCACGGGACCTAATTTATTCCAGCAGGTCAAGTCCAAGGTGCGTAAAGCAGGCAGTGGTATTGGCTGTTCTCCCCCTGTCCTTGGCACCTGCTCTCTGAATCCAGGTCAGCCATGGAATAGCACAGACCTCGCTGCATACCTGGGCGGGGGGGGGGGGGGGGGGGGGGGGGGGGGGGGGGGGGGGGGGGGGGGGGGGGGGGTGACCATAAGGTACTGTGACAATAATAAACACACACACACAGGCTGGGACCTGGGGACTTCCCAGAAGCCAGGATGTGGGGGAGGGAGTCTGTTCGTGTCTCCTGGTCTCCAGGACAGTAAGGAGGCCACTGTGCCTACAACCACGGACACCTGCAGGTAACTACACTGCACTGGGCCCAGAGGGACCGGAGCAGACACAGCAGTCTTGTTTCAGTCCGACCCAAACAACAGTTTGCCATGTGCTTTCGGCCTCTTTTAACAAGGAGTTCTAATCAGCAGAGCAGGAGAGACCATTAAATAACATTTTCTCAACCTTTCAGCACACAGAGTTCCACATCTCCTCAGGTGTGAAATTAGACGTGAACTCCAGTTCCATCATCACGTCCCCCTTTTCAGATCGCATTTTTAATGTTTATCTATTTTTGAGAGAGAGAGAGAGGCGTGCACTCAGAGGAGGGGCAGAGAGAGAGAGGGAGACATAGAATCCGAAGCAGGCTCCAGGCTCCAAGCTGTCAGCACAGAGCCCGACGTGGGGCTCAAACTCACGAACCGTGAGATCATGACCTGAGCCGAAATCAGGAGTCAGAAGCTCAGCTGGCTAAGCCAGCCAGGCACCCCCGTATCTCATCCATGAAAATCATAGAGTCTTAGTGCATATGGACCACAGGTCTTGCAATATGTTTTGCTGGCTACAAGTTTTGTAGTCAGGAGACCCTATGTCAAATTTGGATTCCACTTGTGAGCTGGGTGAACCTGACCAAAAAAAAAAAAAAAAAAAAAAAAACCAACCACACAGCACTTCACAGGAACAACTAGAACACAACTGCAAAAACCTACAGTTATTTGATTCACTACCAAGAAAGGAAAGCAAGCCTCTGCCAATTCAGTGAGGACATGCCACCGTCTGGAAGACAGACCTGTGTTTCAGATGCTGAAGTGTGAGGATGCGTGCCTTAGAGTCAATGACACGTGATGTTTAGCCACGCTACAGCTCTGCTTCTCACTTGTAAGCTGTCTGCCCACCTGGAAGGCGGCTGTGGGGCGGGGGGAATGAGAGGGGACGGAACTGCGCCTGACTCTGGTACGCACTGAGGGCTCGATAAAGTGCCAGTTCCTCCGCCCATTTCAAAAGTGATGGGTACGGATCCTGGAATTACAAGGAGGGAGGGAGGAAGGAAAAGAGGGAGGGAGGGAGGGAGGAAGAGAAAGAAAGAGGTGCAGTGGGTGGCTCAGTCAGTTAAGCACTTACTTCAGCTCAGGTCATGATCTCAGGGTCATGGGTTCAAGTCCACGTCAGGCTCTGAGCTGACAGCGTGCAGCCTGCTTGGAATTCGCTCTCTCCCCCCATGTCTCTGCCCCTTCCCGCTCACGCAAGCGCTCTCCCCCTCTCTCAAAATAAATATATTTTTTAAAATAAGCAAAAACAAATTAAAGAAAGGGAAAAAAAGGGTGAGGAGAAGCTTCTGGATAGAATATAGACTCTTTCAGGGGCGCCGGGGTGGCTCAGTCAGTTAAGCGTCCGACTTCAGCTCAGGTCACGATCTCACAGTTCGTGGGTTCGAGTCCTGTATTGGGCTCTGAGCTGACAGCTCAGAGCCTGGAGCCTGCTTCGGATTCTGTGTCTCCCTCTCTCTCTGCCTTTCCCCCACACATGCTGTTTCTCTCTCAAAAATAAAACATTAAAAAAAATTTTTTTAAGAATATAAGCTCTTTCACAGTAGATCCCATGTCTTGCACCACTCTGACCTCGCCTCACCCCCGCACAGTCCAGAACACCACCACACACCTTGTAGACACCCAACAAATGGGTGGGGAGTACAAATGCTGAACTAGTTTGAAAGTGGATACCCAAGCAGGGAAGTGCTGGCAGAGGATGTGGCCAGTGCAACCCCCCTCCCCCCCGGGCTTCCCCAGCACCTGGACAGGACAGGTACACCTGCCAGTGTGGGCTTGCCCGGCCGTGGGGGCTGGGGAGGAGAAAAGGGAGTGTCAGCAGCTCGGTGCACACCCCCCTCCCATGGAATCACCCCTGCAGGCAGGCTGTGGATGGCGCCGCTGGGTTGGATAAGCACACACGTAGACTGCGTCTCAGTTCCGCAGAGAAAACAGCACGGAGGTACCCCCGGGCCTCCCGGGGAAAGCCAGGCTGCCTGTGTGTCCTCCATGTGAACGGCTGTGCATATTAAGTCAGACAGGCGTCATCCCCAGGGGGCTCGAAACCTGTCCCCCAGGACTCTCTGAGAGCAGTGCCATGCGGTGTAAACAAATGTCCCACGTGGGCGGTGCTAGAAGGAGCAGAAGTTTAGACAAACAGAACCGTGTGGCATTTTATTCTTCCCTCCAAGCTTTTACCTGCTGCTTTCTTCCCCTCCCCTCCCCCAGCGCTATTTGAAAAGGGGAAGCGACAGAGCAGGACAATGAGTCTCGCTTTCCACCGCCCACTTTGGATTACTCATATTCATGCAGGAGATGAGAGGGACTGCGAATGGCACAACTCATGTCCGATCCCTGCTTTGCCCTAGACTTCAGGCAAGCGACATTCTGTGGACTGGCGCACTGGCCATGCGTAGACTCACACCCTCGCCAGGCACACTCACTCCCTCCAGCACCAATTAGCTGGGATTTCGAGTCCCAGCACCCCAAGCAATGCTCACAGAAATGGGTAATGCTTTGGGGCGCCTGGGTGGCTCTGTCAGTTAAACATCCAACTTCGGCTCAGGTCATGATCTCACAGCCTTGGAGTTGGAGCCCTGCGTGGAGCTCTGTGCTGACAGCTCAGAGCCTGGAGCCTGCTTCACATTCTGTGTCTCCCTCTCTCTCTGCCCCTCCCCTGCTCATGCGCACATTCTCTCTCTCTCTCTTAAAAATAAACATTAAAAATTTTTTAAAAACAATAGGAGAGTCCTTGCTAATAGAGAAGGTCGTGCCCACACCTCTTTAAACTACAAATTACTCATGATACCAAATATACTGTGTAGACAATCGTCCTCTTCCTGGGAGAAAAGGAGGCACACCCAAAAGTTTGGATTTCTCAAGAATCCGCATCTAGATGGAGCATAAATGAGTGCTGTGTTCACCACTGTACCCCATCCTCGGTCAGCGCCTTCTGGCAGAACTTTCTACAATGATGGGAAGGTTCTATGATGCACTGCTCAATATGGAAGCCATCAGCCAGCCACACGGGACCTTCAAGGACTTGAAATGCAGCTAGGACGACTGAGGAACTGAGATGCTTACTTGATTTAGTTTTAATTTATGCACATCTAAAGAGCCACTTAAAAAAAAAGAGCTACATACAAGGGTACAACTAATGGCGAGTATGTTGCAAAGCACGGATCTAATGGCTGGTATACAGCTGGTGTTCAATAAATATCTGGTCAACGGAAGGGACGGCTGGGTGGCTCAGTCGGTTAAGCATCTGACTTTGGCTTAGGTCATGATCTCACCATTCCTGGGTTCAAGCCCCACATCGGGCTCTGTGCTGACAGCTCAGAGCCTGGAGTCTGCTTCAGATTCTGTGTCTCCCTGTCTCTCTGACCCTCACCCGCTCACACTCTGTCTCTGTCTCTCAAAACATGAATACATATTAGAAAAAAACAATGTTTTTTAAACCATCCCCTCTCCCACCATGGCAAAGCTGACTATGCTCCAGGAGTCTCACAAGCATGGAGCCCTGGTCTCCTGAGGTTGACAAGTGCATCCATCCACCTGTCATGCACGCACTGTCCTTCTCCAAGGAGATTCCTTCATCCTTCCTCAAGCAGTGCATCACAGCCCCACCCCTGCACTGCTTGTACCCAAAGGGGTTCCCCTGTACACACAGAGACACGCACGAACCCAGAACCTGAGCAGCCCCTCTCTGCTCAGCTGACTCCCCTCTCCACCACAGCATGGCCCCCCGGCCCCACCGCACAGGCAGCTCCTGCCTTTACAAGGCCTCTCGCTGAATGGATTTCTGCAGCTCTTGTCACACCATATGAGGCGGCCATTTGTGTTCCTCTCAAGGGTGTTCCTTCCACTGATCCTGCAAGCTGCTTCCTTTGCCTGCCCCGGAGCTGTGTCATCTGGGACTGTCACCATTTGGAACAGAGGGGACAGAAAAATGTAAGTGGAACTTCCTGCTGATGCGGCGGGGGAAGGGGTGAATTTGCCAGCAAAAAAAAAAAAAAAAAATTTTTTTTTAATTCTAGATGAGAACAATATTTTTTTCAATTTTGGACATTCTTTTTTTTAATTTATTATTTTAATGTTTATTTATTTTTGAGAGAGACAGAATACAAGTGGGAGCAGGGCAGAGAGAGAGGGAGATACAGAATCCCAAGCAGGCTCCAGGCTCTGAACTGTCAGCACAGAGCCCGATGCGAGGCTCAGACTCACGAACCGTGAGATCATGACCTGAGCCGAAGTCGGATGCTTAACTGACTGAGCCACCCAGGCGCCCCTAAATTTTGGACATTCTTAAACTCCTGCAACTTTGTCCTAAAAAGTCAATTACAGGAACATAATTTTCCTCAGAGTGTTGCTCCAGAAACAGGTGGTTCCTTGAAAAGGATTTTACATCATAGAACCTTCTATTTCTTCCTTTTCAATTATTTAAATCCTTCCCCCCCTTCTGGGTCCAGTATAAGCCCCACCTCCTTCAGAAGGTCCTCCTGTACCCTCCCAGCTTTCAGGAATCCCTCTTGCCTCGGCTTTCAGGCAGCATCCATTATCTGAGGACTGCCTCCTCAGGGACCCAGCCTGCCAGAGGAGAAGGGCCCAGGGGACCAGCGTGGCCTTTCCTCACAGGCCCTGTTCATTTCATCTCTAACCTCACACCCAACTTCCCCTCTCAGCAAAACCAGAGCTCAGCAGTGAACTTTATCCAGCCTCTCGATCCAGCGCTTCTAGAAGACGGCCGAGCAGTAATTCACCACCTATGAGGGGACGCACCTCCAGGTCTTCCTCTGCTCTAAGTCTCTTAGCCACACACATAGCACTTTTTGTGAGGGAAATTCTCTGGGTTTAGTTCCTGCTTTTTCTCCTTCATTTTCGTATCCCTTGCGGTTTGGCACTGGGAAGCTACCTAGGTGGCTGACCCTTAACTGAATACTGACATTTTCGGGTTATTCAAACACTTCCTGGCCTGACTGTACCACAATTCACCCTTTTTACGCATACGTTTTGCTGCATCGTAATGTGTGTGCATATCCTTATCTCTGTCAGGAACAAAGACCATATCTTACCAGCGGCAGCGCGGCTGGTGACAGCTAACACAGTGCTGTAGGCATTCAACAGCATTTATTCCATAAAAATAAATAAAGAAGAGAAGCATTCTCCAGCCACTGGGCAGAATAAGTAACTAAAAGATCCTGGACCACCTCAGATAATATTCAACTTGGAAATCTGAACCTTCGGTGCAAGGCAGCGTGGGTGGCTCAGGAGGTTAAGCGTCCGACTCTGGATTTCGTGTCAGGTCATGATCTCATGGCTCGTGGGATCTAGCCCCCTGTTGGGCTCTGTGCTGACAGCACGGAGCCTGTTTGGGATGCTTTCTCCGTCCCTCCCCCACTCATACTCACTCAAGGGCGCTCTCTCTCTCTCCCTCGAAATAAACATTTAGAAAAAAGAAAAAAAAAACACACAAGAATTTTCAGCAGATTGTCAGGACCCGGGGCAATGCTGGTGCTCCAGACCTCAGCATCCGCTCACATGGCTGCCTTGCTTTTCTAAATAACGAACCATTTCCATGAATATTTGGCAAAGTTAATTTGAGTCGGGTTGAAGAATTCGTTCAGCTGTGTCTAGTTCCAAAATCAAAAAGAAAGGAAAGTATTCAAAAACCAAAAAAAATCCTACCCCCAACGGAAGACACGACAAGATCACAAAACCAATGCTTACAATTCAATAGGAAGAAGAAAATTCGCTTGAAAACAGCTCAAGGAATCTGAAGACACATGGCTGGCTAAGGAGCACACCAGAAACTTTCAACATCATTAGTCATTAGGGAAATGCAAATCAAAGGCATGAGACAGCACTATGCTCTATCATGGCGCTGCTCAAATAGGCTGCCCATACCAAGTGTTGGTGACGGTGGAAAGAAATTAGAATATCCCTACGTAGCTGGTGGGAATATAGAATGGTACATATCAGGTAAATATATATTAAAAGGTAAATGTATACCTACCATACAACCCAGCAATTTCACGCTTCGATATGTACCCAAGTGAAAAAAGAAAAAAACCTGGGTCTACAAAAAATGTGTATGCAAATGGTTACGGCAGTATTATTCATAAGAGGTAAACACGGAGGGCGCCTGCGGGGGCTCAGTCAGTTAAGTGTCTGACTCTTCATTTCAGATCAGGTCAGGATCACAAAGTTCGTGAGTTCAAACCCTGCATCAGGCTCTGCACTGACAGTGCAGAACCTGCTTGGGATGCTCTCCCCTCCCCAGCTCTTGCTCACGTGTTCTCTCTCTCTCTCTCTCTCAAAATGAGTAAACTTAAAAAAAAAATAGCTAAAAACTGGAAGCAGTACAAATATCCATCAAATGGTGAATGGATGAACAAAATATGCTATTTTACTCAAATGTTACTTGGCAATAAAAAAAAGGAGTAGATTTCTGATAGATGCAACGACAGAGATGAACATCAAAAACATGCTAAGTCAAAGGCGGCAGACACAAAAGGCTCCATGTTACAGAGTTTCATTCATGTGAGATTTCTAGGAAAAGCAAAATGACAGAGACAAAGCACATGCGTGGTTGCCCTGGGCTTGGGGTAGGAAATGGGGACCCGCCGCAAACAGACATGAGGAAATTTTCTGGGACGTCAGAAGTGCTCTAAAACTTTTTGCACGATGGTATGCATGGACCGCACATCACTGAATCTCAGTGGGTGACTCTCGTGATACATAAAGCTTATCTCAAAAAAAGTATTTAAAAAAAGCAATGGGAAAGCTACTTTCCAACTTCATGGGGACTTCGAAACTTTATAGTTTCAGTTTGGGGGTATTATGCTAACTGAAAGGGCCTCTCACCACCATAAAAGCTACTGCAGGTGGACATTAGAAATTTTCAAAAAAAATTCCTACCATTTTAAGGTAAAGCTCCACTGACAAATGAGGAACTGGTCAGGGCAAGAGGTCCATGCGGTCTCAGCAGTGAGAGTTCTCCCCCAACTTCCCCTCTGGTGGAGTCTTCAACCAAAAAGATCTTTCGTCTTCAAGGTCTTCCTGTCCTGAGGACAACGCTCGGGGCGCTGTCCTTGGAGTGCACGCTCACCGGCTGAACTCAATGGAACAGCATCCGCACCAATGAGCCTTGCCAGCCCCACGCTATGTGACACATCTGTCCGGTGTGTCACTGCCCAGCTCGCCTGGCCAGGTGGACGTGAACCAGGCAAATTTTGTGTTCGTCAGAGTACTCCAGGGAAACAGAGCCAATACAGGGTGGGCGGTGGATGAGGCAGAGGCGGGGAGAGAAAGGAACGGGGGAAGGAGATGGGGGAAGAGTGGGAGAGAGGGAGGAGAAGAGAGAGAGGGGAAGGAAGAGGAGGGAGGGAGAGACTACTATGGGTGGGGGAGGGAGAACAAGGTAAGCTTATTTTTAAGAAACTGGTTCATATAATTATGGGGACCGGCAGGTCCAAAATGTGCAGGGCAGACTAGCAGGCTGGAGACCTAGGGAACAGGCGATGCTGCAGTTTGCAGTGTGAAGGCAGTCTGAAGCTAGAAATTCCTCTTCCCCAGGGACCTCTATCTTCTTCCTGACTCCTGACTCCCTGGAGACCCTACGCTCACACCTGGATACAAAGTGTCTATGCCTCACCGCAGGCTGCTGCCAGCACACACCAAGCAGGAGGTGCTGGGCCATAAAACTCCGCGGAGCCGGTCAAGTTCACCCACTCTCCCATCACATATTTTACAAACACACACACCCTGACTTTAATAATAATGACGATGAGCTTGGCATTGGATCATCACATGCGTTTTTCTTCTTTCAGCTGTTTTACTGAGGTTCCTATAAAAAGGAGCAAAGTGCCAAGTGGATATTTCAAGAACGTGGCTAAAGAACCTACAGTATCAAGAAATGTATACATTTGTAAAACCTTCTACCAAGTGTGTGTTCTTAGAATTAGCACCATGTGGGAGTGTAGCCCAGCTCGGGATGCTGGCTCGGGATCCCTCCACCCCCACTTCCCTACAGTAGAGGGTCCCCCATGTTACAAGATGACCTCCAAAAGACCCAGCCAGGCAAGCATCAGGCACAAGCAGGGGCAACGGGAAGTGGGGACCTATGATATCTGTATTAGGGGGTCCGGGCCACCATATTTGGTGTTCTGTCCACCACATGGACCCACGAAGCAGAGAAGGCTGGTCGAAAGAAGGACAAGTCAGGGGCGCCTTGGTGGCTCAGTCCGTTAAACATTCGACCTCGTCTCAGATCATGATCTTGCCGTTCGGAGTTTGAACCCCGCATCAGGCTCTGTGCTGACAGCTCAGAGCCTGGAGCCTGCTTCAGATTCTGTCTCCCCCTCTCTCTCTCTCTCTGCCCCTCCCCTCTCATGCTCTGTCTCTCGCCATTAAAAGTGAATGTTTAAAAAAAAAGAAGAAGGACAAGTGATGAAGCCAACACAAGGAGAGAAGCAGAGCACAGAATGATAAAATTCCAGGAGTTCATAGTTTCCAGGCACCTCCTGAGACCCGAGCTGTGCCCCTGCCCCTAAGCTCCGTGGAGGACCCGGCATCCTTCTCACAGGGATGATAAATCTCTGCAGGAGCATGGTGAGGTCCTGGGAACACCAGCACCTTCTAGATCATGTATCTGTGAAGCAAGTACTGGGTCCTCAGCAAAGTCCACATGTGGAGCCTGGCTTATGTACATTGCCTCTAAATAAGGATAATAATAATAATAATAACTTTCAGCTGTATTTTCTGAATCTAGCAGGAGGGAATCACCTCTTTTAAAAATATGAAAAGCAAATCTTCAAAAGTACTATGAGGGGGGAGGGGGTGGAGCCTTGCATGGGGCTCTGTACTGAGTGTGGAACCTTCCTGGGATTCTCTCTTTCTCTCTGCCCCACTCCCCTGCTTGTGCTCTTGCTCTCTCAAATTAATAAAAAAAAAAAAAAAAACCCATTTGGAATAGATTGCAGAATTGATCACATTGAGAAGAAATAAAATAACATTTATTGAGTTTATTCAGATAGTGGGTGGGGGGCATGGGCTCTTTACACACCCCCTCTAATTTTAATTGTCATACCAACCTTGTATGATAGTATCCTTTTTTCTTTTTTTTGAGAGAGAGAGAGAGAGAGAGAGAGAGAGAGAGAGAGAGAGAGAGAAAGAGAGTGCAAGCTGGGTCGGAGGCAGAAGGAGAAGAGAATCTTAAGCAGGCTCCATGCCCAGCACAGAGCCTGACGTGGGGCTCAATCTCAGGACCATGAGATCATGACCTGAGCTGAAATCAAGAGTGGGACACTTAACCACCTGAGCCACTCAGGCGCCCCCTACGATAATACCATTAAGTCCATCCTATTGGCCAGAAAACTGAGGCTCGGCAAGGATGGCTACACAGTTGTATCCTGCCAACCTACTCTATCATCAGTTCTGTGAGTCAGAATCTCGTCTCTTTTTTTTTTTTTTTGCATTTATTTATTTTTGAAAGCCAGAGAGAGAGACAGAGCATGAACAGGGGAGGGGCAGAGAGAGTAAGAGACACAGAATCTGAAGCAGGCTCCAGGCTCTGAGCTAACAGTCTGCATAAAGCCCGATGCGGGGCTCAAACCCATGAACCATGAGATCACGGCCTGAGCCAAAGTTGGACGCTCAACCAACTGAGCCACCCCAGTGCCCCAGAATCTTGTCTCTAATGATGGGCGACGACTGCCCTCAATCAAAATATGTAACTAACTGCCAGTGTATTTCCTTCTTGGTGAAATCTTTAAAATAAGCTCTTTAATTTGACCATTTTTTTCTTATTATTCTTCCCTAGTTTCAGCATCAAAATGTCCATTTTCTTCATTTGGCGGTTTCTTACTTCAATTTAAACTTCTGCAGAATCCTACATTTTCAAAACCAGATACCATCAGCAAAATAATCACTCAAGTGCACCTAATTTCAGTTAGACGAATTAAGATTGGTCAACCTTGACTTTTCCTAACAGCACAGAGTCACTTCTGCACGGACATGATGCCCCAGGGCTCCCTCAACCCTCCGGCAAACTCATACACCAAAACCACTGCCCTCAGTGCTGAGTGGGCAGAAACTCAAGAGAGAAAAACGCAAGTGCCTTTTCCACACTATATTCGGAGAGAAAAACATCTCAGAAGGGACTTCGAGGGGGGCCTAGAAAAATGGGTTTTGCTGGGATCTCAGAACGGTGACTGCCAAGTACAAAAATGACGTCTGATTACCTGCAGCTGTCTCTCTCTGCGTGCGTGGCAATAATGACCATCCTGTTTTCTGTCCCAGCAGCCCTGTCCGCCTTGAGTGACTGTGACTATGGACACTGTGACGAAGGGGTGGGAAGGGCCTGGAGCTCCAGGGAGGACGCCAAACAAATCGGGGCAAGGTCAGTGGGCAGGGCCATCAAAGCTCAGAGAAACCACAGTCTTACTTGCCAACCCAAAGGAGCCTTCCTTCCCCCTGGTTCCAAAAACTGGGGCAGGGCAGGAAAACAGATATTTTAACATGCTCCCCCCAGGTTAATTATTCACGGCGAGGTGGGTCTTGTTTTCCCAAAGGTAGAGAGCCATCACATCTCCGTGTCCAGCTGCTCCAACACCCACATCACCCAGGGGGCCGGACAGAAACTCTGAATCTTGGGTCCCCCCTGGAATCTGCCTGTTGACAAGCTTCTAGGTGGTAAGACCACATGTGACTGACTGGGAGCCACTGGGGGACCAACTGTGGTTTATCGACGGATCCATCCTGTTTATAACCTTTTGCCTTCCCCAAGCATCCATTCATTAAAAAGGCATTCATTTGCCATTTAGCAAATATTTACAGGGTGCCTACTAGGTGACTCAGCGCCTGGCACTGTCTAGGGGAGATAAGGCCACCCCGGTGAGCAAAGCGAGCATAGGTTCTACCCCTAAGAACTTTCCTTCCAGCTGGGGAGCTAAATACTAAATAGGAGAAGAAGCAGATGAAAGGGGTCATCATGCACAGCGACAGTGCGACCAAGAATGTCCAGAGGACCCAGAGGTAGAACTGAGAAGGGTGGGAAAGGACTTTAAGTTGGAAGAGGAGAATCAGAAAGGCCTCTCTCTTGACTGACTCGTGAAAGTCAGAATGAGCTCACCACTCAGAAAAGGGAGGGAGAGCCTTCCAGAGGGAAAAGCCAGTTTGCAAAGGCCCAGCGTCAGGAAAGGGGGCTGGTGTGTTTGAGGGAAAAGGCCCAAGGTGCTGGAGGGCAGTGAGCTTGGGAGCGTGGATGGTGAACAAGGAGGCGACGGCGATCAGTAGGCAGGGCCAGGTCAGGCCAAGAAAGCGAATGGCGCCCAAGCACCCTGGGAGACTGCACTGAGAGGCTGTGAGCAGGGAATGACAGGGGCCATATATACATACATATGGTGCTCGCCTCTTGTAGAGAGACAAGCCTGGATAAGGAACATGCACGGACCTGTGGCTCACTGCATACTCGAGGTGCTGCAGGACCAATTGGAGACAGCTGTTGACTGACCCAAAGGCTGGCTGGGAACCTGTGCTGATTTGGACACACAAGGTGAGTGATACCACCCTGGCTGCCTGTGGACACCAGGCAGCCAAGGGCCTGGCGGGCAGAGGCACACGAGGAAATCCACAAACAGCAGTGTCATTTCAGATGCCAGTTAATTTAGCAACATCTTTGTTAAAGGAAATGAGCACATACTTTTTGACCGGCCCCTGGCATATCTATCCTACAAGCACATTCGTGGGGGTGCAAAATGGCATAGGTTCTGGGTGATTCGTTACATGTTTGTATAAGAAAAAGATCAGGAATGACCCAAGCGCTGAGTAATAGGGAACTGGCTAAAATAAACGTCGACTTATCCCTGCGATGAAATACAATGCAGGAAAAAATAGGATACTGTCATACACTGTTTTTATATACGTGTAGTTGGATGTGTGTGCGAGTGTCTTTTCAAGATTAACATTGTTGCATGACAAAAGTATATGAACAGCCTGGCATGTTACTAGCTTTGTAAAAAAAGGTTTTAAAAACCTTTAAAAACACATTTAAAATTTTCACTCCATGAATATATAGCCTATTCAAAATAACTAAAGTTTAAACTTTACACAAACACACCAAAATAGGTTTGGAAAAAGATGGCAGCATGGGGTGCTGAGACCACCTTAGGGTGCGGGAGGGTTGAGATGGAGAAACTGACAGACTTCCAGGAGGAGGTAAGATGGGGGCGGAGTCTCCCAGGATGGACAGGCATCACTCACAAACGCAAGGCAGAAGGTGTTCCAGACAGAGGTATGGACAGACAATGGAACAGGGTCCATTCAAGGGCACGCTAGTAGTTTTGCTGAAGCTCATGGGGTTCCAGAAGAGGCCAGCAGGGTCCAAGCCGGGGCAGGCTGACCTGAAGCCAGCTCTTGCCTGACATGCCAAGCAGTTGGGACTCTTCCTAAGAGGGATGAAAGGGAGAGGAGCGCCACAGTGACACGATCCAGTGCGCAGTTCTTCAAGGACTGGTGAGGAGGGGTAGGCTGGAGCCTAATTCAGAAGCCGAGGTATAGACTTCATTCCTTCTATGGAGGACGTAGTGATAGCGAAAAAGGAACAGATGCGAGAGGGAACTGATTCCATGCGTAGGGTAAACAGGAATAAAGGATAATTTTCCGGGCTCACACGAGCTCCGATGGTCTGAGAGAAGAAACTGAGGAAAGAAGCAAGGTTAGGAGATGAGAGAGGAAGAAGGCAGAACTGTGGTGTTCACACCCCAGCAGCATCCCCTGGAACAATCCCACTCAGGTCTCTGGGTTTTAGTTGCCTTCCCTGTAAAATGGGGTAACCTCTATCTCAGAGGACGATTCTCATCCCAAAAGATAATGTTTTCCACACTGCACCCACCATACTGCCCGGCACATGGTAGGTATTTAGTAAGAGGCGGCTCTGGGCACTGGAGAGATTGCACAGAAGAACGGTAGGAAAGTCTCCACCACAGAGAAATGCCTAGTTCACCAAAGTAGGGCTTCCAAGGGAATGTTTAGAAATTAAAGGAGGATATAGGTGATTCTCTCTCTCTCTTTTTTTTTTTTTAGTTTATTTATTCGAGAGAGACAACGTGCAGGAGTGGCAGAGAGAGAGAGAAGGAGGGAGAGAATCCCAAGAAGGCTCACGCTGTCAGCAGAGAGCCCAATGTGGAGCTCAAACTCATGAACCATGAGATCAGGACCTGAGCCCAAACCAGGAGTCAGACACTTAACCGACTGAGCCACCCAGGTGCCCCTAGGATTTTATTGATTCCAAGTGTGTTCCTCAATGGTCCCCAGACCACTCCTTACCTTGACAGGTCTGAGACCAGGTATGAGTATGGAGAGAGAGCCACGGACCACGGGCCACTGCTGGGCAAGCAACTCAAAGCCCAATCCTTTGCCAAAAGGAGGCCAATTCGCCACAACCAGTCGAGACCAGCTTGTTTCAATTCCAGGCAAACCCCAGCATCTATAAACCCGCAACGGCCAGAGCAGCTCTGTAACTGTCTGGGGTGTTTCACTTCCTGTATTGTGGGTGCTGAGCCTCTAACCATGCCGGCAAAGCACGCGGAGATGCCTACCACGCTACATACTTGCAGGTACGTCGTGAGAGAGTGACCTGGGGATTTTCCGGTAAAGATGAAGTGGGGAATGTGACCAAAGTCCAGCCACATCGGAAGTTGTTGCCCTCCCCCTTTATTTTCTGTAATCACAAACTATCTCAAATGACCTGCAAAATCCCGAGTTTAAAAAAAAAAAAGCTCAAGACTTACTACAAAACATATATAAACAAAACCATACTTCTTAGTCATGCTTATTACACTAAGTCTCTTTCCTAAGCCTCTTTGCTTAGCTTTGAAGAGGTAACTCCTGTTAGTCTTGTCAAGGGAAAAAAAAAGTCATGGGGGCTTTTGAACCCCCACTAAGAACAGAAGTATCCAGAAATGTATAATTTGTGCCACTTCTCTCCAGCCCCGAGCCCCCAAATGCTCTCTCGGCTGAAGTAAGAGATGGTCAAGAAACAGGACCGTGCTCGTCCCCCAAATTACCACACTCCTGGTGACGTGCCTTCAGGGTGCTGATCTGCAGGGCTGTGCTACCATAGTGGAGAGAAGCGACATTACAAAGTCTCTCTGATATGACCAGGCATAAGCCCTCCAGTAGAAACAGAGCTCAGGACAGACCTGGCAGGTCCCAACTGGCCTAATAGATTTAGGCCATAGGAGGGTTATGACCTATTTGACAATGCACAGGTCTACTGTAAGCCCAAAGGTCAGCTACCCAATATATATATTACATCAAACACAAAAGAGAGCCCGAACCCAAAGACATTCAGTTCAAGGCCAAAGAAAATAAACAACAAAGGACAGAAAGTTAATAAAATTAACATGAAACCGGACAGCCTTGGGCAGCCACCTTAGGAATTCTATCTGATGTCCCCGGCTGAGTCAAGAGCAGAATGGCCTAATTTTTTTTTTTCACAAATGCTTTTCTAGGAAGAAAGGGTTCTCCCTTCTGGTCTTAGGTCTCTGAAGTTAATTAAAATGTACGTTCACTTCACCTACCCTAAATCCGTGCCCGTTTTTAGAAAATAAAACATGCCTTCCCAGATTACATAAATTCCCATGGACGTCTGGATACCATCCCTGTTTTTCCCTTGAAACTTTTCTGTAATGTGGCGTCCTGGGCCATACACATTGTCTCTTTCCTCATCAATAAAAATTCCAACTTTCAAGGGTGGGCGGTAGGCGTTCTGGGAGAATTAGGAGGGAGCGATATTCCAGGGATTGTCTTAGGTATGTATGCGTGAGAACTGCTGATGGACAAAATATGCGCCTTTTCCTCTGGGCACGCCGAAGCCGCGGCTGGTGTGTGCTCAGAGATTGTCCAGACTGCCTGGCTTATGGGGGGAGGGGGGGCGCGGTGGACCGGATGGCGAGGGGCGGTGAGCTCATTCCCAGTCTGCTTGTCAACATCAGACCTGGGAACTTTCCCCACGGTTATTAAGGAAGGACTATCACATGCTCCAACGTGAAAGGGGCTGCGTGGGGCCCTTCCCCACACAAAGCATCCATGCCTCTGAAACTACTGCGTCCATCCCCTAAAAATTCAAGATCTATTATCTCAAACCCACGCAGAACGCAAATTCCTGAGCTGCCACGCTCGACAGCTAAATCGCCCTGGTTTTATCAAACCGGCCGTTTCTAACCCATAACCTTTTGGAAGACGTCCCCACAAATCCGCATCCCCCCAATCCAACGACTCCGGCCGTCCTTGCTTACAGCCAAGACTTAATAATTCCAGCGGATAGTCAAATTCTGATCTCACACCAAACTAACAAGAGAAAGAAGCAAACTGGCCCAGAGGGGCGTCACTGCTGCTCCGGATCAGGCGGTCTCCCGCCCAGGAAAACCAGACACACGTGCGGGGGCCCTTTTTGCTGGTGTTCCGGGGCGCGCACTCGCCTCTCACAGGCGCGCACCCCCGCACACGCTCGGGGCGCTACCGGCACAGCTGGGGACTGAGTTTCCCCTCCCTCACGGCAGCCCGTGCCCAGTGCTCCGCATCCGATCAGCCTGGTCGACATCAGGAACACACGCCTCCTCCAGCCTCCGCGCCACACACGTGGGAAGGCGCGTCCAGGTGGTGCCACAAGGGAGGAGAGACGCGCAGAGGCTGGGAAGGCCGGGAAAGGAAGAAGGAGGGAGGTCCCAGTGGCCTGTGGCATCTCGGGTCGCTGGGCCGGCGTAGATGCCTCGGAAGCTTCGAGGATGGAGAGGGGGTTGAGAGCAGAAGAGCAGCGGGGAAGGCAAAGAAGCCTGGAGGGGGCGGGAGGGGGGGAAGGGGGTCGCTCACCCAGGGTTTTGACAGCGATCTGCCTGGTGAGGGGCGGCGGCAGGTTGATGCACACCAAGTCCACGTCCTGATGCAGCAGCACCTCGTCAATGCGGCTGGTGTAGAAGGGGACGCTCATCTCCTTGGCCAGCTCCTCCGCTTCCTCCTGCGTGCGGCCCCACAGCGCCTTCACCGCGAAGCCCTCGTCTTTCAGCAGCGGGATGATGACACGGGCCGTGAGGCTGGTGCCGAACACGCCCACCCCGGGAAGCATGGCTGCTCCGGTCCGCCGGGTTGTGCTTCAGCCCAGATCTCCGGTCCAACACGCTCACGCACGCCCCTCCAGACACTCCTGCGCCCGGCTCGCCGCGGTGCGCCAGCCGCCCGTGCACCGGGCAAGGCGCCCGGGTGCCCAGAGCGCACCGAGCTGCAAGGCGGAGCAGGCTCGGGGCGCCTCAGCGCGGCGTCTGCTGCAGTGTTCGCCACGCGGGGCTCTCGTCCCTCCCGGGGGCGGC